>NW_022900940.1:8811397-8834907 GCF_012274545.1 Fukomys damarensis
GAGGAGTTAGAAAACATATTTAGTATGTTATGTGGAATACTTGTAAGTTATATTTTAAAATGTATTAAGCACCCAACAGCTGGGGATTTGGGAGGGGATTTGGTTTCACTATCCACTTAAGAATGCAGAATAGTCTGTCAATCCTCCATTTGAGAAATCTGGAAGTCTATTCCAAGAGAGAATCTTTGTCTTGCATACTTAACATCAATATCAATAGTGACTACTTTGAATGGCAGTGGGAGATCCCTGAAAAGTTCTTTAGCGTTCCAAAGACCTCATACATTTTTAAAGTCTTTTTGTATGGCCTTCTATTATAACCAAATTAAGATGAACTTTAATCCTAAACATTTTTGGTGAGTATCCATAGGCTATGCAGAATGTTCAGATAAATACATTCCCTTGGGAACAGAATGACATTGTCATCCACTCCTCAGTTGGTTTTCCTTTAATTTTATGGACTTATAAATTCAGATGTCCACATACCTCAAGATAGTAAAAGTAAAGTTATACAAAGTTTAGTAAAAAAAAGAACATTAGATGTGTTTTAGCCACTGAGTGATTGCTGTGCTCATTATGTAGGAATTTGGTGTAGGATACGAAGTATGGATTTTGAATTATCAGATATATATATACACATAGATGTAGATATAGATAGATGCATATCTACATATATATCTGCAAGTGAAAAACCAGTTAGCAAGTTGATTCATCTTAAACATGCATAGCTCCTGGACACAGAAGAATCCAAGCTAATTTTTTTTTTTTTGTCCTGGGGATCAAACTCGGGTCCTTGCCCTTGCCAGGAAGGAGGCAGACCCACTGAGCTAAATCCCCAGCCCCCACCCCCAAGCTAATTTCTTTAAACCAGCACAGCTAGTTTATTTTTAAATAGGTCTGATGAAATGAATGGCTCAGTTGAGATTTTTAAAAATCTGGTCCTAGTCTCTAAGAAAACAATAAACTCTAGACCCCAAACCCATATACACAAACACCTTGGGTGAGTATATCCAAGAATCTTAGAGTGGGTATATGATACTCATCCGTTCCTGTCTCATTTCTTTCTTTTCCTGCTTTCCATTCTTTCTTTTTTCTCTTCTTCTTTTTAAGGTACTGTAAATTTGAGTTTTATTTGATTTTTTTTTTTTTTTAGTTGTTAGTGAGAAATTCACTGGCTAAATTGATTGATGGAGAGGATGTAATTGGATATTAGCCAATACAACATTGAGATAATTTAAAAGAAACTAAAACACTTTTTGACTGAAAGCAGTTTGCTATTATTTCCTGGAGGAAGATAAACTAATAAAGGTAGGAAAGAAAGAGAAAAAATAGAATTGCCATCACACATAGACAACTGCTGTTTATCTCTCAACGTGATATCTCAATATGTGTGATCTTCGTGACTTTTCCCATGAGAATGTATGTGTTTACGAACATTGATTCCTACTATACATTGAAAGAAACCGGCACCTGCCGGAAATCACTCCGCACACCCACAGAGCTCGTATGAGAGATTTCATTGTAGAGCTGCTGCAGCTCAGTGGCCCTGGCTTGGCTTGGAGAAAAGAGAACAGAGGAGAGAGGGAGGGATCTAGGTAAGGGGCTTGGTTATACAGTGGGTGACTGGTGCGGGTGTCGGGGGTCCTGTGGGCTGCACGGGCAGCCACTCGGTCATTCTTGGACCTTCGTTCCTTATACGGACAAGCCTTGTTCGTGCGTGGTTTTATTTGTGATCGTGGACGCGTGGTGTAGGAAGTGGAAACAAGGTGAAGAAGGAAGTTATTTATCAGGATGCGGGCAGCCATTCCAAGGCACTTACCTAACATACATTAGTCTTTCCTTCAAGGGTTTTCAAACTGGGAGATATGACCAATTAGTGGGTTATACAATTCATTCAGTGGTTATGATTGGCATTAAAACAATTAATTGAAACAATATAAAGACAGTAAATAGAGCAGAATCAAAAAATACTATTTCAAACACACTACGTATAAATGTCTGGGGGTCATATTCTAATCATTTTCTTATTGTCAGTAAAAATCCTAGAAAATCAAAATTATAGCTTGCTTGTCTCACTAATATAAAAAAAGGTCCTTTTAACAAACATTGACATGTATAATTACTTTGAGTTTTTCCTGGATAGTTCACCAACCGATCCTCTATTACTGAATATTAACTCAGCTCTGATTTTTCTCTTCTATGCAGTAGTCAGGAACATACTTGCAACCCCTTCCAGTTTTGTTTTGTTTTATAAAGAAGCTAATGGAGAACGCATTTTCATAACCTGGGAAAGTTGTATGAGTTGTGTATGTATATTGTGTTAGGAAAATCGACCATTTTAAGTTACTGCTCTCTGCTCTATTTGGAGGGAATCAGTTTCAAATTAATCCCTCTCCAGTTTCATCTTGGGGAAAGAGTCTTCTATCGACTTTGATCATGTGACACTGTTTCTAAGCCATTGTACTTCTGCTTACAGTGCTTTCAGACATGTGGAACTCTCATTTGGATCTTTGTTATTACTAGATTAATACTGTACCAAGCCCCCAAAACTTTAGGATTCTCCCAGCCTAAACAATGGAAACCCTGAGGTAATTTTGTCCTCATCTTATTATTAATACAAGATGATTTAGAAATAAAGCAGCCCCTGTGTATTACCTCTTGTTGTTAACAGTAACTTCTTACATGAAATCGTGCTTATGTCCCTGGATTTTGTATTGATCTTGAAAATAAAAATAATTATGATTTCAGACTTACATAATTTTTTTTTCTCTGAGCCACATTTTCAATTCAGTCTTATGGATCACTGAACCTTGCCAGTGATTTTGTTTTCTTCATTGGCTTGCAGGTTACTTTGGGCCAAGTCAGAGAACTAAAGTAACTTGGAAAGAGTAGATCACAAATAGGGTGAATCTTTAATATAGACTTTTCTCAGCTGAAGTTCCAGACTATTGGTCAACAACTTCACCTTGCCTTAAATGAGGGTGTGGGGTTAAAGGTTATAGAGAATATTGTAGGATTGTTAAACCTTGCTAGCATTTTAATTTTATGTTGTAAAACTCATAGGAAAAAAAAACAATTTATGTGTTCACAGAATAGTTATGGTTGGGATCAGAAATGACCCCCCACCAAAGCCTCGTCATGTGGAAGTATTGCTGCCATTTGATAGGATTTAAGGAAATGAATGGATCCGGAGGACTCTTACTTCATCAAGTGAATTAATCAGCTGATAGTTCATAATTCATTCAGTGGGCTTATTGTAGGGAAGCGGGACCTCACTGGAGGAGGAGGGCCACTGAGGGAGTGCCTGTGAAAGGTGAATCTTGTCCCTGCGCCTATTTCTCCAGCTCCTTCCCTCTCAATCTTGCTTCTTAGTCGCCTTGAGTTGAGCAGATTTTCTCTACCACACCCTTCCACCAAGTTTCTAGCTTGCAGCCAGCTGATCATGGACTGAGATCCCTGAAATCATGATCCAAAGTAAATCTTTTATCCCTTAAGTTGTGCATGTCGTGTACTTTGTGTCAGCGACAGCAATCTGAAGAACAAGCAATCTTAGCATTTATTTATTTATAGCCATATACAAAATAACCCATTATGTTAAAAAGTATACACTGTAATAGGTCTCTCTATGCACGCTGCACATCAAACAAATTTCCTAAAATTTACTCGACATAATGAAGAAAGTAAATTCATCAGAAGATCAATAAGTTGTTTCTAAAGGGCTAAGGTTGTAGGGGAAGTGGGAAGGTAGGGGAAAGGAAATAAGGGAAAAGAAAAAATATGAGAAAATGAAAAAAAGTTTTGGTAAATAGGAAAGAGAGGAGGGGATGAAGGGAGGCAGGGGTATGGGGACAAATGAGAACTAAGACCTGTCATAAAGGTACAAGATCCCAATGATGGATGTATTTGTACTGTATACCTAAAAACTACCAATAAACAGTGGGAAGGTAGGGGAAAGGAAATAAGGGAAAAGAAAAAATATGAGAAAATGAAAAAAAGTTTTGGTAAATAAAAAAGAGAGGAGGGGATGAAGGGAGGCAGGGGTATGGGGACAAATGAGAACTAAGACCTGTCATAAAGGTACAAGATCCCAATGATGGATGTATTTGTACTGTATACCTAAAAACTACCAATAAACTCAACGAGAAAAAAAAAGGTAAAGTAATTTTTTTTTTTTTGTAAATAAGGGAGGAGGGGTAGAAGGGAGGGAAGGGGAAAGGGAAATAATCAAGAATCAAGATCTATTATGTATAGGTATGAATTCCCAATGATTAATGTAATCATAATGTATGCTTAAAATGTACCAAGAAGTTTAATGAATAAAAAGCAACAAACAAACAAACAAAAAGAACTTGTTTTTAGAGTCTGCATCTGAAAGTTACTCCTTTGAAATGAAATTTTTATGTAAATTCTATGATTTGAGATGAGTAAGGGTAAAAATTGCCTACCATAATAATTATTTCCAGTTGATAGGCTATCACTTTTCCGTTAGCTGCAGAGAACACGCCAGCATGTAGTCACTGTCTTTAGAGGGCTTTCATGCTTTCCATCCTCATCCAGAAACTTGCAAACTTGTCAAAAGAACCCTGTCAAAGGTGGTTGAAACTAACATTGTTGTATGTAAATAAAACAGCCTGGTAGACACTACAGCTGGGCAGTGTGTGGTTCTCTCCTCTGTGAAGGTCAAGAGTAGCTATCATGTCAAATGCAGCAAAGTTTCACCGGCTCTCAATAGCAGCACAGGAATTGAAAAATTGAGTAACTGGTCTTATTTCAGGGGCTGGAAATAATTCAGGTTGGAGAGACCTCTAGTGGGCATTTCTGATCATGCCTGGTGGTGGATCAGAAAAAACAAAACAAAACAAAACGCAATTAAGTAGTTTGTAAAAAGTACATTTTTTGCAGTGCTGGTTAAAAGAGAGTCATCTTGTCATTTACTGTATCTTCATTTCACCCATTTCAAATCTGAGGCAAAAAAATTAAAAATGGGGCAGGAACTTTATATTTTGACAATTTGTACACGGTGCACATTTTAATCAAAACTACACGTTTTATAGTTTTTAATACATAAACAAATAAAAAGTAGATTTGTCCAAGATGGAAAGATAGTCTGGAGAAAGGAGGCGAGGGAGGCAGAGAGATAGGGGAAGTAAAAAGGATTGCGATGTTGTATATACATGTACAATCCTCCAAGATGAATATAGTTAGAATGCATCATAAAGATATAATGAAAATTAAAAATCAAAATAAAGCAGTCTTCCAATTTAAAAATATATTAACACACTTCTTTTAATTATTTTGGGAAGATACCCAGCAGAGGAATAGCTGGGTTAAATGGGACCTTGAATCCTAGTTTAAGGTGTCTCCATATTGATTTCCACAGAGGTTGCACCAGTCTGCCCTCCCACCAACAATGAAGAAGGGTTCCTTTCTCCCCACACCCCGGCCAGCAACCTTGTGCTTGGGAGGCAGGCGGCAGCACCACTGGGCTACATCCCAGGCCCTAGGCTGATTTCTTGATAGCAGTCATTCTTTTTGGGGTGAGATAGAATCTCAGTGTTGTTTTCACTTGCATCTCTTGAATGACCAGTGATGTTGAAAATTTTTAGTGTTTATTTGCTGCTTTTACTTCTTTGAGAAATGTGTGCTCATTTCAGATGCCCATTTTTGAATTGGGTCTTTATGTTTGGGGGGGTCTGAGTTTTTTGAGTTCTGTATATTTTCTAGGTAGTAGACATTTGTCTGAGGAACAGCTGGTAAAAATTTTTTCCCACATCCTGAGTTGTCTCAGTGCTGTTGGTGGTTTCCCTTGCAGAGCAGAAGCTTTTTAAAATCAACAACTGGGATCTTATCTTTTTGAATTTTCTTTTTAATGTATCACATGATCAAAATATAAATGACAGCAAATATTTGATGGACCTTTTTATTTACTTTATTTCTGCTGTCATACAAAAATCCTACTTAAAGCTAATCAAAGTAAAATCCACACATAAGGCAGTGCTGTCATTGTCCCCAATCAACCTTTGACTGGCATCATGGAAGTTTTCGCCATGATGGGAAACCACCAATCAGAGTGCCCTTCCATCACACCCTTCACACAGTGCTTTCCAAGACACTATTTGATGTGGTAAAATTAGTAGGCAGAGTAATTATTATAGCAAAATAAAACCTGGTGAATTTTTTTAGCCTGCAGAAATATTACAAGTTTCAATGTACTTTTGTTTCTATCTGTTTATTAAAATGCACATTTCAAGTTATTTCATGATGCAGTTGTATCTTTATAATTTAGTCTTACTTATTTAGTAATTACCTCTTGATGGTTAATTGAGTTTTTTTCTAACTTCATACTCTTTGAAAACACAAAAAGCGTCTTCTTATTTTCTTGTACCTGCATATAGATATCTCTCTTTCATTCATCTATATATTGTACAGTTTCTCTCCTTTCTTATGTTTACATGTACCCCCTTCCTTATGAATTCTTTGAAAGACAATGTTCCGTGGAACATGGACTTTGGAGTGCATGGCTAAGGGTTTGAGTAAAATTTCCATATTGGTTGCAGACTCAAGTTTTTGAGTTTTTATTACTATTAATGGTCACTGTATGTCACTTCTCTTTCTCCTTTAAATAATCTCCTCTCAGGAAAATTTTGTGTATCAATTAGTACTTCCAATTATACCAATAGGTCAGTAAATTTAAAATCCATTTTCATGTAAGGCTTCTATTTTCTTCCACTGGGAATGAAGCTAAAACATAGTAGCATGAGCTGTTTTTATTGTTATCACCAATGGAAGTCAAAGATATTTGTAAACCTTAGTACAATTGTAATAGATATGTCAAATATTATTCAGGCAATATGTAATTATATTATTAGACGTGCCATTAGATCTCAGTTTTAAAAAGAAGCTTACACATCACCTTACAGATTCATGTTTTTTAACACATTGAAAATTATTTCAGTATTGTATGGCTTTCTTTCTACTCCTTTGTATTTCATTTTCTGTATGTGTCCATATTCAGTAAAGAGCTACTGAGGCTCCTTCAGAAAACACTGTAACTGGTAAAAAAAATATTTTTGATGCTGTTTTTTTATTCATTTCATACTCTTTTTCATTTTACCCAGTTCCTTTATAGCGGGGGGGGGGGCATTTCATACAGAAAAGTCTTTTTTTTTTTTTTTGAGACAGGGTCTCTCTATGTAGTTGAGACTGACCTGGAACTCACTATGTAACCCAGGCTGGTCTCGAACTCAGCAATCCTCCAGCCTCAGCCTCCCGAGGGCTGGGATTACAGCTGTGTGCCACCATGCCCGGCTAACAAAAAAGTCTTTAAAAGGCATGTTTTAAAGGAACAAGAAATGAAGGTACTTAGTGGACTGCTTCCTTTATAGATAATTCAGGGAAGAGATACAAGGGAGACAGGGCAGAGACTGCAGCAGAGTGAAGAAGCGCAAGAAAGAGTGCGTATCTGGAGGGAGCTGAAAGAAGGAGGGGCACAGTGAACTCAGAATCAGCCCCAGGCCCACAGAGCAGGAGGCTGCCCTGACACCTGGGTGGCTTGTGCTGAGCAGTACTCGGGAAACCTACTGTGCCTGGTCAAAGGCTGGCATGAGTAGAAATGTAAATGCAAGCAGGGCGTGATGGAAGAGATTCTCATTAATCGGTGTCATAAGTTTGCATCTTAACTCAGCTACTATTGAGTTGGGTGGCTTTACACACCAGGCTTCTCCTCTTAACTTCTGTTCAGTGACAGGAAGGGGACAAATTCGATAGTCTCAGAGTTTCCTTCCAACTTTATTCAAGCATGACTGATTCTACAGCATGCTTGGAAATTGTAAACTGTTACCGATGTATACTGGAATTGGCAAGATCTTAGTTACTCCAAAACAATGGTACTAAACGATCTTTTTTAAAGTGCATACATTTTTTTACTGATTTTCGTCTCTTTTTCCTTGAAGTACCTTAGCTATGGAAAATAGCTTATATGTTTAATGCAAAGGGTAATGGCTTTATAGACACACACTCCTGTGTAACCATCTCTGAGATTGGCGATACAGAAAATGTACCGAAACTTGTAAGGACCCTTGCACTCCTCCCAATTTATAACCTCCTCTAAGGTAACCACTTTCTGTCCTCCATCAGGACAGTTGACTTTTGTGTACTGTATTTTACATAGGTGAAATCATACACAATGGGTCTTCCGTATGTAGTTTCTTCAAGCTAATACTCTGTTTATGAAAGTCAGTTAAATAAATGCCTGTTAGAGAAATTTATTCTATTTCATTCCTGCAGAATATTCTATGAATATACCTCAATTTATTGAGTCCTCTGTGATGTGCAGTTGTTTTCTTTTTCCATGGGGAACTCTTATGAGTAAAGGTGCTATGAACATTCTTCTATAGATACTTGCATAAATATGTGCACATTTTTTGTGTGCGTCATAGAGTGGACACATTTTAAACTTTAATGGATTTGGCCAAATGATTCATGAAAGTTGCTGTAACTACTCATCTTTCCCCTGCAGTATGTGAAAGTTCCAGTCTTTTTTTCACAATGTCTGCCATATGCAATGCTGTATTGTCAATCTTTTCATTTTTATTCATTCCAGTGGATATATAGTATATTCTGATAGTGGTTTTAGTTTTTATTTCTCTTGTAAATAATAATAATTGCAAAGAAATAAAAGCAGCAACCACTTTCCTAGATGCATTAACTTCATGCCTTTAAAAACTCCAGTGAATTAAATATATGCTTGATAAGCACTCAATTTCAATTCAGTAATTTAAAGAATTTGCTGGCTGCTTAAACATAAATGGTTAAACTAAGAGTTGTCAGATACTGGTCAAAGGGTACAAACTTTCAATGGTAAAATTTATAATGTCTGGGGAATCTATTGTACAGCATGGGAGATGATGTGTTTTAATTGATTTAACTGTGATAATCATTGTATACAGTATACAACATTTTCATTTGCTAATTAAATATTTTAAAATTCAAAAAGATAACAATAATAAAAAATTAGACTTGGAATTTCAGAACTAAATGTATCTCTCACTTGGAAAATTCTAAAAAAGATGTTTGTGGAGTAAATATATGAATCTGTCAGGTATTTTAAAAATACAACTCTCTGTATTTAGAATTCATCAGACAAACTTCCAAGAATTGCTATTATCCTCCATGGTAAGCTGTATTTTTCATTCACAGTACAGGATCTGGACACTTACCTTCTGCAGTTTTGGAAATTCTTCTTTGGTTATGACTACACTGTGACTAGGGAAAATATGCTCTTTCAAAAGTGAAATGTCTGTAAACATAATTTATTCCCTTGTTTGCTGTGGTGCTGACTGTCTCCTGTAAATGATCTACAATGTACTCTCTGTTTATTCTTCAACCTTCTGCCTCGAGTACCCACTTTTCCATTCTCCAAGCCATTACTGTCATATTTTTGACTGTTCACAGACCAACCATTCATTAAAATTTGGAAGTACTCTTTTCCCGTTGCACTAACCAAAGACACTTCTGTTGCTTGCTGTCAAATGTTAGTAGATTTTCTAGTTTTGAGAGACTAATTCAGCTGTCAGCCATTTAAAGTAGTTATGTAATGTGAGAAATTGTATCTCAGTTGATAGTGTAATACACATATTTTCTCTGTATTTTTAAAGCATGCTCATAATAGTTCAAAAGTAAATTGCATGTTTATCTATTTTCACAATCACTAACAATGTTTAAGAATATCACCACCAATTCCTGTATATTTCTCTTCAATGAATAAAATTTTTTAATAACACCTATATAAGTTTGGGATGACAGTAATGTAATTCTAAATGATTATTTCAGTTAATGATAACTATACCATATTTATCTTCTATTGTACCTATTTACAGTATTGGATAGTAGTTTAAGTATTAAAAAGTAACAGTATTTCTTATACTTACTAGTTTACTCTTTATACTAAGGAAAAAATAATTGGGTATATATAACCTACTCAAAATTCACAAACATCTAAAACATCTGTTATTCTCTATGATAATAAATTGAAATATCCTCCATGTCAAAAGCTCAATAATGTATCCTACAAATTATAATTCGACTTAGTCAGCATGGAATTCATATGTGTCTTTAAGATCAACTCTTGTGAATTTAAGATCCTCACACTGTGGTTAGAAGGGGACAGTCATATATTGCTGCCTCATGAATCATTACAACCAAAATATGGAATTGAATTTATTTCCCAAACGTGCAAGCAAGAAAATTTCACAAGCTTTAACATGTAAATACCTTCCCAAACTACCTTCTTTTTAAAAAAATAGTGTTATTTTATTAGCAAATAGTAATCATTTGTGTTCATAGGGTGCAGTGTGATGCTTAAGTATGTATAATGAGAAAGCTGCCTAATGACCAAGTCCATCGCTGTATATCCTATATTATTTTGAGAAATCGGGCTATTCTGCTAACACCTGATATTCATCCTGCCAGGCAACTCTCCAGACCTTAGTGGCACTCCCATCCTGCCTTTCAGAGTCTAGGTTATCCAAGAGGCTCAGGTTCTTATGTACTGAATTTTTAAAAATTAAAAATTTTACACTTAAGACAATATGTTCATTTATAAATATAGAAATTAGAATATGTAAGGAGAAAATATCTATATGGGTCAACTAAAGTTGAAGTTATAGCTGGGAATAAAATAAAGGTTACATGACTCCCACTCTAATTTTGCCAGAAACTTAACCTATATTATTGAATGGATTCTTTAAGGTCAGAATACAACATTTTTGACTTTTACATTTTTCACTCTATAAGGAGTAGAGCTCTCATAATGTCATCAAAGAATATTGGAATTTGTTTCTTAGAGGCATCTGCAGATGGGGATAATCCTAAAATCAAAATCAAAGTTTTGACTGTAGAGTCAAGTATATCTAGATTTTAATCCTAGTTCTCTTGTTCATTAGCAGTGTAATCAGGAAGAAAACTTTTTAAACTTTGAATAACCTTTCACTTTTCCTGTTCTCCTACATCCTTTTAAGTAAATCCCTAATCTTCCTCTTCTTATCTTGTACTACAGTTGTCCCGTAGCACAACTCCCTTGCCCCCAATTGCTTGACTGATGTTGCTGCACTTCCTAACCAAGACATATCATGCCACGCATCTGCTCAGGGTTTAATAACGATGTTCCATTTCATTGAGAAGAAAGGCTAAAATCCTTACCATGACCAAAAAAGCTGTACAGGGTATGCACATATCATGCCTACTACCTTGTTATTTCTCTTATCTTGCCCTCTGCTTTGTTGGCTCCACTTATTTTAGCTGTACTGTGTTTATTACTGTTTCTTGAACACCTCAAGCACACCCCTTCTTCAGGACTTTTTCATTTTCTTTCTCTCTTGAATTAAGAGAATTTCTTGCTTTAATAGTTTATATGTCTGCAATTTCAGGGCAATACTCGAAATTCTCTTACCCAGTATGGTTGCCTGAGGATTGACTAACACATAAAATTTCACTTCCTACCATACTCTTTCCATGCTTTATTTTTTACCCTTGGTGTTTCCTGCTGTCCAGCATGCGGTGTGTTTTAGTCTGGTAACTTTTTCACCATCTGTTCTGTACTCCTCTACAATGTGAAACATGAATGTAGATATTTGCTCATTGAGCACCATAGAGCCTAGAATAGTGCCTGGTACATGGTAACAACTGATACATATTTATTGATTAGCTAATAAATCAAATAACCTCTCCAATCCCCAGAATATGTCAGCATAGCTCTTTTTAATCATCAAAGTTATTATAAAAATTAATTGTATTAGTATTTGTAATGAGTTTAGCACAGTAGTCACATGTATTGGGTTATATTAAATAAATTATTAAAATTAGTATTACCCATTTGTTTTTTTAAAGTGGCTAATAAATTCAAAACTACATGTGTAAGTTGCCCCGTGCTTTGCATTATATTTCTATGGAGCATCACTAGACTGGAGCCTTTGGATTCTGTATGAGTTCTGTGATACAGAGGCACAGCATTGTCATGAAGTGGTAGCCAGATCATGTAGAAAGTCAGGAAAAGCATAAGTTGATGAGAGAAGAGGAGGAAGAGACAGAGGGATGTCAGGCGAGGGTTAGCAGGAAGCTCACGGCTCATCAAACCAAGAAGGTATCAGAACACCTGCTCATTGGGCTTACACAGTGTGAGCAAAAGGTAGAGATACCAGAAGGGAGTTTTTACTGTCTGGGTCTGAAGGGTTGGAAGGAGGGAACATTTATCAGAACCAGAAAAAACAGCAGACATATATAGGGATCTACACTGTTAAGAGTAGTTGCTCCCAATTAAGGCTCACAACTATCAAAACTAGACTAAGAAAGATCTTATATAAACATGCTATACGGGAATACCTGGCCTTCATTTGCTTCCTTCTCTTTTATCTACTGGGTACCCCATTGATTGAGTGAGAGGGAGGCAAAAGAAGAGGAGTCTTTTGAGACTTTTCACAGGTCATCAGCCTCATGAGGTAAGGGGCATGGAAGGATAAGAAAGTATCTTGAAGGATAAATGGGAAATATCTGGCAAATGGGGAACACTTATTTTTACACAGTGCCTAATCTTCCAAGACTGCCCTAATTTTCTTACCTATGGCACTAGCTCCTCAGGCATGCAGACCCTGAACAGGAACATTTAAATGTGTGTTACTATCTTTGGAATGAGCATATAGCACTAGAATATGAGTATTTATTTCATAGCAGCCAATAATAATAAAATTACAATTCCATATCAAATACAGTTCACATCATCTCTGTCAGACTTGGATTAATTCCTCAATACCTAAAAGTTGCAGGAAGAACTGTGTTTGTTCCATAGCTAACTGCAAATGAAAATGCTTTACTCTGCTGGCTTTCTACAAGGCTACCTTCCTGTTCACCAGCAGATGTACAAGTGTTCTGCCAATATTAATTCTCTGAAGAGTCATAGTTAGATGCTTCTGTCACTTTTTTTTTTTTGAGTGCCCGCTGAGAAACTTCTGGAACACCAGAAGAAGTGAGTAGCCTACACAAGGACATATTGCAAACTGCTATCAGGGTGGTGATTGAATTTCAAGTTCCTGACTTGAGCTTAGACAGATTGACTGAATAGAGTCTCCACAGAGAATCCATGGCTGGCCTGCAGAATGTAGTGAGGTCTGGTTTAACCTCAGTTCCCCTAAAAGGACTTCCCATAGGAACCCAGGACTCACAGAAGAGCTGGCCTTTGAGTGGGCCAATTACAGTAGACCTGGTCCAAAGCATCTGGCAGCAAAGAGTGGCCTTCCCAGGAGATGATGGAGTGGTTTGTTTCATTCTATATCTCTTGCTTCTATTTCTTTGATAAAGTCACACACAGATCTGCAGCTAAACACATTGCTGTTTAGGGGGAATCACAAATTAATGAAATGTGCTTCAGCATTTATCGCTACACGGAAAATGTGTTGTACCAGCGAGCAGAAACACTGCGGTGATTACAGTTAATAGAATCAGGGCTCCCTGATGTTTCACTCAAACCGTCCTTATTCACACTGCCACAAAGCGCTCTACCAATTTAAAACTTCTGATACTGGAGAGCTCAAACCTGGGGATGACTGGTGAGAGTTAATTTCCATCATTATCATTATTGCCTCTGAACATTTATCTGCTTAACATTTGATATCTCTTAACACCAGTCTGGCATTATGACTTTGTATCTATGTCAAAATAATTGGAAACAAGAGAACAGGAAACCTCATCATCTTCCTGTCTACCCATTCCTGCCTGGATAGAGATTGGGTGTTGACCTCATGCTTCAGGAGAGATATGAACATCAGATACTGTCAGACAAACAAAGAAAGCACTTCTGTCTATGAAGAAACAAATTAACTTTACTTTTGTTATGGAAGAGTTGATTCTTTTAAAGAACAAAGGCACACTTATGTGAAGCCTCCTGTGAATGGTTATTATAGAATATGTTGGGATGTGAAACACTTTTAGATGTAGTCATGCTGCAAAGAAGTTGGCAGTCTAGTGCAAAGAACAATTTTTGACTTAGTAATCTTAAATGGAGCACCAGCAGTGTGCCCAGCTTTATGCTGGATGCTAGCTAAACAACAGAAAAGAAACAGAATTACCCTTCCCTCACTGCACCAACCTTTAGGTGTGTGGACACACAGAAGAACAGACGGAGACACATACACGTACATATATAATTTAAATATAAAAACTATCTTGGAAAACAAGAAACATGGGAACAGATTCAGGAAAATTTGTGAAGGCTTGTTTGACCTTTATAATTGGGAGCAAGTTTCACAGGGCAATGCAAAAGCAGGGCTACATTTAATGAAGTATGGACCATAGCTCATCACCCAAACTAAAATGGGAATAGCCTTTCACTGTTGCCCATAATTGAAGCAAAGGGTGATGCCCTGCCAGTCTTAACCATGGGTAGGGTAGCACCTTTCATGGGGGCAAGGCCTAGAGAAGTTCTCCGCTGTAGGCCTTCAGCAACATTCTTATGGTAGCTGACCGTATGAGCAGCTTGTTGAGAGGCTGTGTGCGAAACACCATCAGATTGAATATAGCTCAACCTATGTTGCTTAAATCCACTTGCTTGTTACTGTATATTTGCCCTGTCCGTGAACAGCTTTGTCACTTTGTTGGTCTCTTTTCATGATGAACTGTACTATGGAAGGTTTATTAGAAGGAGACATGGCTTCCCTCACTACACCTGGTCTTAAATTCACAAGTGAGCTTCCGATCAATGCGTCCTTTTCAGGCCATGGTGGGCACTTGTTCATTTACTCATCAGATTCAGCAAGAAAATGCCAAGTCTCCCCAGTGATTGCCTAACGAACACTTCCCTGACCTGGTATACAGTAACAGTCCTGTAGCTTCCTGACTAGGTTCCCTGCCCATTGGCTGATTCCTTTTCTGTGGAATGGAGCCCCTTGCTCACATGGAATTAATTATTTCTTTCTGTTATCTTAGTTGTCTGTTGAACATTTAGTTACATTTGTCCTAGGGTTGGCTTCCGAGTAGTGGAGTATGTGTTAGAATCAAGAGACAACATAGTGACGTGAAACTCCACACCTTCCCTGCGGGAAACAGGATGACTTCGGGACAATACAGTGTCAGTGGAACTCTCTTCATACTGAAAATATGTCTCCTTATTTTAGTCTTCTTTGGATGGAGTTGGCTATTTTGACTATTTGAATTTTCATATAGTTATAGAAACTGTAAATTTACACACACATAAACAAGCTGCTATAATCTAAATGAAATTATTTTGAATCTATCAATCAGGGAGACTTTACATTTTAACCATACGGAATTGTCCAATCCATAAATAGCATACATTTGTTCACTTAGATCTTGTATCTTCCTTATGAACATCTGTGTAGAAGTTTCGTACATCTTTATTTCTGGGTACTTGTAAGTATTTAATGTTATTGACAGGACAATGTTTTTTCATTTACTTATTCACTTTTATATATCTTTATAAAATTGTACTTATTTAATATTGATCAGTTAATATACTTGTTAAGTCTAATTATTAATTTGAATACGTCACAAATTTTTTGGTACAAATATGCCATGTGCCAGTAACAATAATTTTGTACTTTTGTCCAAGCTTACTTATAGCTTTACCCTTAATTTAACCTCCTGGCTTGGATAACCAGGACAGAGATGGACAAAAGTAACAGAATGAACATCTTTGTCTTGAGCTACCCTTTAATCAGATTTAGAAAGCTCCCTTCTTGTCCTAGTTCACAAAGAGTTTTTACACATGAATATATATTATTTTCTAGTTCAAAATAATTTCAATATGCTTCATTGCTCAACTTTTTTTTTCCTTCCTCCAACAATCGGCGCATGCTCTGTGGGCAAAAGTAGCACAGAGAATGTTGTGTTCAGCTCAGAAAACTTCTGCTCTATCTAGAATCGTATTTCTTCAACTGTTAACCTCAGCAACTTACTGATTGTTCAAACAGATTTTTTAAATTTATCTAGCTTTTCTGTCCTGTTACAAGATGATTTATCATAGCTGGAAGTGGAGTAATATAGTTTTTTAAATTTTTCTAAGATTCACCAATGTCTTTTCATTTTCACAGCTGCATAATATTCTGTGGTGTGGATATACTTACATTTGGGACCACTTTTCTCTTCTTATGTATCTTAACTTTTTGCTAATATGAATGGAGATAATCGAATTTTTACCTATTTTTACCTTTGGTAAGCATAGGAAATAATTTCTTCGGTGTACAAATTTCAGAATAAAATCACTGAGTTGTAAGATATGTGAATGTTCAACTTAAAAAATAATGCCAGTTGTTTTCCAAAGTACTTTTTGAAATTTATGCTCCTTAATAGCCAAAACTTCTTTCTTTTTCCTAGAACTTATTCATTAGCGCTCTATTATATGCTACTACACATTTGATTGTTTCCTAGATGTTTGCTATTATGGATAATGCTGCTTTTAAAAGCCCTAAATACATGTTTTAGTACATATGAAAGAATTTCTACTGGGTATATATTTCAGAATATAGTTGCTGAATCATTGTATCTATGAGTATTTTAATTAAAGGTAGTATAGCACTGTTTTCCAAATTAGTTGGATTTTAACTCTTTACAAACAGACTCTGTTAAATTAAATATTTTTTGTATATGTCTGTATTCAGTATCTCATGATGTAACTCCTTACTTTTCTATTTTCTATTCATTCATTAGATTGTAAGCTCCTTTAGGAAGGAAACTTTTATTCCCACCCTTGAGACTTTACATAATCTCTAGTAGCTTCTCAGTAAATACTTGGATATATAAGTAAATAAATCAAAAGCAGAAATTTGTGGGAAGAAAATCTGAGCAGCAGAAAGGAATAAATTGTGTTTTGAACATGTGTATAATGTCAGTCAAAATTCACTGAGAAAGAGTTGAAAAGAGAAAGAATTCATTTAGAAACAAAACCAAAACAGTTTGCAAAACAAGGAATCATAGCCTTTGGTACAAGTGGAAAATGTATTCTGAGAAGGTAAGGGGCTAGTGTTTAAGGGAGCTTTCTGCCAAGTTGTTGCTCCTGCACTATCTTTGTAAATAAATTGTGTCCACTTCTTATTGTTTGGCATTTACATTTCATATTAGGGCTTACTTTTATGCAAATCCAGGTCACATAGAAAAATGAGACATTTCCAAGGGATTTCAACTTGAAATATGTACAAGTTGAAATAACTGTACATGCCAAGTCTGCAAGGATGCATTTGTGGTTGCTCTGGGAACACAGAATGGGGCCTCTCCCCAAGTCAACGAGTGCCACCATGCTCCAATTGGAATTTAGGCCCTGTTAGCCGCCTGGGACTCTCCTTGTAGATTTCACTTTTCTTAAAATTCACAATAGCAATTCAGGGACAAACCCACACAGAGCTTTTCAGTAGGCAGCCTGACAATAAGATGAGTTAGAGACTCAGAAAATAAGTCAATATTTATTTCATTAGGTATTCCTAACCTGCTCACCGCCCTGTCAAAATTATTCACGGGTTGGGGATGTCGCCAGTAGTAAAGTACATGCCTGGCATGTGCAAGGTCCTGAGTTCGATCCTGGCCCAAGGGGAAAAAATATTTATATTTCCTTTGTGTTTACACTGCATGGGCTAGTGTATTTGATAATTTAATAGCATCTGATTTTATTCTACTTTTTACTTCTATCTCTTCAAATAATCAGGAATGTGTATCTTTCTAGACTATCTACCCCTTGTAGCATGTATTTGAGAGATAACATATCATCATTAAAATTTGTAACAACTTAGTGGCTGGGGATTTAGCTCAGTGGTTCTGCCACCTGTCTTGCAAGTGCAAGGACCTGAGTTTGATCCCAAGTACAAAAAAAAAAAAAGTAACAACTCTTGAGTTGGTTGACCTTGATTCAACTGTGAAGTCTGTAATTGTGCAAGTTCATTACCACAAAAAAGGAAAAAAAAAATCAAGTCACAATAAATCCTAAGAGAATGAGGGAATCATGATGAATGCTACTTATAAATGTGACCATGCATTCTCCTCACCATGCCTTGGAATGCACTCTCTCAGGGTAAAGCTGAGCTTGGCTATGGGAGTTACCTTAGCCACTGGTGCAGTAGCGAATGTTAATCAAGGAGATATTTGAAGAGTTCTTGGACAAGGGAACTTTTCCTTTTTATCAGCTGTTTTTAATCCTGCTACTGCTTTGTGAATAATTCCAGGCTAGTCAGCTGTGGGATGATGAGCCTAGTGGAGGAGAACCTAGAAAACATAGGTGTGTCTTCTAATGGCAAACATGTAAGTCAGGTAGATAAGACCACCCAGCTACCAGCCAATGCACTGCCTGGTCACGGTTGTATATGGAAGCCCAGACAGGACCAGCCCCACGCTGGCCTAAGAAGATGAACCACTGAGCTGACCCCAAAGCATCATAAGTTAAATAATGTGGTGCTTGCTTAAATTTTGAGGCCTGTTTAGAGCAAAAGCCACCCGGTCCAAAGAACCATAAATATTCCCAAAATTGGGAGCTACGGTTTGAGTTAACATAAATAGACCCTACCAATTTACTGCGATGCAGAATGCAAGGGAAATTTTAGAAGCCACTACACCTAGCCCCAAAGTGGGTTTAAAGTGTATTTAGCTTTTGTGAAGTCTCTTTTTTTGGAAAAGATACAGAATCAGAATTGTGTAACCTTTTGAAAGAGTGACTTTTGCTTTCACCTTTCAGACTCACTTGGGTTGCACTAGTCACCAGATTCTATCTTGAAACCATACAAAGAAAATGAGTCTGTAGAACATAATTCACAGCTTTATCCAAAAGTAGCAGTGGTACCATGTTGACAAAAAACAACCCAGCTGAGGAACATGGAAATGTGACACTCTGTGTCTGTTTGTAATGCGTCTGTATTACAGGACTTTCGGCTCATTGGGTTTTGATAATTGTTTGGATGAACGAAGGTTTGCAAGGCATCTGCGAGTATAAAAGTTGTAGCTACTATTTTTGTTCCACTCTATTCTTCAAATTTAACATACTACCTTGCATGCAGAAGATAATAATTACATTTTTTAAATGTAAATACTACTCACAATATCATTTCTTTTTTTTTTCTACATACAAAATAATCTCTTCTAGGATTTTGTTTCATTCAAATGATCAATAAATTTGTTTTTTTTTCCGTTATACTTGGCACCGACTCAGCTTTGGCCAAGATGCAGCAGTCTATTTTTGCATCTGCTCTGTTTTTTTAAGTGGTGAATCATTTATTCTGGCATAAATCTTTTTTTTTTCTATTATCTCACAGTGACTGCCAAAATACTTCAACATTCTCTCATCCTCAAATGTAGTCAGACCTGATAAGTGGCTATGTGGACAAAGAAGTTATAATCCCCTGCAGGAGGGAGTTGTTCATTCATTCTACACTTGCCCTTTGTGAAAAGGTAACATTGTTTAAGATGGCACACTGGGCTCTCTGGACCTACCACTGGTGCCTCCATATTCATCTGTTGCCTTGAACCATGGCTGGGAGCATGCTGTGTTCTCTTTCATACTCTGGTATGTGCACTATCTGCTCTTTCTGGTACATCTCTAAGTTGTCTCTTCAATTGGCTAGCTTCCTTTCATCTTTAGTTAGCTATCCTGCCCTCTGAAAGGTTTCTGTTACCCTTTTAAGGATGAGTTGGATACCCTGTTTACAAAATAAACACCCATAGGATTGTCAGGACCGTCTTCCATGCCCACACATGGTACAATCTTTGAAGTCAGGAGAAGGCTGGTTTTGTTCACTATTGTATCTTCTCTTCATACTTATATTAGCTGTATAAAATAAATGCCCGAGTTTAATCACCAGCTACCACATATTAATGACATGATCTTGGGCAAGTTGCTTTATCCTGCTAAGCTTCAATTTTGTCTTCTGTATAATAGTTAACCAGTAAGGCACCTTATCTCTCATACCCATTTCTTATTAGCCTGTCAGTATCATGCTTGGATACTACTCTCTGGTTCTCCAGAGGGAGCAAATTGATGCCCTCCAACTATCAGGAACTGACTCATATTCTCTCTCTCCCTCTCTCTCTCTCTAAGTTTTTAGAGACAGGGTCTCACTAAATTGCCCAGGCTAGGCTTTAATTTGTAGTCCCCTTTTCTCAGCCTCTTAAACTAATTGGATGCTAGGCACGCACCACCACAAGTGTCAGGGCTGTCTTTTCACATGTATTTTCTCTACTCCGTTAGGAATCTCCTATAGGTTGTTCCTCATGAAGCAGGGGCTCACTTTGATTTGAAATATTCACTTTTAAGTCTAGTCAGTTAAAAGAGGACACAACCTAATTTTTATTAGTTCAACAATTTCATTTTACTAAGTGAGGCTGCATTCAGTAACAAAATTTAGGAGTGTCTAGAAACATTCAGTTTTTATCTACTTCTTTATGTTATTTATTGACCTATTGCCTGTGAGTTCCAAATCCATTATTTTGTCTGTTGTGTGAAATGAGTCCTGGCCTTTAAACTGTCTTTTTTTGCCAACTGGCACAGTGTTAAAGCTTGTCAGTAGAGGGTGCAGGAGAGACTGCAGGATACCATGGTTTTGTTTTCTGGTTCTGGTGGTTGCTCACCAACTCCTGTGGCCATGAGTAGATTCTCTAGTTCCCATCAATTAGAATGCATGGCAGTAAGGAGCACCCCAGGGCCAGCATTTCCCCCAGCATCACTGCAGCGTTCTTGTGACTTGGTATCAGATTGTCTCCAAAGAGATGCATTCCTCTGAGCAGGGTTCATGACCACTCTTGTGGAATAGTGCAGAGGGCAGCTTCCACCAAGTTCTACCTGACTGAGCTATTCTTGGAGCCTGTAATTGTTCTCTGAACAAGGGAGTTCTGGATCTCAGCTTTTTGTGATGTTGTGGGAAAGGGAGCTGAGCCTTAGGACTGGTAGCTGCCTTTTATATCTGCTACTCTTATATCACGAGAGTTATTTTTATGTTCTACTAGCCAGTTCTTCACTTCCTAAAATTCTTATTTAGGGAACAATTATTTTAATCATTGTTTTTTGGTCCATAGTATTCCACTGTCTCTACTTTTTCAATCCACAGTCATACATTCTTCTGATTAAACACTGGATTCTAAACCTCATGAGCTAGAAACCCAGTTTCTTCATTTCTCATCTTTTTTTAAAAGATGCCTTTACTTATTCATACCATAATTGTGATAATAATTGCCACTGAAAAGAGAACAGAAATGTACATAGAATGAGAGACTTAAATTTTACCATTTATATTTTAATTATTTTATTTTAAAGTACTTGCAGTAGTACTATATATGTCAAGGAAGAATTATTTGCAATAGAGGTACCCTTTTACTATAAATAATAAAAAAACTAACAAGAAATAAGTGAAAATATTGTTTTTCAGGCACCAGATGATAGAACATGACCATGGCATCTGGGAGAAGACAATCAAATGAGCTGAGTCCTGATTTGCTGAACTTATTGCTGAAAGGCAGTTGTCAGGCCAGTGCAGGGGGCTCAAAGGCTGTCAGTTTTATTGACTGTGAAGATAGAAAGCTGTTTGGGTATAAAATCGCTGCCCAGAGAGAGAGTTTTACAGTTTTGTTCCCAAGTGTCCCCTTGAGTTTTTGGCTGAGAACTGATCTGCATGAGTGGGATAAAATTTCCTAAGACCAAGGAAAGAGCAACTGGAAAAGGTTAGGCTGAGCAATTTATAGAGTTCACGGGGCCAGGAATATTTGAAATTTTGCCAGTCACAGTAGAAAGGCTTTGTAATAAAATAATAATTTTCTGAAGAGACAACCTGGGGTAGTGATTCTAAGTCCCAGATCAGAGTGTATTTTGGATCTACCAGCAAGTAGCTTAAAGTAAAAGCCTCAAAATGATAACTTCAGTTGCCTGCTTATAGCAATTGATCTATATATAGGTATCTTTGTGAGAAAATAAAATCCAAAATCGGCAACAAAATATTAACAATATTAAATAATGAATAAAAAATTACCAGACACACATAGGAATAATATACACATATAGACCTAAATAGCAGAATTAAAAGAACCTTGCAATAGTTATTATGAATCTAAACATATGTTCAAAGCTATGAAGAAACAGAGGACATAAAAAGGCCCAAGTGAATTTCCAGAAATAAATTCAAAATGTGAAGCATGTCATTGGGAATAGATACCAAGAAATAAAAGATGAGTGAACTTCAAGTTCTAGCTATAGAAAATATAAAAAATGAGGCACATTAGAAAAGGATTGAAGAAAAGAAGAGTGAATCACTTCAGAGATTTGTGGGACAGTGTCCATCTGTCTAATATAAATGTCATTGGCGAACCCACCTTACACACATGGGCAGAAATAAAAAGCAGGAAGTAATGATTAAAAGATTTTCAAATCTAATGAAATGGAAAACTACAAAGCCAAGTATTTCAACAAATTCAAGTAGAGGAAACATAAACAGTATCATTCAATATAAATGATATTTTAACTACTAAAAACAAGTGACTATTAAAAACATTCCAAAAAAATAGGCAGGGGGAAAAGAGTTCCAAAAGACATAACAGATAAGAATAACAGAAAATTTTTTTCAGCCCAAATTATGCAAAGTAAAAAGTAATGGAGCAGCATCTTTAAGAACTGGTGTGAGGAGCCAGGTGTGATGGTGCATGCCTGTAATTCCAGCTTTTTGGAAGGCCGAGGCAGCGGGATCACAAGTTTGAGCCCAGCCTGGGGAATTTAGTGAGATCCTGTCTCAAAAATAACAAGTAAAAGGACTGGGGATGTAGCTCAGTGGGAAGGTCCTAGATTAATTCTCCCATATACCCCATACACACAAGCGTGCGCGTGCAAACACACACACACACACACACACACACAACACTCACACTCACTCAGAAAGTATTAGGAGTGGTGGGATCTGTTAGACCAGAATATTTTTAAACAGTCAAAACGAAAGTGATATTATGTCATTATTAGTCAAACGAAGGTAAAAGTATTTATCACTATGAGATCTGTACTGCTAATAAAGTTATAATGATTTTTTTTCAGGTAACAGAACAAAGACACCACATGGAATTTTTAATTGTCAAGCAAAAAGGAGTAGCAAATGTCACTTTTGCCAGTATTCACAGTCTCATGGTCCCTACCCTTTTCTCTCACTATTTAACCAGACTGTCACTGAAGACATTGTACACTAAAGTCAGGATTTACTATAGTTGTATGCAGCTCGATATAAATCAGATGTTTACTGCTGTTCAATAATACTTTCTTGGGCCGGGGATTTAGCTCAGCGGTTCGGTGGCCTGCCTCGCAAGTGTAAGGACCCAAGTTCGATCCCCGGTACAAAAAAAAAAAAAAAACCAAAAAAACTTTCTTCACTATTATTTGACTCCTGAGTATATTTCTTATAGCTCAATTTCTAGGGATTATGAAACCTCTTTTGGCATTTGCTGTTATTTTCAAATCCCTTCAATTACTGTGGTACGAATTTAAAGATGTGAGAAAGCACTATGTG
>NW_022900940.1:8835000-8856169 GCF_012274545.1 Fukomys damarensis
GGTTATTTTGTTTTGGTACTGGGAATCGAACTCAGATCCTTGTGCTTGCAAGGAAGGCGATGAAACCACTGAGCTAAATACCCAGCAACATACAAATATTTTTGAATGTTCATCAAAGTTAAAAAATGTTAGTGATATTGAATGATATTTGAATCATTTTTGATGACATTTTTAGCAAAATGAAAGACGCAGATTGGGAGAAAATATCTATGAAACATGTTTCTGATAAAAGGTTCATAAATACAACAAAAAGAACTTTTACAGCTGTATAACAAGAATCCTAAAGCCAGAAAACATTGGATTAAATAAACCCATCAAAATACTCAACATCTTCATCTATTAATGTAGTAGATTCAATCTTGATTAAAGTCACCACATTTCACTTTCCTGGCAGAGATGTACAAGACTGATGTGTAGGTGTAGTGAAGTAAGTGGAGGCTCCTGGATTCTCACACGAGTGTGGGAGTGTAAAATGTTACAACCAGGTTAGTCTTTGCATGTGTTGCTCTCTAGGTACTTCTGTGATTCGGCAACCCAAGCATTAATATTCATTCACCTTAGAAAAATGAGAGCACACTTCTATGCAAAGATTTATACTCATATATCCTTAGCATCTTTATTCATAATTGCCAAAAATGGAAAAAATATTAACTAAGCATAAAATTGCACAGGGCTTTGATTGAAATATCTCATTATAACCATAATACCTAGAAATAAATATTTTATTAGAAGAGGAAAGGTAAATTTAGAAAGATTCATTTACTTGCTCAAAAGTATGGACAAAATTGCCAAAGACCTGATTCCTCCTTATCTGTCTATCCCTTAACTATTTTATAAAGTCATTGTCACATATATCTATCTACAAGTTCTTTCCTTGCTATGTTCTTTTCAAATATTTGGTCCTCAGTAATGTCTTCTAACTACTTATTATTAGCTCCAATTATAGATTAAGAAACTAGAATTTGGGTAAATTAGTCAACTTGAGTTACCCCCTTTTTTTTGTACCAGGAATCGAACTCAGGCCCTTGCACTTATGAGGCAGGTGTGGAACCACTGAGCCAAATCCCCGTCCCTAAATTAGTCAACTTGGCTGAAGTTTCTCAGCTAAAAATAATGAAGAGAGACTTGATTTTAAGTATTTAAACTCAGATGTATCTGTCAACCCAGAAACCTAGATCCTAACTGTATTGATTTCCTTTAGTAGACTTCATGTTCCCAGGATGGTCAGTGATACATACCGACTTGACTAGGCATCAAGGTACCTAGACAGTTGGTAGAACATCATTCTGGGTCCATTTGTTGGGGTATTTTAGGGCCCTCAGGTGGGTCTTTTGATTGTCCTCCCCAGTGCCAGTGGGCTTCATCTAATCTGTTGAAGTCCTGAACAGAACAGAAAGAAAGAAAGAAGAGAACAGTCCCAGTAAGAGATAACTCTCTTTCTCTAGCTGGGTGTTTTTGTCCTGGGACATTGGGATTCCATCTTTGAGCACAAACTAAGATTTGAATTTACACAATTAATTTTCCTTGTTTTCGGACTTCAGGATTGGATAGAGACTATATCATTAGATCTCCTGAGACTTGGCTTGCCAACTTGATCTGCAACTTCTTGGTGTCCATAATCAAGTAAACCAATGCCTTACAATCTCTCCACTCTGTCTCTGTCTCCCTTGTACATGTCTACACTAATTTATGTGCACATGCATGCCCCCCATAACCCTGAGGAAGAATTTAGAAATTCAATGAATTTAAAAATGAATATAAGAAAATTATACCTGTATTGAAGCTTAGTTGTGCCAGGCAGTGCAGGGCAGACGTGGATGAACACTTCTTATTAAATGATTATGAAGGGTCTTCTTGAAGTTTCAATATGCAGATCATGGTATAAATGTATGAGTAAGTTCTATACTAAATACCTGGATGCATTTCTATTTATTTGGTCATTTAATAAAGAAAGAAATAAATTATTAAAAAAAAGACCTGAGTAAGTAAGGAAGTAGCTAGCTTTGAAAAAGTCACAAGAGAAGAATCATATTGATTATACTTATAATCCTTTGACCCTTTTGAATTTACTTAAGTGTTCATATCCCAAGTGCCCTAAAACCTCTTTGATCCTTGAATGAAAACATGTAAGTATCAAGTTCAGGTTGACACAAATCTTGTTCTGTGTCATTTGCTTTGGGTACAGCACTGAAGTAGAATATCACTGCCACTTGTTTTGAACTCTATCTTCTCAAAGGAAAGTGCGTTCTTTGTTCTGTTTCATACTCCAATATGTCTAATAGCGGAAGTGACAATCTTCTAAAGACCATAAATGTTGAAATTCATTAAACTTTAAGAGAAAGGGGATAATACATATGATTGAATTTTTTGCACGTTCATAATGGTAATGAGCATTCAATTAGAAATTTTGATATGATCAAAGGGATTCAGGTTTTTAAAATCACACTTGAATGCAATGTTGTAAAATAGTTCTGTAAGTGTACGCTCTAGGAATCTGACCTAACTCTAAAGAGGTATGTGGAGTGCGCGCGCGCGAGTGTGTGTGTGTGTGTGTGTGTGTGTGTGTGTGTGTGTTAGAGAGAGAGAGAGAGAGAGAGAGAGAGATTTATTGATTGGAAAAAATTAAATAGAGCTACATGTAACAAAACACCAAGAGGGATTTAGTAGGTTTTGTAAAATGCCGAATCTAGTCCTGTGACAAGCCCAATCATGTCAGAGAAATGAGAGGCAATAAAGTCTTCCCTTAATTTATGGTTGGCCAGGGCATCTGCTAGGATGAGGTACATAAGCCAAAGGCACAAGGATGAAAATGTGTATATCTTCCCATAGACTGCGATGGAGAAGGTCAGAGGAAACACTCCAGAAAACAAAAACATTCAGTTCTATATTTAATTGTACTGAGAATTATTGGCTGTAATCAAATGTTTTGCACAATGTTCAAAAGATTAAACATTCCTAACCTCACTACTAGCCTTTAAGCACACATTTAAGTTGTCTTATTTAATGAACAATTTACTCTAAGAAGTGTATGTTTTAGGATTTAATTCTCATTTGTACTTTCCTGTTCAAATATTTGTGTATATTTATAAAATGAAGAAAATTTATATACATTTTATTATTACCCACTAGAAGACTGTTATCCTTCAAAATTAAAGTTGAATTTCCAGAATTTTGATGATTTTTAAATACATGCATTGAGAACACAAGGAAACTGATTTATTTTATTCAATATCTGTGCATGCTTTAAGTTAATTAAATGAGAATTCTCTTACAACTTTTAAAATCTAAGAATTTGAGGGTACTAACATAGGATAACAGTTTTCAACATTGTTTAAAGTCACAAGTGGCATCAATATTTAAATTAATGCCATTTAGTCTACAATGAAGAATCCCCTTTTAAAAAGCAGAATAAAAAGGGAAAAGAAAAAAATGTGAGAGAATGAAAAGATGAAAATAAAGTGTTTGTAGATGGGGAGGGGAGGAGGGGGTTAAGGGAGGGCAGAGGTAAGGGGAAAAAATGAAAATCAAGACTTGCCATGTAAAGGTACATGATCCCAACAATGAATGTAACTGTACTGTATCCCTAAAATGTACCAATAAACTCAATAAAATTAAAAAAAAAAAGCAGAATACTTCTTTATGCCCTACAAAAATCTGTCTAAATGTTATTGAACTATTACTTTTCTTCATTTAAAAGTTGGAAATTTAGGCTATATGTAGTAAAGCTCAAGGTAAATGCCAGCAATAACAGCCTGAACAGACTGATTATGCATTTAGCCTGGACTCACTTTCATGATGATATCCATTGAGGTCCTACTCTAATTAAATCACAAACAAGTAGGTAGGAGTGTATTTCATGTCCTAGAATTTAGATGACTTTGCTTCAAATGTATACAGATGTTCTGCAGCATTCCTTTGCCCTCAAGTGAAAGCTATAAGAATAAGAAATATCTGTGTCAAAGGGTACAAGCAGATTTAAACTTTGATTTCTTGTATGTCTCAGTATTTTGCATACACCTCCTCTACATAGTTACATACTTTTGTGACAAGTCCCCCAAATGTAGTCTTAAAAATGACTGTCTTTCCCAAGTATTAATGTAGTAACATAACTCACTGCTAGCTACTTGCCTCAGTGTCATGGTTATCTCTTCCTTCAGAGAGGGTCCCCTAGAAATAAAATTGTCTTACACAAATAGGTTGTGTAAACTGTAAAATCATAATTTAAAAGTATATACTCAATTCTAATGAAATATGTTAGGCATACAGAAATCTGTTTATTAAAGGGTGTTGTGTCTAGATGTTCGCCCAAAGTCCCCTGCAGCCATAGGTGGGGCTTTTTTCAGCACTGGTGGGATCTAGAGTGTGTGATGCTGGGATTAAGGGTGTATGATTACTAAACTAGCCCACTGATTGGTTTGGCTTAGTTCTGAGTATGCATAATGGTAAATTCTACCCTGGGTATGGATGCTATCCACCCTGAAGGCATTTAGCCTGGCTGTAATCTAAGGGACAGAAAGAGTGTTGCTGCGTGCTGCTTGCTTCCTCACCACTTTGCTGCCTTTTGCCTGCCATGAACTTTTTCCTCTGTGATGCCCCTCTGCCATGCCACCCTGCCTCGGAGCCAGCCAGTATGACCTCAAACCTCTACAAATTGTGAACGTAATAAACCTTTCTCCTTAAATTCTGGCTGTTGGGCGTTTTGTCCCAGGAACAAGAAAAGTTACTAAGACAAAGGAATTTTGACTTTCTTGTGATGGTAATGTGTACTTTGGTTCTGATTTCCAGCTGTGTGTGTGTGTGTGTGTGTGTGTGTGTGTGTGTGTGCTTTTGAATCATTCAGAAGCACTTAAAAAAATAGATCCATTCCTAGGACTGGATCTAGTAGAATCTCAGGCAGCACCTACAGTGTGAGGCCCAGCATTCTATATATTTAATTAACTTTTTTGGAACATATGTTATTCCCTGTAAGAACTACTGGAGACCAAGCTAACTGAGATAATGTGGAATGTTGCCATTTCCTGCAAAGTTCTATGGCTCTTATAGTCATCAGTATTTTCTCTGCCAAGACAATGATTATACCACAAAAGATAGTTGTTTAATAAAGTGCCAAGAACCTACTTTTAAGTTAATTAGACCCTTGAAATTTTCCTTAGGGTTGATTTATTTTTTAATCTACTATAATTCTAGTTATATGTATTAGTCACAAACTCATCCAATTATGCTTGGCAATATGTATATCCCTATTATTTTAACTTGGCAAGTACAGATATTTCATGTTCTAATAAGTGATTTCAACCACATAAAAATAGATAATCTCAGGTAACAATGCAAGATTTTTAGACACAGTACTGGCTGGTGAGTCCAAATACCACACACGACAGTCTCAAAAATTATTCTGGGCAAAGGGCACAGAGTAATATCTTTTATTTTGATCTGGTTTATTATTTTAAATAGAAAATTTTCATTGAGCATAGTGGTTTATATAAAGTGAAATATTCCATAATACGTAATACATCTTTTGTATCATGCACAGTCTTTAAAAATAGTATTCTATTTCTCTACTTTAAAAATGTTCAAACCTAAAAAATGTTTATATAGTATAAAAAAATTGACTCTCTTTCCTCTAGACTTATCATTATTAACCTATCCAGTGCTGTCTGTGTGTTTATCTGGCTGTATGTACTTTTTTTGTTTCTGTCTATTAAATCATAGAAAAAGTATTTGGAAAGGATTTAGACTTTTATTTCTAAGTATTTTGATGATTGTTTTTCCTAAGAAATAGACATTCTCTTCTATGATCACAATGCTGTTATCATACCTAAGGAAATTAACATTAATAAAATGATATTATCTAACAGTGGTATATTAATTTCTTCAAATATGTCAATGATTTTAATAGTTCTTGCATTTCAAAATTTAATTCAGCATCAGTGAGTGGCATTGTATAATTTTTTTGTTATGTCTTAGTTACTTGGGTGTTGTTAGTTTTTATGATGTAACTTTTTGTTAAGAGTCCAAGCTCACTTTTGTTTTTAGTGCTATTTTTGCTGATGGTATTTTATTACAGAATGTTCTGTTTTCTGGACAGTTTCTCCTTATGTGGAAAAATTGACTCAATACTTAAATGATACCTGGCATTTATAAAGCAATCATATCAACAATCATATTGTATCTATTCAACTGTGAATGTGGCTAATTTGATAACTTTGTACAGATAATATCCATGAGGTGTCTCCATTTTTAAATACTTTTCTCTATCATTAAAAACACTTTAAAATGACACAATGAGAAATTAAAAGAATTGTTTCATTTTCCTCTGTGGTCTCTCTAATCCTTTGTGTGTGTGTGTGTGTGTGTGTGTGTGTGTGTGTGTGTGTGTGTGTGGTACCAGAGATTGAACTCCGGACCTTGTGCTTCAAGGCAGGCAGCAGAATCACTGAGCTAAACCCTTTCTTTGTTTACTTGGTTAAAGTGATTGTCTTGTCTAACATCATCACTCTCAAAGCTTCACCCAGGAGAAAAGCTCTAAGTTCTTGCACAATGATATTTAGTCTTGTACCTCACTCACTAAGCTTTCATCTGCCAAGATAGAAAACCTTTTTCCTTCATCTAGTGTTCTGCCTGTGCTTGGCACTTTCCAATTCAACTTTAATTATTCTGACAGCTGTGTGGTGATCTCTATCATGGTTTTAATTTGTGTTTCTCTAATGGACATTGCTGTGGGGATACTGCTATCTGTTTACTGCCTTCACATAAATGTCTGTTCATGTCTTTTGCTCATTTTTTAAATTGTTCTGTAATGTTGAATCTTTGGAGTTCTTTACATATTCTAATATTAGACTTTTGTAAACAGTTTGCAAATATTTTCTCTCATTTTGTAGCTTACATTTTCATCCTCTTAAAAAGTCTTTCACAAAGGAAAGGTTTATTTTTAATAAGGTCCATTTCACCAAGTTTCCCTTTTATGGCTCATGATTTTTGTATCAAATCTATGAATTATTTTCTTAGTTCTGTATCCTAAATATTTTCTCATTTTGTTTTCTCTAAACATTTTATAGTTTTACATTTTATATTTATGTCCATGATCCATTTTACCCATCAAATTAATTTTGTATAAGCTAGGCATGGTGTTGCATGCCTGTAATCCTAGCACTCAGGAGGCTGAGGCAGGAGTATTGCTGTGAGTTTGAGACCAGCCTGTGCTACATAGTGAGTTCCAGGTCAGTCTCAACTACATAGTGAGACCCTGTCTCAAAAAAAAAAAAAAAAAAAAAAAAAACTAACAAATTAATTTTGTATAGGACATTTAGGTTAAGATTTTCTTCTGCCTATGAATTATTCTGGACTCTGAATAAAACATTTCCTTCTTTAGTCAAATTGCCCTACTCCTTTAAAAAATAGTTTGGGATATTTTGGTGATTTTATTACTGGGATTTCTCTTTTGCCTATTGACCTCTTTATCTGTTTTTGCAAATAACACACTGAATTGATATTTTAGAGAGAAACTGTAGAATAATTCCTTTCACACTATGCTTTACCAGACTAGTTTTAGCTATTCTTAAACCATGTATTTCCATATGAACTTTAGAATACTATTTCCTATCTACAAAAACATCACTGGAAATTTGACAGAAGTTAAAATGAGTCAAGGGTTGATGTATGCTAGGCAATTGCTTTACCACTGAGCTACATCCCAAGCCCTTGTTTTTAAGTTTTATTTTGTGATAGGGTCTTCCTAAGTTACACAGCTACCTTTGAACTTCAAACTTAGAGATTGTCCTGGGTCAGCCCCCTGAGTAGCTAGGATTATAGGCATGTGCCTCAATATGTGGCTGTGAGAATGATTATATTTATTATGTTGACTCCAACAATCCATCAATAAAATATATACATCTCTGTATGTTTATTCAGGTTTCCACTGATTTATTTCTTCACTGTATTTTACTTTTTGGCATACAGATAACTTATATATTTCTTTTCTTCATTTTAAAAAAATTATACATAATTTTAATTTGGGATTCTACATTTTCATTTTTTGTTATTGAGAAGTGGGATTGATTTTCATGTGTTGAATTTTTAACCTATAACCTTGCTAAATTCACTTATCTTTTATAGGACGCCTTTGGAGATTATTAAAATTTGCCACATACATTTTATCTACAAGTGACAGTTTTATTCATTTTTTCACAATCTATTTGCCTTTCATGTATTTTTTCTGCCTTATTGAGATGGCCAGAACGTTCAGCTGGTTTTGAGTAAGAGAAAGTAGATATTGCTACCTTGTGTTCAATCTTAGGTGTTCAGTGTTTCATTAAATATAATATTGGCTATGACTTGATGCATTGATGCTTTTTATAAACTGAATTCTTATTCCCCTTCAAAATTCCTGTACTGAAATCCCAGCCCCCAAGGTGATGTTATTATAAGGTGAAGTCTTTGGATGTTAATTAAGTCAAGAAGGCAGAGACCTCATCAATGGATTTAGTGCCTTATAAAAGAGACTTCACAGAATGCCTTTGCTCCTTCCTGTATTGTGTGAACACCATGAGAAGATGGACATCTAAGGAGCAGAAAATGGGCCCTTGCCCAATATTGAAACTCCCAGCAACTGGATCTCTGATTTCAGAACTGAAGATAGATTTCTGTTGTTTATATGTGACTAAGACTTTGATATTCTGTTATAGTGACTCAAATGAAGTAAGACAGATGCTCTGTATCGATTGGCTAACACTATCATTTCATTTTACTTTTTTGAAAGTTTTTATGATGATTAGATGTTGAATTTTATCAGATGCATTTTCTGTATCAACATAATCTTATGATTTTTCTTCTTAATGTATTGATATTATGAACTATGTTACATTGACCATTGACTAATTTTCAAGCACAGTACTAAATCCACCTACTGGTGCTGAAATTTAATCTCTTTGAACAAAGTACAGAAAATTTACTTTCATTTACATATTTTTAGATTCTGTTCTTTTAAACTTGTGTTGAATGTTTCCTCTACATTCATTGAACACAGCATATAAGGCTGATACTTTTTTATTTCAGTAAGTTATGATTGAAGAAGTGAATGAGGTAAAAGTTTAGTTTAGTTTTTTTTTTTATGGTGGTACATACCTCTTTTTTTTCCATCATTGAGTTTATTGGTACATTTTAGGTATACAGTACAGTTACCGTTACAGTCATCATTGGGATCTTGCAGCTTTACATGACAGGTCTTGGTTCTCATTTTTTCCCCTTGTCCCTGCCCTCGCTTCACCCCTCCTCCTTCCCCTTTACAAACACTTCATTTCCATTTTTTCATTTTCTCATATTTTTTTCTTTTCCATTATTACCTTTCCCCTACCCTTCCCACTTTCCCTACCTTTATCCCCTTTCTTCCTATTTCACATTGTCCATTATATCATTAGGATCTTATGTACTATTATAGTTTATTCACACCAGAGAAACTATTCGGTATTTACACGTGTGACTTATTTATTTCACTTAGGAGTATATCCTCAATATGTATCCATTTTCCTACAAATAAATCTGTCTCATTCTTTATGGCTGAGTAATATTCCATTTTATAGAAAACCCACATTTTCTTTATCCAGTTTCCAACTGATGGGCAAATGGGCTGTTTCCAAATTTTAGCTATTACAGCTGTAAACAGAGGTGTGCATATATATCTGTTATATGCTTCTTTTAATTCTTTTGGAAAGATACCCAGGAGAGGGATGACTGGGTCAAATGGAACTGGGATCACTGCAAAAGAAACCATCAACAGAATTAAGTGGCAGCCTACAATGTGGGAAAAAGTTTTTACCAGCTGCTCCTCAGACAAAGGGCTATTATCTAGCATATATAAAGAACTCAAAACAATCAGCCCACCCAAATATAAAGACCTCATTCAAAAATGGGCATCTGAAATAAACAGACATTTCTCAGACAAAGAAGTAGAAGCAGCAAGTAAATATATGAAAAAAAAAGAATGGCTGCTATCAAGAAATAAAACAACAACACATGTTGGTGGGGTTGTGTGGAGAAAGGAGCCCTTCTCCATTGTTGGTGGGAGTGCAGACTGGTACAACCACTGTGGAAATCAATATGGAGATACCTCATAGTTTTGATTTATTTATTCCAATATTCTGCTTTCTTAAGGTCCCACTATTCTATTACCTTTTATTTTCTTTTTGAGTATTTGTGGCACTTGAACCAGTTAATATTTGTATTTTTTCAGCAGTCTTTTCACATTAGTTTTTCTTCATGTGTAGGGATGAAAGCAAGTTTTTCATAGTTCATCTGAGAATGTCTTTAGTTCCCCCTGAGTTTCTGAAGATTAGTTCCCCTGGGTGTAGGATTTGCATTTGGCAGTTCTTTTCCTTTACCATGTATTAAAAAAAAAAAAAAAAAGTTGTGTTCTTTCCTTCTGGCCTCATTGGTTTCAGATGAGAAATGCCCTCATTTTTAAATTGGTTGTTCTATGAGTAAAGCATTGTTTCTCTCTAACAGTTATTGCAGTTTTTTTCTCTGTTTTTAGTTGCAGAAGTTTATGATACCATTTTGTGTGAATTCCTTTAGGTTTATCTTTTTGATAATAAGATCCTAATAGGATTGCCTCAGGTTCTTGAATCTGCAGATTTATATCTTTTGCCTAATTTGGAATGTTTACAGTCATTAATCTTGGATAACTTTACCAGCTTTACATTGTTTATCTTCTTCTTCTTGAAAGAAACAAGAATATTTGATCTTTGTTACATTTTCCCAAGCTCTCAGTACTCATTTTTAAAGATATTATATCTCTTCTTATTGTTCAGACTGAGGACATTCCATTGATCTCTCTTCTAATTAAGCATGCACTCCTTTTTTTTAAACCTCTCTTCTACTATTGCCTCCACCCAGTGAAATTTTCATTCAGCTATTGTATTTTTCAGCTATCTCAGAACCATTTAATTATTTTTATATTATTTGTCTGGAACACTTTTTTTTATTTGTTTCAAGGTAACTCATACTTATTTTATAATTTTTATCATGGCTACTTAAAATGCTTCTTAGATAACACCAATGTTTTATTTATCTTTGTTTTAACATCAATTAGTTAACAATTAGTTATCTTTGTCATTCAAATTATGGCTTTTTGGTACTTGTCATGATGAATGGTTTTGGCTTTTAGCTTTTGGTTACTATGTGAGGAGGCCTTTAATCCTACCAAACACTCTTATTTTTAACAAGAATTTATCCTATTTAAGCTAATCAGGATAGGTTCTTTGTGGGGATAAGTTTTCATGACCTTTTTAATTTATGGAGACCATTCACATAGGACTTTGGCATATTTTATTTTTCTGGCAGTGCTGTTATTCTCATGTATAAAGTGATGGTGCTACCTGAGAGGGTGGAAGGACCTTCCCTAGACCTCCTGGTTGAAGCCACTTGGTGTCTTAGTGCCACCTTCTGCAGTGGGGAGACTGGTAAAAGTCACTGCAGCTGAATCTTCTCGTGACCCTAGTTTGAGGGCAAGGAGACACCAGTGTTCACAGATGCCCCCAGGATTTTGCTCAGGCTTTGCTGCTGCTGTGGGCAAATCAGACTGCCTACTTGTATACAAGTAGAAATGGGATTATGTCAGCCCCACTGGGGTTTCCAGACACTACTGCAGAAGGATTAACTTGCGTGCTTAGTAGAAAAGAAGAGTTATAGTTTTACTTTCCACAGAAGAGAGATTTTAGTCAGATCTCTATTGGATTTTTTCCTCCCCTGGTTCTTGGCCCCAAAACGAAGTAGTTTTGATTTTCTTTTCTATCTTTTGGCAATTCTTGACTGCTAGGCTTTCTGGTACCCAGTCTAGGAAACAGAGGAGGTGAAAGGGAAACTTACCACACTGCCTCTTCTTGAGTTCTGAGGACATTAGTTGACAGAGTTCTACTTTCCATAGTCCAGTCATTTTCTTTTTAATTACTTCTAGCATGGTTATTTGCATGAAGAAAGGAGAAACAAGGAAAAGTGACTGAATATCATTGCATTTTCTTTACTTATTTTTATGTTATTTGTATCATATAATATTATTATTTATATTTTTACTTTAAAGTAGAAATATCATGAGCTCTAGAAATATCATGGACTAGGAAAGCAGTGCCCGCTCACAATATGAACATATACTGAAATCTTGAAGTCATTTCTTGTTCTGTCAGGCTGTTTCAGAACATGGGAAATTCCATGGCTACAGTGTCTTCATTGCTTTGGAGATTATATGAAGTGGACATTGACAATATAATGGTACAGGCATTTTAAAAAAAGAAATATGAATTTCTAGTTTCTTGAACTTTGAAGCACATAAATATTTTTAGGTTCATATAAACCAAGTGTTGAAAACTGTTGACCTATATACTCTTTTCAAGGTGTGAAGATTAACATTGGTGAAGATAATATCCTATAAGATCAAGATTAAGGGAGTGATGTACTTTAGAAACAAAAGTAAATAAAAATTTACTTGCAATTTGAAATTTAGTTTGGATATGAAACTGTGCAATAATAAAATATTAAATGTCTTTTACTGCCTAAAGTCAATGGGCTGTTTGAAGATCACATGCTTTCTTAGCTTGCTCAAGAAATACATAGGAACAGTATATGAGGTAGACACAGAGGAATGGATAAGCCAAAAATGACAAAGATTAGCATTGGAATCTCTGGAAAATTTTGTCAGTTATGTATGTCCACTATTCAGAATTTTAGACACTGTTTCTGTGATATAGGCAAAGAATATATAAGTAGTGTTTAAGGAAAGCAATGGAATTAGAACTGAAAAAATACAAAAGAGACAACCTATAAAAATAGAAGGAAATATTTTCAAACTCTACATCAGACAACAGATTAGTATTCATAATTTATAGGAAACAATACAATAGCAAAAGCAAAAACAAAGAAAAAAACATATAAACAAACTCCACAAATGATCTAACTAAAAATGGTCTGAAAATATCTGAATAGACATTTTTCAAAAAAATATATACAAATGACCAATAACTAAATGAAAAATCCACATAATTACTAATTTTAGGGGAAATACATGGAAAACTATTATGAGATATTACCTACTTATATTAGTATGGCTATTAACAAAAAGGGCAAAAGTAACAAATGCTGGCATGAATCTGAAGAAAGAGGAACTCATATTGTCAGTGAAAATGCAAATCAACAAGTGCGATATAGAAAACAATATGCAGGTCCTTCAGAGAATTCAAAACAGACTAACATAGTCCAGCAATTCCACTACTAGTTATAAAGAAAATGAAATAATGATGCTAAACATCTGCATTCTCATGTTTATTGCAGCATGATTCACCACAGCCAAGATACGGAATCACCCAAAATGTTCATTAGTTAATAAATGGATTAAAAATGTGGTATATATACACAATGGAGAACTAGTTCATCATACAAATTATTACATCCTGTTATTTGCTACAACAACATGGATAGAATTGGAGAACTTTGGCCATGACGTTAAGTGAAATAAGCCAGGTGCGCACGTGCACACACACACACACATACACACACACACACACACACACAAATAATATGTAATTTCACTCATATGGGGAATCTAAAAGAAGTTGATATCACAGAAAGTGAATAGAATAGTGGCTATTAGAGGTTTGGGCGAGTAGATGGGAAGACAGTTGGGGATAGTTTGATCAAAGGTTTAATATTACAGTTAGGAGAACAGAACTGTGTTCTATTGTACAGATAACACACACACACACACACACACAAATAATATGTAATTTCACTCATATGGGGAATCTAAAAGAAGTTGATATCACAGAAAGTGAATAGAATAGTGGCTATTAGAGGTTTGGGCGAGTAGATGGGAAGACAGTTGGGGATAGTTTGATCAAAGGTTTAATATTACAGTTAGGAGAACAGAACTGTGTTCTATTGTACAGATAGGTGATTATTGTTGATAAAGCAATGTAGATCTCAAAATAACTAGAAGAAAAATACTGAATATATTTATTATAAAGAAATGATAAACATTTGGGGTTATGGATAAGCTGATTAACCTGACTTAATACTTACACAATGTTTACATGAATGGCAGCATCTCACTGTACCCCATAAATATGTACAATTATGTATCCCTCAAAAAACAAAAATAATAAAATTTACTTATGGAATTCCTATCACCTATTTCAAGAGAAACTACGTTTTAGAGGCAAATAACATGAAAAATACATAATGCAGCTTCACATAGAAAAAAGTTCAGTGGAAAAGTGTAGGAAATGAAGAAAGCCCACAAAGAGTCATTTTTGGATAGGTTTGTCTGACAGTTCTTCTATGAAGAAATAATTCTTTCACAGAAACCTGAGAAACAGTTATTTTAGGATCTGAGATAAAAGTGTTTTATATAAAAGTGAAAGAAGACATAAAGTTCCCAGAGGAGAAAAGTTTGTGGAGCATTCAAGAAAAGTAACAAACATGTATTTCTGGTGGGAGGCACAGAGATGGGGTGAGAGTTTGTGCTGTGTGGTACAGAAGGACAATAAAGGATCACTGGAAAAATTTTAATTTTACTTTAATGATAAATAGAAATCCTTAGAGTGTTGTAAAAGGAAACCCAGTAGGCTCTCTTTCTAGTTTAGAAATGTACTCTGGGTCTCTGTGAATACTGAATAGAGCAAGAGGGGTGGAGTGGGATCAGATAAAGGATGCTAAATGAATTTTTTGAGAACAATGGAATGCTCAGAAAAGGATAGTAGCTGTGGAGGTGATCAGATTCTCAACATTTTTGGAGGTAAAGCTGACAAAGCTTGCAATATATTGCATGTGGAGTATGAGAGAAAGAGTTGCTTCTAGAATAATGCAGAATTAGGGTTGGTGCCTAAGTGACTAGCACTGATGTCTAAAGTGGCAAAATATGAAAGGCATGTTATCAGCTTTCCTGTCACTTTGTCAAAACACCCAACGCTCTCAATTTAAAGGAAAGCTTATTTGGCTTGCAGTTTCCAGTGGATTCAGTTCAAAGTCATCTAGCTTCAAGGCAGAAACAGCATGATGGAAGGGCCTGGCAAAAGACAGCTGTTCTTCCTACAGGAGGCACAAAGCATAGAGAGAAGGGAGGAGCTGGGGATAAGAATACATCCTTCTGATTCACATCCTCATGGATCACTCCTTCCGATAAGACCCCACCTCTGAACATGAGATTTTTCCGGGACATTTTAGATCTAAACCATGACATTCGGACCCTGGATGCCAAAAGGCTCTATCTCATTAAAGTGCATTAGTCCCTTTGTAAGAGTTGCCAAACTCTTCATAGTCCCAGAATTGCTTCAGAGGTCAAATCTAAAATCTCCTCTGAAATACAGTGGAAATTCTTAGCCATGAGCACCCATAAAAATTAAAAATGTAGTTAAATATCTCCAACACATGGCACGTGGTAAACACTCCCATTTCAGAAAAAGGAGAAATGTGGCTAGAAAAGAATTGCATCAAAGCAAGACTGACACCCAGCAAGGAAAATATTAATTCCTGAAGTTTCATGTCCAGTGCCTATCGCAAGTTGTAATGAGTATTGAAAGGCTTGGCAGCCTTGCACCTATGGCCTCTCTTTTGGGCTAGCTCTACTTGCTGCCTGTGATTTTCCTCGGGAGACATTCCATGTTACTGGAATCTCCAGCTTCCTGGGAACTCCAGTACACTTTCTTCTCCACTCTCACAGCTACATGCATGGCTCTCACAGAAGCACATTCCGTGATTTCATAAGCCTTATTCTGAAATCTTGCTGTAGCCTCTGTGACCATACAATTGAATTCTGTATGCCTGTAAATGAGCATCATGCAGTTGACACTAGGTTCTTGCACCAGTTCAAGCAGAAGCCAAGTTATTTTGGATTTTGGCTGCGGCATCCTCTGAGTGTCTGGATGCCTGAACCTGGGGAAGTATTTCCTTCTGAGGCCCCAAATGAGCAGAGGGTCCCAGGGCTCCCTTCCGAAATGAACTCTTTACACTTTTGCACATCTGAGCCTGTGATGGTGGATTCTTGCTGACTCTTGAGATAGCGGCAAGTCATCAAATAATTTACTATAGTTCTGGTGCAAAATTCTTGACTTTCTTCAAATCCTAATCTTTTTAACAACTACGCTTTCCTTTGCTATAACTTTCCAGGCATTTTATTCCTAGTAAAACTGGAATAATCTTACATCTTTTGCCTCTACAATTTGCTCCAGAATCTTTCTTTTAATGTGGCTAAAAGTAGCCAGCAGTACCTATGATACAGCCTGAATGTTGAAATGCCTTGAAATTTCCACCACCAGATAAGCCTTCCACTCTTAATCTTAATCTCGGATAAAGTCTCAGGACATAGCAAATAGTAGACACACTTTTTGCCCGTGTATACCCCAGGTGAATTCTAGGGCACCAGCCAAAAATTTGTTCCTGTCTGAAACCTCCTGAGCTAATACTTTACAGTCACATTCCTATCAGCATAATAGTCTTCTGAGCATTGACTATCAAGCTCTATTTACAGCATTCTGGGGTTTCTCTGCCAGTGTCTTCAAAGCTTTCCCATCTCCTCCGGAAAACAACTTTCAAATGTTTCTGAACTACATGGTCAGATACAGCCACACCAAGAATCCTGTTGCGGTTCACAACTGTGGCACAGCACAAAGCTTAAGGGATTACTTGGAGTCAATGTCCAATTCAAACTCCAAAAGAAGCCAGAGAGACTGCCCTTAACCAAAACCCTTTAGCATGAGAGAGTCCCATAAAGACAGTCTCCAATTGATAGAGCCAGGAATGACAGGGGAAGGTCAGGGTGGTCTGTTACATGATTGACCTTAGGGCCAATCTAAGTGAAAAAGTATGAGGATGCGAGGGCCAGAACATTTATTCCTGAAGGCAATGTGTTTCAAACTTTTATCCTTGTAGGGGCTCTTTTAATCTCTAACCTTGCATTCTGGGAGGTTTTGTGCAAGTGGCTCCAAAGTTCCTTTCCTCTGCATGTCCATCTTGTACATACCTCTGGCCAGTGCTCCTTCAGAGTCTCACTCCTGGTACCAATTTGCAGTGGGTTTAGTCCAAGCTTGACTGGATTCACGACAGAAACTCCATGGTGGAAAGGCATGAAAAACAGCTTTTTACCTCAGAGCAGCCACAAAGCAGAGAGATAAGGGCTCAGTTGGCTCTGGGGCTCAGAATATACCCCTCCAAGTCGTGTACTTAGTGATCTGCCCCTTCCTTCAAGCCGCATCTCTGAGCATGAGACTTTGGGGCATATTTTAGATCTAAACCATAACAGAATGGGTTGATTTGGGAATTATTTTGGAGATGCCCATTATGGACCTGATTGTAAATTGTGCAAAGGGCATTAAAATACACAAACCTGAAGTTCTGGGTTGATGTTAAGACTGGAGATGTAGATTTTGAAATTGTTATCTGCTAAATAACTTTGAAAGTCATGATTGTTAATTCACAGACAGAGAAATTATAGGTAGAGAAGTGAAAAATGAGAACAGGATGAATTTGGGTTTTTTATATCTTTAGAGGTCAGGAAGAAAGGAGGGTTGGAAAATATGAGGCTATGAGCAGAAGAAAAGTTACTTGGGATAGAGGATGCAGAAAGCCTCCTTCTGCATCAGTCATATGGAGGATTCCACTGGAACTGACTGTAGTCAACAATGTCCAGTAGGCTGGTCCTCTATAGAGTCTGTCTAGAATAAGGCCAGTGTAACACATCTTACAGTAAAGCACGGTTGGGGCAGGAATAATGAGATTTTTCACACTTTGCAAGGTAGGGCTGGAGAAGCAAATCAAAGCTGAAGCAAAATAGGTGCAACTTTTACAGTAAAGTAAACATGATAAAACAGCTGTTAATTACAAAAAGCAGAAGTAGGCTGTAGTACAGTTAAAATATTCCTTATTGCATTTTTATTTGTGCAATACATAGACATAGTTTGAAAGCTCAAACTGTACTAAAGCGAAAAGTTCACTTGTACAACTTGCATTCATTTAATAAATAATTATTAGGGTTTTTTTCTATATGCCAGGCCTTGTTTTAGGTACAATAGGTGCAAAAAACAGTATGGAAGAAGGCTTAACATTTATGGAGCTTATAAAAAGCAATCTCCTTCTGAAGAAAATGAAAAATTTCCCACTCAAAATAGCATTTAAAAATCTTAAGTTTTGGTGTAGTGCTGAAAAATTCATATCTACTAGATCCTGCATGTGAATGTTTGTGGGTGGAAGTCCTAGTGTATGCATACGTGTGATGTGTTTATTATATATTTATATTTAATAGACATTTTCTTTACATAATAATGCTAGTACATATACTTTTCCTTTAATGCTGCATTTCAAGATCTTTTCATGATGACATGGCTGATCTACTTAATTCATTTTAAGAGAAATTTACGTATTTTTCATTATATGACTGTACTTTTTAATTGAATCACTCTACACTTGCAAGATATTAAGGAAGTTTTTTACATTAAGTTTTCCTGTTAGAAAAGTGCTGTGTCTGTCACCACAGTTCATATACTGAGCATACTACATCTATGCATGGGGTAAGTTCCTAGCAATGAGATTGCTGTATTAAGTGGTGTCTCTACCCTGTAAGTCATCAGAAGGTATCTAATGCTTATATAATTTTTTTTTCTTACCGAACATCCAATATTAAGCAAATAATGATCAAAGATATTACTTTAAAATTACCCAGGATTGTAGAATATGTGGGTGAAGTCATTGTCAATCTTACCTGTTAGGTAAGAAAGAAGCTATTAAGGATGGTAGGGAAATATGATAAGTAATTTTATTAACAAAATTTTATTTATGGTTCTGTTGTAAATTATGTCCATTTCATATCTTAAAATAAATGCCTTTTGCCCATAGATCTTACTGTATAAAGAGTTTAAAGTTAACTTTCATGTATTTTGGGATGTACTATGAATGAATCCAAACCTAGAGGCAAAATCCTTCAGAGGATAGCTGGCTAAGAGTAGGTATTCGATAAATTGAATTTATTAAGATGGTGCCAGCATTTTTGAAGCCCACCAAAATGTTAATTTGGAGATGCAAATGTGTTTGGTTAGTTCCACAATCCTGGCTTGTTTGTCTCTTAAGTTTCCTGCTTTACAGTCTTGTAGCTAAAAATTTGATTTACCACTCTATGGTATTACCTTTATTCGCGGAGCAGATACATAGTACCCAAACTAAAAAATGTATAGAAAGACTGAAGAACTAGTAGTTTGCAGTGGGAGTTGTAACTGTTGAGATTGCTTAATGGTGCCCAATATATTCTATACTGGCTCTTGGGTCACAATTTCGTATGCCAAATTGTGATCTAAAAGGCACGTGGTGGGCATAAAGTTAAACAATGTTAGTTACAAGATTTCAATTTTACGTAAGTTTGTAGTGCATGCATTTTCAAATTACTTACTGAGACTGAAGATATTAGTGTCTGGATATGGAGTGGCAATTTCCTCTCCTGAACAGTTATTCAGGATGGCACTAGTCATTTTATGTATTTATAATGGCTTCTTATTACACTCATGCCAGCTCTACATTCTGTTACACATACACTTTCTCAGGGTATTAAATGTTCACTCATGCTATGATCAAGTCCTGTTGGCATAATATGGATTTGCATATTTTGCCTTTAATCTTCAGTAAGTTGATTACACAGTTTAAGATTTAGCTCTGAGAGTCACTGTACTTGCATTTCCAACTTCCTAGGAATACTTTACTTTGGCCCTGAAAATAATGAAAGTAGTAGTCAGTAGTAAAATTAACAATGCCACAGTAGATAATTGTGTTGTCCTTTGGGTTTTTAATTTTATAAGGAGAGTGAAATGCATTTCTACTTTAATGAATTTGTTACTTGCTATGAGTATACAAAGGTACAGACAAGCAATACACAATTGGTTAAGAGTTGGGTGGTTATATCAGACCACTGGAATTTTTAGATTCAGTACATAACTATACCTGTGTACCTCTATACTTATTATTATATCGCATAGCTTTGTGTGTATTAAAAGCATTAATTTTGTACTTGCAACTCCAGTACAATTAAACAAAATTTAGTTCTACCCTTTCCACATTTGGTACTCCCTTCTTCAACACTGAAAAATCACCTTCCCAATATCAACAATTTTTTTCCTTATTTGCTTAACTAGAATTACATAAAGTTGCTTCAGAATTTTTAATTAATATCACAGTGGAAGAATATGTACAATTTACAGTTCAATAGTTGCTTAACTTCTTTTGGTCTTTAACATAGGGTGTATAATTAAAATACTATTCTCAAAATTTACTTAAGCTAGCTCCCACTCTCTTTTCACTATGGTTATGTTATGCATTTAAAATAGAATATATTTATATCTGGCCAATCTTCAAAATTTTCACATTAAGATAGTGACAGTAACTAAATGTAAAATAAAATTATTATCCATAAATCCAGTATGATAACATAGCAATAAGCAGCTGAGGCCACTTTCTGCCTTCGAGTAGCAGGCAAACTAATAAATACAGTAGTAGTCATGGAATTAGCATATGATTATCTGGCAAACACCAGAGTAAGCATCATTTCAGGAAGAATCGTCAACTGTCATTGACCTACTGAGTTAAAGTTTGATAATAAACTCAACATTTCCCTAAAAAGAGATCTGTTTAATTACAAGGGGAAAATATGTCTATATATATATGTGCATTTATGTATCTATAACACTGAGAAGCCTTTCACATTAAAATATCATATGTTTACGAGTATGAGAAAATATTAGAAGTCATTCTTATGGTAGCATTTTTGTTTTAAAAACTATTTCCCACTGAGGTATAAAAATTATTGCAAATAGGAATGAGGTATTTCTTTTAAGCTCTTGCTGGATGTCAGTTCTGCATAAGCTGATAGCATATTTTGTAAAGGATTAAATTGTTTTTGCTTTTTAAGTATGATGACTTCCCCTGCAATAAATTTGGGCAGTAAACACTATTTTAATTTCATTTTGCTCTCTATGCTCCTGACTTTTCTGCGAGTGGTGGAAATCTCTTATATTTGAAAATTTGTGTATGTACTCATTTTATCATAATTCTTAAAATGTTCTGATCCTTATAACTCCTCTCTTCCAACTGACGAATCAAGATGTTCTTTTGCTTAGGATTAATTTTCTTTTCTTTTTTTTTTTTTTTTTAT
>NW_022900940.1:8856640-8876757 GCF_012274545.1 Fukomys damarensis
ATTTTTTTTTTTTTTTTTTTTTTTTTGCTAGACTGGTCCTAATGCTTAGTACCACTAAACTCTTCATGGCTTTAAAATGAAAAATTGACTCAATTTCTTCTGAACTAAAAGCTTTCTTGCTTCTAGACACCACTTTTGCTTCTGAAAACAACTATTAATGTCTCAATGTAGTTTTGTGAGAATCTAAACACAAATTCATAGTTGATTCCTGAACCAACTACAAGGTGTTGATCATCAGTCAGAGGATTTTTTTTAGTGTAGTAGCCTCTTTGTCAGAATTTTTATTTTCTTGAAATTTAGTGCAATAGCATAAACCTTTTTTATAGCTGATACATAATGCATGATTGCCCATAAATCTGAACTTTACCTGACATTAGAATTGTACAAACACCATGGTGTAATACATTTACTACAATGACTGACTTTAATAGCCCCTCACAGTTTATTTCAAAACATTAGAGCTTTTGGAATGCTTTAAAACTTTCTAAGTTTCAGGTATTTCATCGCTTTTACCTGTTTACATGACAATAAAATAGTTGAAAAGTCAATTAATCTACAATTGTTTGGTTTACCCTGTCCCTAGTAGAGAAATTCAATTGAAAGTCCCCTGACAAAAACAAGTCATAAAATTTGTACATTTTTTGCATATTGATAGGTCAACCCGAGAATAGTTAATACTCAGAATACCAAGTTAGGATAAAATTAGGCTAAATATTTGCTGTTGTGATAAGCAGTTATAATAAGCATTAGGTTCATTTGCCTCTGAAAAATCCAGCGCTTATTTTCTTCCAGGATCAGAGCATTGCCACCCTCTCCCTAGGGTCATTAATTCAGAGTTAATGCAAGGTAAGTCTACCTTAGCTGGATCACCATGGAGGAAGGAGCTGGAGTGCCTAGTGGTCACCATAGAAACTGATCTGAGCACCATTCTAGAGTAGAGCATTGGAGAGGGGCCTGACTTTGATATCTTGTGATATCCTGCATCTACCAGTACCTGAAGATTTTCTATTCCTAGAGTTTTCTTATGTGAGAAAATATAGTCTATTTCTGCCATTGTCAGTGTGAGGTGGGTTTTAAATCTCTTGTATCAAGAGTGCCATAAATAATAGACCTGAAAAACAGATTGATAGCTCTGGAGTGCACTGGTAAGGCTGTTTGTAAGCACATCAGAAAAATATGGAGACAAGGGCAACAACCTGATTCAAACTGTCAGGTAAAACACTGCCCACATATATTTTGAAAAGAGTTCTCTTGTATTTGGAATGATACTCCAGACTTGGAATAAAAAGGCCTGAGTTTACCTATTTGATCCAGTACCTAACTCTATAAGATGCTGGTCAATGGATCCCTGGTACTAAGAAAAAAAAAAATGCTGGTCAAGTCAACAATTTTCTTCTGGTTGGTTATGAATTATAATCGCTATTACTTCTCTTACCTACTTTATAGGGCTACTGCAATAAACATAATGATAATGGATACAAAACAGATTTTAATATTGGAGTGTACCCCAAAGAAGTAATTAATAATAATAAAAATATTTTCTTACTAATGTGAAGTAGTTTATTTCCATCTCACATTTGTCTTTTTCCCACTAGGTAATTTGTTTAGGCTTACAATGTTGTGAGAATTATTTAATTTAGAATTGGAAAATAAGAAAGAAGGTGTAATGCTAACAATGAGTAGCAACTTATCGTGTAGTGCTGAAAAAATATTTCCATTTGAACACTTAGGAAAATTACTTTCACATATGAACATTTAAGAAAAATATGCCTGCTAATAGAGTTTCTTTCATAGAGAATATAGTAAAGTTTCTTTGAAACAAAATTAAATTTTATTTTTTTTAATTTTCAGAAATGTACAGATGAACTGTTTTCTTTCATATGTCTCTTTCTTTAGATGTAAAAAGAGAACAAACAGATGGAGCTGTAAAGTAATAGAAATGAAGTACTGCACATGGATTTGTCTAAATAATAGAGGCTTAGCTATGGTGTGACTGGAAGCTTTCCAATGTAGAGAAACCCATGACTGAAATTTGTGCTGAACCATAATATAATGACAGTTTCAGAAGAATTTAAAGTGCTTGTGTAAAATGAAGATTCAGAAGACAACCAGTGAATTTGAGTCTATCCTAGGAATCCACATCTTTAGTAAGCTGCTTCTATTGCTCTTCTGAATGCAAAAGTTTATAATTACAATACCACATGGCATTGCATTAAGATAAAATAAAATGCACTCACAATAACGTTTCACGGGCTTAAGATAAGCAGCTCTAATGATGATGAAATTAAGGCACGAAGGGAAGACATAGTACAATGTTCCTCCCAGCTCCTACCCACCTGAATCATCAAAAACAGCCCACACAAGTAGCATGAACACCCTGCTTCTCTCTGTCTCCTTGACTAGGCAGAGAATTCCACAGCCACAATAAAAACAGCACCTTCAACTTCACCTTGGAATTTGTTCACAGAGCACATTTTATGACCCTACCACATGCCGTATCACTGGCATTGGGACCTAAGAAGTTGAATTACATGCAAACATGGAGATAATATATCCAGGCATATTCTTCCATGAATTCAAAGTCATATCCGAACTGACTGCTTGACATCTCTAATTGGATTTCTAATAGTCCTCATTAACTCATGATGAATGAAACAATACTTTTCCACCCTCTTGGGTTGCTTTCTAATCCAGATCACTGTAAATAACAATTGCATCCTTGTAATGGCTGAAGTCAAAGAATTTAAGAGTCATTGTTCATTCCAGTCTAATCTGCCCTTATTTCTAAGAGCATCCTATCCCTCTACCCTATTAGAAAATCCTACTACCTCTACATCCAAATACATCTTGTTATCTGGCACATGTGCATCTGTTTAATAAAATCTTCGCCACTATCATACTTATCAAAGATGCTGTCATTAAATATTATTATTAAATAAAAAACTAATTCTCTTTGTTTACATTACTACTCCATAAAAACCCATGCACAACTCAACTCTCAGAAAAATTGTTTAAAAATCACAATCAGATCTTGAAAACCTTATTTAAAACGAGGATGGCTAAAGGACCCACTTTATTTAGAATGACAGGTTTGTCATAATGTATTAATTAGAAAAAATATTTGTTTTTGTTTCCCAAAAATGCTGATTTGGGCAATAAATTATATGGTCACTGTATTTAAAAGCTTCCAGGTCTTTCTTTCATAGTGAAGTGACATCGGAAAGTACACACTCGCTGGGGATGTTATTGTGCTGTGGTATAGTCTGGGCCTGCCCACTCCTCGGCTTCATCTCCGGAGCTGTACTCCTCCCTCAGTATTGTAGTTTACTTCTGGCTTCCCTCCAAAGCCTCACAGACTCAAAAATAGGGCTTTTGAAAGACGGTTGGATTCTGGGAGCCTTACAGCTAAATGTGAGGAGGTTGGGGCTGGCCAGAAGAGGTCTCATGACTGGCAGGGTACGTCCACTCTCTGCTTCCTGTCTAGCATGAGGTGAGCGGCAATTTTTCTGCCACACCCCCATGCCATGCCATCTTGCCTTGCAGCCAGCTGACTATTGACTAAAACATGAACCAAATAAACCTCTCCTTCTGTTAGCTTCAGGTGATGACTATTTCGTCCAGCAATTAGAAAACTGATGAAGACATTCAATAAGCTTTAATCATATTTGCTTCATTGGGTCCAGCGGAGATCTTTTGAATACGAGCTTCTCCTGCAATATTTTCCTTGCAACACTCACCATGACTATTTTCATCTTCTTATTTTAGTCACATTTAAAAAAATTTATACTTATTATTTTGAAAATTTAATTGGTACAATTTATGTATACAGTATAATGACATTCATTATTGGAAATGTGTACCTTTACGCAATCTGTCTTGGTTCTTGTTTTTTCCCCATTCCCCTGCCCTCCTTTCAACCCCTCCATCCCTCCCTATTTACGTAGTGCACAGTTTGTAAGAGCTAAAACTTGAAAACGGCCCAGTCACGTTTTTACTTTCACTACCTTAGATAACCACACCCTAACCATGCTATTCAAATTAGATCGCAACCATTATCTATCACTGCTCTGTATTGTTGTCTATTTGTGAGGTATGGCATGACACTTTTTTCTTCACTTGTTTATTACTGGTAAATGCTATTATAATTTTATAAAATCAGAAAAAATGTCTCTCTCTTTTTTTTTCATTATTTCACTTCTAGCACCCACCCAGAAAAGGGTCTGGTGCTAGGGGAACCCTTAGGAAAATTGGCTACTGAATAAGTGAATGAAAAATGAATATGCCCCCAAGAGAAATTGTTTTATCTAAGTGGAAATTATAAGGCTCTGCAAATTTCGCTTTTTTTAGTTGAATCTCCATTTGAAATTCCTGACATAGTTTTTAAGAAAAATTCAAATTCAGACGTTTTCATTCCCTGCTTCACTTGTTTTTTATTTTGCCGAAATACTGCAAAGCATTCCTCCAAATATTTTCTCAATATGAGTGGATACTGTAAAGTTGCAAATCTGCCTTAAATTTAGTGCCCGTTCAGTGTCCATCATTCTTCAGCGTGGATTCTGAGCCTTTGTTGTGATGACACTGAATGTACCTAAAGAACTTTTTATTTGAGCTTTTGGAAGATAGCTTATGAGTATTACTGAAGCCACATCCTGTGGCTGTGGTGATGCCAGGGCGTGAAGGTAGAAGCCATTTCTTTAGCTTCATTAGACTTCCCAAGGAGGGGCGGTCGGATACTCATCTCTCCCCTTTGCATTCAATAAGCTAAGTACCATGGCTCCTCTTACCTATGACCCGGCACTCAGAAGGTAGCGTTGAACTACATTGTTTCTGCCTGGACCTCTTTGTCCTTTGACACCAGCAAAGATATCATGTAAAACATCCACTTTTCCCTCTTGCTCCCATATTGTGCGAGAAGCAGCACTTCGTGGCTCAGAGGGGAAACTCGGGCTTTTCAACTCTGTTGCTTACAAATTGTGTCATCTTGGCTTACATATACTTTCAAAAAATAGGAGCGATGGGAGCATCTATCCCACATAGATGCCAGGTATGCGTGAAACAATTCACATGCGGTGCTTAACGCAATCATGAACATGGGTTAAATGAACAATTATGAAAGATGAGTTGTATTATTGATGTATCTTCTCTCATTGTTTGTGAAGTATTCTTAAGACAGCAGCAGGATTGGTACAAGCCAGATGCGTACGTTTCACTCCATGGGAAGGCCCAGCTGTGTTGAAACAAAGACTGACAGCTGCTTTTTGAGTGGAGAGGTCTGAAAATAGCTTTCAGAACAGCTTTCAGAGTGAGGTCAAAGTTTATTCGAGGTGTGACTTTATCTTTTATTCTAGTTCAAGAAAAGACCTGACGTAACTTCGTGAATGTTTTATTTCCTTGAAAGCAAAGAAAAAAGATCAAATTTTAATAGGTATAAGATTTGTAATGTTTTTGTCTGACTGCTGCCTGCTCCGCTAGCTCTGCTTTCGTCCTATTCTTATCAAACCGGTGTGTCTTGTACACTCACTGTACTTCTACCTTCTTACAAGTTTGGGCTCCTGTGAGCATTTCCTGAAATCATCCTTCCCATATTTCCTTAGAAATATATGCAATCAGTGGTCACATAAATTCTTCCTGAAACCACATGATGATTCAAGCATATGGCAAAATAATTTTTGAGTTTTTTATCTGTCAAGCCTGACCTCAAACTTCTAGCTAACAGATTGCTATGTAAATTTTAATTAAGTCTTCATCCTTACAAGGACTTGTTATTAGATAAATGTGGTGTGAATTTCATACTGTGACATATTCTCATTATGTTTTCAATCTAAATATAATTTTTCTTCAAAGTAGCTTTCCAAAAGGAAATGGACATTATTTCTCTTCTTAAAACTTTTGGGTTTCATAAGAAACCTCTATAAATTCACTGTGCAGGATATTTTAAGATATAAACACATAAATGCGACCTGCAGAATGAAACTGACAAAAATAAAATGTTCTGATATTGTTGGCCTCTGCTTTTTCCTCCTCGGGGTGGGGGAAACATATTCTGTTTATTGAACACATGATAATATCTATGTTACTGTGTCAGTCCATTATCACAACCTGGCAGATTCAGCTGATTTGAAACAAATTTGTCAAAATCATTTTTTTCTCCCCTTTGGCCATTCCAAACCAAGTGTAGATGTAATGTCAATGATATACAGAAATGAAATTTATTAAACTATTTAATATTTTGTAATGAAATAGTATGTAGTACAGAATATTATTAATAAAGCTAATTTTAAAACACACAATTTACAATGGGAATAAATTTTGGAGAAGAGTTGAGACTTCTTTAATTAGGGGTATGATTTACAATGAAAGTTCACTCAAGATTTATTTTGGTACAAAATTAATTAAATAAAATTTGAAATAATAATTATTATTTTAAAAAATGGTTTTATAGTTTCTCACATGATCTAATTTTTATTTTTATGCCTATAAGAATCTCAGATATAGGTAAGACAGTTGCAACCCTGACTACTTCACATCCTGTGCACTTTATGGAAATGTAAAACACAGATATTGTTCAGATCAGTAACTAAATTGTTTGGTGTTTCTTAGTAGAGAATGCTTACCACTTACTGGAAAAAGGAATCTGTACTTGATCAGGTCTGAATTCTAATGAGGAATGAGACTGGCAATAAAGATACAGATGGTAATCGATATCACTGCAGAAAGCATGGCTATTTTAATACCAATTGATTTCCCATTTGGAAAAAAATAAAATCAGATTATTTATATTATAAAATACATCAGAATAAATTCCAAGTAGAATCCAATGTTTAAGTATAAACAGCCTAACTAGTAAAATCTACAAGAAACAAGAGAAGGATATTTGCATTACTTTGCACTAGGAATAGTCTTCTTGAATAATATACACATGCTAGGGAGAATATTGGATTGTTTTATTAAATAAAAATATTAAGATTTGGTGTGACAAAATTACAGAAAAAGTCTAGTTATAGAATAGTTATAGAATAAGAAAAGAATTCTGTAAAACACTCTTAAATTGAGAATTGTCCAAGATGTAACATACTCAAAAATGAAATATCACCCTAAATATAAATGTTCAAAGCAGATATTTGAAAACATGTGTGTATTTCTCCCCTAATTCACATCATAAAAGGATCTGGGCAGTTTCTGGGAAGAGGGGTATGAGAATTATTTGTAGAGGAGTCATCTGGAGTGAATCACTGCTGTTTTTGGTGAGAAAATGCATAGTGCCTCTCTCTCATCTCAAAACTACTGACAAGGGTTTTACTGGCTGAAAAGAGAGCCTTCAATACCCAGTGCATTTGGTGATAACAATTGTGCTTTATTTTCGCCAGGGAAATACCAGGGGTGAAAATGGACTTGTGAGCTGCTGATCTGATGAGGCTCAGAAGCTACTGCTGGGTTAGGATTCATTTGTTGGCCCAAACTGTACCAGGACAATGTGTCAAATTCCCTAAGTGACTAGGAAAAGATCACATCCTAGAAGTGAATTGACTATAGGATTCCCAGGTCAAAAGGTAAGAGTGCCTAGGAGAATTTAGGCAACATCAATTTGAGAGTCTAATTTAAATATCTGCCAAGCCAAAAGAAACTAAGCAATAAATCCTGATACTGTGATTCCTTCTTTTTCAGTGTCCATCACTGATTAAGAACACTCCACACTCTTTCTTTAACTCTGCCCCCGCCCCTTCACAGGGACAGAAACTAAGGTTACCAGTGGTTGCAGAGGAGGATAAAGAAAAGATTAAATAATCAAACACTATACCCTTTCCTAATTCCTCTTCAACACAAGCCAGAACTTTAAAACAACATTGGAGTTTTGAGTTAATACAGCACACTTTCTAGTTTAATGTTATCTGCATGCTCTTTGAACTTTCTAAATCTACACTATTTGTATTACCTAAAAGTGCCCAGAAATGAAATGAAGTTAACTATGTTTTGGTCCAAAAGCAGAGGACAAACATGTCCCACTGAATAATTGGAAATTGAAAAGTTAGGGAGAAAATACTTATGTTAGAATTCAATCTCACAGTCCTGCTTATTCATTATTCAAATAGAATCTGAGAATATGGGAAAAGGCTCAAAATGTTAGATGTATGTATGTGTACCAATTTCCCACTATGAATGTATTTATAATGTATCCCAAACATATTAATAAAAAGGGAAGAGAAAAATATATACTGGGTGCATTTATACTACAAATAAATGACAAAAGTAGAACTGAAATTCTTTAAGACTGTATACACACCCAGGTTGTTAAAGAATATGAATGTGCCATACTGTAGGAAATTATGTCAGCTCACAAAGTACTCTAAGAAAAGCAACTTAAAACAAAATAAGCTTTGCTTTGACAATTAGATTGGCAAAGATTACTCAAACTAGTAATATACAATTTTCATAAAAATGTAAAGAAAAAATACTTTAAAATACAACTTATATAACTATAAATTGTCCTGCCTATTTTAGAAGAAAATTAGTAGAAGCTCTCAGGTTTTAAATGAGTACACCAACAGACACAGAAGTCCTACTATTTAGATAATTCTTACACATGTGTCCTTAGAGATATTCATTTATCCTTACACCCTATTTTATACAGCACCTATTATGTCCAAGAACTGTGCTATAAATTGGAAAAATATATGAAAAAAATAAAAGACAAAACAAATGAAAGACATTGTTTTATTAGTCTTAATTTTTAGAGTGTGAAGACAATAAGAAAGATTTAAAAATGAAGAAAATACCAGGTGATAGGAGAATGAGTCATGGAAAAATGTGATAGAATCCAATGTTCGTAAGCTATACACATTTGAAGTGAGGGAAATTTTAACTATTTTGGTCAGGGTGTGCCCGTGAGTGGGGTGACAGGGAACAATGATAATGTAGAGAAAATGTGATCCCTTGTTAAGATAACTCCTAACACTCAGGTTGCAAGGCAGGAATGAGCTCAGAGTATTTGAGTAAGAGAAGTACATGTTAGAATTCAGAGTATGAAGGAAAGGCTGGGTTTTAAATAGGAGCAGACAGAACAGGAGAGACTGAGGTGAGAGATAATGTATGCTTAGGGACCATCTGGGGTGGGCTGAAAAGTGGCTGGAGTAGATGGAAGTTTTTCTCCTGTTTTTGATTGCTTAAATAGCTCAATGGGGTGGGAAATATTATCTACAAGTGACAATGCACTGGGTGGCAGGGGTTGGAGGTTTTGCGAAGACAGAAGGTATTAAATGGTCATCTAGGAGACCTGGTGAATGGACTGACTACGAAACATAGTGCAGTCGCTTGGACCTGGCATAACATTCAAAAGTCCATGTGTTAAAGGCTTGCTTGTCCACCTGTGGCACCAGTGAGAGGTGGTGGAGACTTGAAGAGGTGGGGCTTAGTGGGAGGTAAGTTTTAGGCCACTGAGGGTGTGAACTCTAATGGAATTTGAGGAATGGTATTTCCTCCTCACCCTCCTCCTCCTCATCATCTTCCTCTTCCTACTTCTTTGCCTTCTTGCTTTCCAGTTGCCATGACATGAGTAGCTATGTGTGCCTTGCCATGTGCTGCCAAATTACATGACCAAGATCACCAGGGTCAATCCATCCAAAACTCTGAGGCAAAATAAACTTTTCTTCTTTTTAAGATGTTCATCTCAGGTATTTTGTTGTAGTAATGGTAAGTTGACCTCCACAATGACTGCCAGGAAGCCTGACAGATCAGCTTAAGGATTGACAATCTGGTAAAATTGGTGATCCTGGTTGTCAGTTTTTATACAAATGTGTACAGCTGCGCAGACATAGAAAATAAACAGAGATTTGGAGTTACACAGGGCTAATCTTTACCAATTAGATAATGTGAACTGAAGCACAAAGATGCTGAGGGTGAAGATGTCTGCCAAAGGGTGATTTTTAAGTATAATTATGCATATAAACTGGACAAGAAGGAATGATAGACATCAGGTAGTCAAATGGAAAGAATGTGATTCCCACCAGAAGTGCTGACCATGGGGAACCACAGAAATGAGCTGGAACATAGAGTGCTTATAAGAAGTTAGAATATTCCTTACCACATCATACTTACTTTTTGGAACCAGAGAAGAATCGTAGCCTAATTGGCCTCCTCAGTGAGCACAAAGGAGAAAGGCTGCCCTCAGGGACGATTGCATATTGTAGGGAAAGTCAGCTGAGGTAAAGTGTGTAATAATGGATATTAGCACATGGATCTTGTGTTACTTTGATTGCCTGTACCTGTGTTTGTGTAAATAAATGCAAATTGAACCAGGTACTAGGGTTCCTCTGCCTACTAAAAGGCAAGAGACCCCTGGCTGCCCGCATGTTAAAGGGACACCCTGTCTGTCTGTCATCCTGGTAGGCAGCTGGGGTCAGGGAAAACGGAAGTAGCAGGTCTAGGCCCCAAAACAAGGCTGGCTGAGTGGGTTGGCCACAGGGGGTGCCCCAACATAAGTGTAGGGACCCGGGTTTGCCTACATTCACTAGTAAAAATATGGAAAATCCTTACATTTTGTCCATTTATGAACAAAACAGTGAATTTTTGCACATCTTTATTTGTAATATTAAGAAGAAAGTAAAACACATCTGGTTGGTCGGGTGACACACTAAAGTTAACACTGATAGCGGGGGTAACAATGTAAGACACAGCACAACATAATTGAATCTCATGTTAAAACATACACATACACTTAAAAAGGACATATGTATGGATATGGGTATAAAACGGTATGGAAAGATTTATACTGTTTCTAATTAAGAAGGAGAATGAAGAACATCCAAAGTGAAAACTCAGTGAGGAAAGGAACTCTGTTTCTGTTTTCTTACTAAGATAGCCATCACAGTTCAGTACTAGGAAGGTATGGAGAAGCTCAGTATTTCTGTTGGATGTATGGATAAGTAGCTTTTGCTTTACAGTCCACATTGCTCTTCAGTAAAAGTATAAGACAGTGTTTGTGTACTACTGTACATGGAATTTAAATCAACCGTGTCAAAAAAATACTACTAAAAGTCTATGAACAAGCATTTTAAGTTTAAGCAAGTCTTCCAAGATAGCAACGAATGAAACGCTGAACCTTCAAAATTACCCCATTTCAATTGTTTAAAACTGTTTATTATTCATGTGAAGCACAAAGGTATCCTGCATTTTCTCTGATTTAAAGACTAATCAAAGGGTGGTCTGCTGACGTTATGCTTCTGTGAACTTCATGTGTTATTTCACAGTGAATCTCAAAAAACTATTCACTGCTGGGCTGAGGATTTATCTTAGCAGTGCTGCACCTGCTTCATAAGCACAAGGTCCTGATTTCGATCCCTGGTACAAAATAAAGCAAACAACCAAACAAAAAATATTCACTGCATAGAGCAAAGTGGCTGCTCACAGTCAGAAACACAAGGCAGTCACATTGTGCAGATTAAAACTGAGCCCTAACTTGTATTAACTTTACTTCTATAATGCTGGGGTTTTTCTCTCTTTGTTCACTATCAATTTAGCAGTGGACTGTCTAACTTTAATGTTTGTTGCTTTCTGTATACACATTTAGGGGTAAAAGTTTTATAGCAACACAAAATTAGACAGAAATTTCTTCATTTTTAACTAGTTTTAAACATATGTCTCATGGAGCAGATTGCATTTTTTATTAGAAACAATAAGCAGGTCGTTAGTAGGGGGGTCATTTCTCGTGTATCCATTAGGGTCTCCTTAACTAAGAAATATTGTGAGAGAAAAGTGTGTAGTTAGGGACTCAGGAAAGAGGAAATATATATTTGTCATGCGCATAAAGAGGAAGACAGGTATGTAGAGCTTTCTTCCAGGATTACCAAATTTAAGCAAAGAACATTCGCCCTCTGCTGGGTTATTTTGGAAAAACATAAAAAAATATTAAGAATTACAGGGAGATGGAAGAAAAGAGGAGCAAAAAAAAAAAAGAGGAAAAAAAAGGAAGGGATGTGTATTGACTGAAATATATTACATTCTAAATTTCTGCTGGAAATTAGGAATTTAGTCTTGTTCCTCTGTTTTATCTTTTAAATGTAATCTGGATCTTCAGAAAATAAGTATTTTTAATATTAGGCTTTTTTTATGGTGCTAAAATGACATTAGACTAATAGATCATTACTGCCATTTTAATGGATGGCTGAGTATATTGTCCTTGAAAAGTTAATTTTTGTTTCGAAAATTTAACAAGATTATTCCAACATCAGTTATTTCTTCATAAATGAAATTTAAAGTATGAATGAATCTACTTTCTCATTCTTTAATAAGGCACACATATGCAAATACAGAATAGTATCTCTGGTGTGAAAAACTAAAATAATACTCAAGATCCTAATGGGACACTTAGCAAATAGGAAGAAAAGGACCAAAGATGTAGGGACAGTGAGAAGAATACGGAAGGGGGAACAAGGGAAAAGGAAAAAAATATGAGAAAATGTAAAAATGGAATTAAAGTGTTTGAAGGAGGGAGGGGAGGGGAGGGTGTAGGGAGGGTGGGGACAAGGGGAAAAAATGAGAACCAAGACCTGGCATGTAAAGGTACAAGATCCCAGTAATGAATGTAATTGTACTGTATACCTAGAATGTACCAATAAATTAAATTAAAAGTAAAAAAAAAAAGTAAAGTGATTAATGGCTTCAAGAAAGTAAACTTTGCCTTTAACTTTACATTCATTATTTGAAGAGTTGGGAATTTACTGAGAGAATCTACACAGTAAAGGAAGTGTGAATGTGAAAGTAACAGGAGAATGTCAGAGAGAGCAGCGATTCACGGCAGTACAGGCTGGTCAGCCACAGGTCTTCTTGGCTTCATAGTTAATAGAAATGGGAAAATTTCTATTAGAGTTTTCTTTTTCTTTTCTTTTAACCTCAGTGTGACCAATATCTTGATCCTCAATGAATCCTACACCTATCTCCTGCTTCTCAATCTGAGCCCTAAGGAAAAGCTATATCTAGAGTTCTTTTTTAAAAGTTCCTTCATATTCTTTAAGCAGTGAGTGTGTGAGACTTTCAGGAAAAATTCTGAGATAGAAAAGATGCAAAAACTCAGAGCTTTCCTTTGCTGTGACTAACCAACCATGAATAACAACTTAAAGGAAGAGGGGTTGGCCTGGGCTGATTGTTTCAGAGGTCTGAGTCCATAGCTCGTTCCATTGCTGTGGGCCTGAAGAGGCAGTGATATCATGGCAGGAGGGTGCAGTGGGTCAAGTTGCCAAGTTGGCATCCAGGAAGCAGTGAAGTTGAGAGAGAGACAGTGAGGAAAGCGCCAAGAACAATAGTTCCCAGTTCACTTATAAACTCATTGACGAATCATAACCCTCATCACCCAGTCACCTTTCTGGGCCTCACCTCTGCATACTGCTGCACTGGGTACCACACACTCACTACAGGCATCTTCGGGGAACCTTCCTGATTAAACGGGAAGAGCAGCGGTACATCATCACCTAGCACAACTACCCACTCTCACCCAAAAAGTTATTTCTGAGTACTGGGGAAAGGTGAAAGAGTTGACGGATGGTATAGAGCAAAATCTTGGCTCGGACTCATTCACTGTTGATTAAGGACCAGTTGCTTTACCTTTGTGACTCATGGATTTGTCATCTAAACATAGGACAAATCCGTTTCATGGGGCTTTACAAAAAAAATACATATATAATTAGCATTCAACGTGACATAACAGTCGTTCAAAACTAGTTATTATTGCTCTTTTCCTTTAAATAGATGCTATCTAAAAATTTTTCAAAATGCAACATTAAAAATGTAGTCACTGACTTGAATTACAAAAAGAATGTATTACATTTACTATAAAGCATTTTGGGAAAGTGGAGAGTTGCCAGAGACCCCCAAAGTGGATCCTGATCTGTTCAGTGCTGACTCATGGCAGGGAGACTCAGAGTCAGAATTAAACAGTCAGAGATGGGGGACTGAAATGTGCACTGCGTAAGCCAGCAAAGGCCTTGAACAGCCAGAACGGCCCATATTTATTGGTGACCCAACCATAGTTAAGGTGGGGTGAGGGGCCTATTGTGTAGGGGACTATGTGCAGTTGCTAGGGATACAGTGTTGATGCAGGCAAGGCTTGTAAAAGAAAAGAAAAAGCATTCTTGTGTTAGGCTGGGAATGGAATTTGGGTAAGAGTCACTCTGAGTTAGTGTTATCTTACATGTTTTGGTTAGACTGACTTCTTAAAATAAGTCAATTGCAGGGTCAACTCTTTGCAGCTTGCACTGCTTACAACCTGCTTTGGGCATAATCAATGGGGTGGTTCCCCACAGACAATGGAGATACTCTCCCTGGCAATGAGATCTTCCAGAGGAAGTAGGCAGCAACCTTTGCTCTTTTCACTAATTGCAGAAAAGAGGCAAAAAGTAACAGTGCTCTCTAATAGACCAGATAAACCTGTGCTGAAAAAGAACTCAACATTCAAAAAATCACATTTCCCATGAGATTTTATTCTCTGCATAGAATTTGTTGATTGCATATGTATATGTACATTTTAGATTAGATGAACAGCAGGGTTCATAAACCCAGTTATTTTCCTATTCAAACTTTTGATTAGAAGCGTGAATTTTGTCCAGTCTCTTTTCTTGAAAAACATTCCATTTAAGTAGTCTCCTTTTCCTTCTGATTTTACTGCACTGGGAGAAATTTTCACTTCTCATAGACTTGTCTTTAGCTAGGATCCAGAACATTAAACCTTTCTTTTCTTCTCAATCCAGCACACCACCTCCTCCTTGATAATATTATTTGTCTTAAAATGTTTCTACTCTCACTCCAAGTACTTTTCATTTCTGTTTGTTTTATTTTGTTTTGTTTTTTGATACAAGAGGCTTGCTGTCCTGACTAGGCTGGCCTTAAATTTACCATTCTACCAGTCTCTTGAGTAGCAACACTCCAAGACCCTGTATCAAAAGAGATCGACACAGTTGAAATTACCATTTGATGTTCTTAAGCTTTTTATACCTATCAACATACGTAACAATCAGCAAGAACTTCCAAAGAATAATGACAACTCTTGGGGACAAGGAGAGCCTCGCAGTGGGCATACATGTGCCATAGTGAACTCTGAAAATATCCAGAGTGGAGACAAGGTGAAGTTTTTAAGGGTAAAATGAAGAGGATTATATAAGACATTTTCAAACAGTGATGCTTGACTACAGAGATTAATAACATGGTGGTTCCAGTCTGAGGTGGGTGTTATGGCTTGTGTCTGGATGTCCCCGCAGAGCTGCTGCAGTCTTTTTCAGAGGTGACTGAATCTGTAATGTGTGATGTTGAGGTTAAGGGTTTGTGACTACTAAACAACTACATGTGAATGATTGGTTTTGCACTGCTCTAATCGTGTCAGTCTGGATGGAGTAAAAGAGCCCGGAGGACACGTGTTAGCTCTCTTGTTGCTTTTGCTGCCTTGTGCATGCCATGTTTCTCCTCTGTGATGCCTGTTTGCCATTCCTGCCTCCGGGCCAATCGATCATGGACTGAAGCCTCTGCAAACTATACGCCAAATGAGTGTTTTCCCCTTTAACTTTTGGTGCCAGGTGTTGTCTCAGTAACAAGAGAAAAGTAACCAACACAGTGGGACAGGGGCTAGGCCGACTCCATGAAGAAACATACTCTGTGCGAGGTTGCAAAGACTTTGTGAGGGTTGAGTTCTGGCACAGCCTTCTGTGAAGTCTTTACTATCAATCAGGCAGATGTTCATAAGATTCCTTCCTTCATGACCTGCCAAATGCATTTGTTTAGTTTCTATGAGAGCTTCACAAAAGTAACTCCATTTTTATTCTGACAACTCTCTCAAATGAGAATATTATTGGAGAGTCTCAAATTTTTAGTTGCTATTCCCCAAATTTCCAGTTATAAATAAGGCAAGATTGTCCCCTCTTTTAACCTAACCTAGTTGAATTTCTATTACTTGAATACAAAAGTTCTCACTAATATGCATTATAAGTAATCTTACTCTATTTAATTATAGTGTATTGTTTTTCTTTCCTTATATAAGACTCTGTATAAAAGTCATCCCTTGGTCTAAGAAAAGATCATATACTTTTATTAGAAAGAAACAAAGCAAGTATTTTACTAATCAAAAGCAAAATATTCTTAAATTTGAGACTATCTGTATTTTTCATAGCTTACATTACATAGGTGATAATACACTTATCCTACTCTACATATCCACTTTCTTCTGCTAACACATCCTTTTTATAAGAAAAGGGCAGATTGACACTTAGTAAATTATAGCCTCAGAAAAAGATTGTATGTAGGGAAAATAATATCACTTTTTATCAAAAGAATGAAGAAAATGACAATCATTTACTTAGTTATTCAAGAATCTGTTGAGAAAAATTAGAACTAGTCAAAAAAAAAAAAGTGACAAGACATTAGCCAGGCGCCAGATGGAAATTAATGCCAACCTTGACATCCCGTAGAAGGTCTGAGTCTGAAGAAACCAGCAGAGGATCCTGAGCAGTCTGTGGTAGAAGAGGAGCAGAATGATGAGAAAGTCTTAAACAACAGACCAAAGCCTTGATAGGCAAAGATGACAGACTTTCTGGTGACCTGAGACTTACTGCCCCAAAGGACTGACAGATCATTCAGAGTCAGTAGTTGATGTTGGAGAAAGTCAGGCCACTCTAATTCCTTTCCCTATTTTCACATACCTTTTTTTTTTCTCTTTGGTTTTAGTTGTGTCTTAAATGTCTCCCTCATACGTATCTACAAATCTACAGCCTTCCTCAAGGCGGGAGGAAGACCTGAAGAAACAAATTAAACTCAGGGGCCTCCCAGTTTTGGCAGATCCTTTCATTAGTTTTCTGTCTTTTTTTTTTCAGCTTTAATTGAGTTTATTGGTACATTTTCGGGATACAGTACAGTTACATTCATTGTTGGAAATTTGTACCTCTACATGACATGTCTTGGTTCTCATTTTTCCCCTTTTCCCTGCCCTCCCTTAAGTGTTTGTAGATGGGGAGATGAGGAGGGAGTTTTCTGTCTTTTAAAGAGCAGATGTTCTTGAACAATTTAGATATTGATCAAATGCTACCACAGTTGTCTAAAAAAGGAAAATTTTCTAAGACTCCGATGAATTGGCATTTGCAGGAGCTCTGTTTTTAAAGTTCTGATTATAATTGTTAATTCCAGTATCTATCTCAAAATGAATTTGTTTTTTCTTCAGAAAATGAAAACCTTTCTATTGCCTATGGATAATTTTCTACCATAGAGCACACTGTACATAAATACTGTGTCACAAAATCTTTTTAAATCTAATTTATTTTATTGATACATTTTAGATGTACATAATGATAGCATGCATCATAGGAAATTTGTACCTGTGTATGATACATCTTGTTTCTTTTTGTCCCATTCCCCAGCCCTCCCTTCAACTTCTCTTCCCCTCATTATTTACAAAGGCTTTATTTCCATTTTTTCTCCTTCTATTCATTTTTTTCTTGTCCCTTCCTTTTTTGTTCCCATTTTCATTTGAACATTTCACAATATCTGTTGTACATTTTCTTCCTTATTTATACTTTTTGTTTTTCACACCAGAAAAACAATGTAGTATTTAAACACACGTGTCTGATTTATTTCACTTAAAAGTATGGTCTCAAGGTGGATCCATTTACCTAGAAATGTCTCATGTTTATCCTTTATGGTAGAATAGTGCTTCATTGTATAAAAAGCCACCTCTTTTTTTATCCATTCATCAATTGGTGGGAATTTGAACTGTTTTCAAGATTTAACGGCTGCAAACTCTGTCGCTATAACATGGGTCTACATATGTTGCTGTGCTATGATGCTTTTAATTCTTTCAGGAAGATACCAAGAAGGGGAATTGGTAAGTCAAATAAAACCTCTACTTTAGTTTTTTGAGGTATCTCCACACTGATTTCCATAGTAGTTGCACCAGTCTACAGTCCCACCAACAATGGAGAAGGGTTCCTTTTCCCCCACAACCCCTCCAGCATTTGTTATTGATTGCTTTCTTGTTAATACCATTCTTTTTGGAATAAGAAGGAATCTCTGTTGTTTTAATTTGTCTCTCTTGAATGACCAGTAATGTTAAATATTTTTTCATATACTTATTTACCATTACTACTTTTCCACTTGAGAAGGGTCTATTTCTTTCAGATTCCCATTTTTGGATTAGGTCTTTACATTTGGGGGGATTTGATTTTTTTAAAAATTTCTTTATTGACTCTAGATATTAGTCCTTTGCCTGAGGAACAGTTGACAAAATTTTTTCCCACACTGTAGGTTGTCTCTTCACTCTGTTGGTGGTTTATTTTATTGTGCAAAAGCTTTTTAATAAAATGAGATCCCAGTTGTTGACTCTTTGTGATATTTCCTGTGTGACTGGTGATTTGTTCATAAAGTCTTTGCTTACACTGATGTCTTTAAGAGTTCTACATATTCTAGCTTGCGGCAGATTTAGTGTTTTTCTTTCAATATTTAGATCTTTCATCCATTTCAATTTTAGTTTAATGCATGGTGAAAGATATGGGTCTAGTTTTAATCTTTGGCTGTGGAAAGCCAGTTTTTCCAGCACCATTTATTAAAGAGGCTGTCTTTTTTCTAGTGAAGGTGTTTGGCTCCTTTGTCAAAGATAAGGTGACTGAGTGTGTTTCAAGTTATTGCTTTACCTTCTGATCTCTTCCATTGATCCTAGGGTCTGATACATCACAATAGCTTCTTTTTTTTTTTCAGCTTTAATTGAGTTTCTTGGTACATTTTAGGGATACAGTACAGTTACATTCATTGTTGGGATCTTGTACCTCTACATGACAAGTCTTGATTCTCATTTTTTCCCCTTACCTCTGCCCTCCCTTCACCCCCTCCTCCCCTCCCCATCTACAAACACTTTATTTTCATCTTGTTAATATAATTTCAAGTCAGGGATTGTGATGCCCCCTGCCTTGCCTTTGTTGCCCAAAATTGCTTTTGCTATTCTAGGTTTCTCTTTATTCTAATGAATTTTAGGATTTTTTCCCCCTCTAATTCTCTGAGCTATGCTACTGGTATATTGATCAAGATTCCATTAAATCTGTGTAACAATTTTGGAAGTGTGGCCACTTGCACTTTATTGGTTCTTCCGATCCAAGGACAAGGGATATATTTTCATTTTCTATATCCTCTTAGATCTCTTTTTTCAAAGTACTGTAATTTTCAATCTAGAGAACTTTTACTTCCTTTATTAAATTGATTCTTAGGTTTTTTTCATGTTCATGTAAATGGTATTATTTCCCTAATTTCTCTCTCAGTGAGTTTGTTATTTGTGTATAGATGGGCCATTTATTTTTGAGTGTTGTCCTTGTATCCAGCTATGCTGCTGAATTTGGTCATTAAAACTAGAAGTCTTTTGGTAGTTTTTGGGATCTACATGCAGAGTATCCTGTGATCTGCAAAAAATGATAATTTAACTTCTTGGTTTCCTATCCTTATTCCTTTTATTTCTTTCTCTTGTCTAATTTCTCTGGCTAATGTTTCCAGAACTATATTAAATAAGAATGGTGATATTGGACATCCTTATCTTGTTCCTGATTTTAGAGTAAAAATTTTCATTTTTGTCCATTTTCAATGATGTTGACTATTGGTTTGTCATAGATGGCTTTTATCAGATTGAGATAAAGATAATCTACTCCAATTTTTGTAGTGAATGGGTGTTGGACTTTGTCAAATGCGTTCTCTACATGTATTGAGATGATCATGTTGTTTTTGTCCTTGACTCTGTTAATATTGTGTATTACATTTGTTGATTTGCTTATGTTGAACCATCCCTGATGAATCCTTCTTCATGACGGTACATAATCTTCTTGATGATTTGTGCAGTCTCTTTGCCAGTATCTTATTGAGGATTTTTGTGTCTATGTGCATTAGAGATTGGCTTGTAGCTCTATTATTTTGGTTGCATCATTCTCTGGTAATTCATATGTATCTAGGAATCTTTCATTTCTCTGTGTTTTCCATCTTATTAGAATACAGGCAATTGCCATCAGTATTAATCATCTGGATTTCTGTAGAATTTGTTGTGATTTCACCCTCTTCATTTCTGATTGCATGGATTTGAATCTTTTCTTTTCATTTTTTGATAAAGTTGGCTAAGGATT
>NW_022900940.1:8876775-8903069 GCF_012274545.1 Fukomys damarensis
TTTTTTTTTTTTTTTTTTTTTTTTTTGGTACCAGGGATTGCACTCAGGTTCTTGTGCTTGCAAGGCAGTTGGCAGAAACACTGAGCTAAATCCCTAGTCCAAGGGTTTGTCGATTTTATTTAATCTTTCAAAGAATCAACTCCTTGATTCATTGTATTGTTTTCTTCATTTCAATTGCATTAATTAATGCTCTGATCTTTATAATTTCCTCCCTTATATAAGCTTTAAGCTTGACTTTCTTTTCTTTTTTCTAGAAGCTTCAGGTTGAACATTAGGCTTTTTTTCTGAGTTTGCTCTGCTTTTCTGATATGAGAATTCACTGCTATAACTATCCCTTTTGGAACTGCTTTCATTGTGTTCTGTAAGTTCCAGTGTGTTGTATCAGCATTATTATTTACTTGTGGAAAGTATCTAATTTGTTCTTTAATTTCATCTGTGACCCATTAATTATTGGGGGGACTTATTTAATTTTCATGTGTTTATGAAGTTTTTATGGTTTCTTTTGCCATTGATTTCCAATTTCATTGCACTGTTGTCTGATGATATGCAGGGATATTTTCAGTTCATTTGCATTTACTTAAGCATGTTCCACAAGCTGGCATGTAGTCTACTTTGGAGAATAGCCTCTGTGCTGTTGAGAAGAATGTGCTTTCTGATGTTGTAGGTGGAACACTCTGTAAACATCAACTAAGTCCATTTTATCAAAAGCTTGTTGAATTTTTGTCTAGTTGATAAGTCTCTTTGTGATAGTAGGATATTGAGTTCCCCCATTAAAAGTGTATAGTGCTTATTAGATTTTTTATATTGTTAATATTTATTCTATATTGGTGGGTGTGCTGGTATTTGGTCCATATATATTTATGATTGTTATCTCTTCCTCTTGGATTGTTCCCTTTGTAAGGATGTAGTGACGTTTTTTGTCTCTCTTGATCATTCTTGGCCTGAAATTCATTTTGTCTGAAAATAGAATAGCTACTCATGCTTTTTTCCAGGTTCTTATTGCATGGAGTATTGTTTTCCAACCTTTGGCTTTCAGTCGATGAATTTCTTTTTGAATTAAATGTGTTTCTTGTATGCAGGTTTTATATCGCTGCTTGATACATTCTGTCAGTTTGTTTCTTTTGATTGGTGAATTGAGAATATTTATGTTGATGGTTATAACTAATATGTATTAATATATCATTATATTATTTTCCTTTTTCTCCCCTCCTCACCTCTTTTTAATTACTTGCCTTGCTTGGTGAACTCATTCTATTGGGGCTCATGGAGATGTAGTCCTTGTTATGTCTTTCTAGAATTTTCTTCAGAACATTTTGGAGTGATAGTTTGGTAGTAATAAATTTCTTCAAGTATTCTTTGTTATGGAAGCCACTTATTTCTCCATCAGATTTGAAAGATAGTTTTGTAGGGTACTTGAGAATTTGTGTTGAAAGGTCTGCTCTAATTCTGGTCTAACCTTTTTTTATTATTTTTTTGAGACAATTATTTATTTCAAAATGAGAAGCATCAGTAAATAACTTATATTTGGCTTATCTACCTTTTGACAAGGCAAAGACTGCCTTTCATAACAAAAGCATTTTCTGTTTAGTTGTGTGCTGCACTGACAGAAAATTTAAATATACAATTTTTCTAGTTATTTTTGTCTGCCTTCTCATAGAAACTGTTATAGATTGGAGAATTTAATGAGTTGGAAATTTTTCTCATTTATTGTAATATTAAGACTGTAATAAAACATGATTTCATTTTAAAATAGGCTCTATTACTATTAGACTGTTGAATAATCATGAAGTTTCTAAAGTGACTAGAGGTTAATTAATATAATAGCATGCTTAAAACCTTCTTGAATGATCTCTTTCACCTAATTTTAGCAATGTATAAAGACTTATATGTTAAAAACATGTATGTCTCACAAAGGAAACTTTAAAATATATAACCATTGAAATATTTTTCAAATAAAATATAATTTATGTTTATATAAATATATTTATATTTAAAATATAAATATGAGAGATTACATAAAATAATTGGAAATCTAAGTGTAAATTAATATGTTTAATCATGTATGATTAATTTTTTTCTGAGTAATAGTGAGACAGCAGGATTTTGAAAAAATAAAAAGGAATGGCACTATTCTAAGCTACTTGGCTAATTATCTCTTCTAGAGCCAGACAATCCATCAGTCAGTCTACAGAGGTTTATTGAGCACAATTTACAGACCCTGTTAGTTGGAGAATGGAGAGTTGTTGGATAAAATATGGTCCAAAGACCTGGAAGAATGGCAAGAAAAATAATCAAAGAATCCCTAGCAAATTTTTTTCTAAATGATTCAAATAAGTGTCACAGTATAGACTGAAGAGGGCTTCATATGTGATGCTTTTCACTTCCATTGATTACATCCCATGACTACACATTGAGTTACAGTTTTATTTTTAGATAGCCTTGAAGTAAAGTTTAATGTTATTAGGTATATTGCTGTTGTTTAACAGATTTTTTTCCATTTATAATACACAGCAATTTTTCAAAATTGAATGAGAAGTGAAAATATGCATTTTGTGCTAAACTTTTCATAATACTGAATTACTAATTAGATTATAACTTCTAATCAGTATTTTAATACACAGTCAACAAATCTAGGGTTTTTTTCCATCTTTTTTCTCCTTTTCATCTTATCTTGATGAGAACAATACAATAGAACTAAAGAAATATGTTTCTTCAAGGCCAGTTTCTTAATTTCTCAAAGCCATTTCTCATCTTTCATAAAAAGAAAAAATGCCAGTTTAAAAAAACTGAATTCAGTTTAAATTTATAAATGTTCTAATTTTATAGCAGTAGATGTTGCATTTCTAATAAATATTCATTGAGTCAATTGAAGTGTTACTGGTCTTTGCTATGAGAGTTTCTCTTCAATCTATTTTAATAAACACTGTCTCTGCCTTATTTCCTTTTTCAGCTTCTTTAATTGTGTGTTCTGAACCTTCAGTACATCTTCCATTACATCTGCCCTTTTTATTTAATTATTTTCTGGATCCATAGTCGGGTTACCTTAGTAATATTTTAATGCAATGAGTCTACTTCCTTCATTGTGAATTACCTTTTAAGATTATTTTCATCCATTGCTTTATACTTCAGAATAGCTGGTAGTACTCAAGATGGCAAAAGATCAATAATTTTATGAGCCAGTGTTGAAAGCTTGTTAGTATCAGGAATTAGAAAGTCTTAGGTTCTATCTCAATGAAATAGAGAGCTTTGATCAAAATCAGTGTCTGCTATGAAAGACTGAGTTGGGATTCAGATTCTAAGTATTTCCTAAGCCTCTCCTTTTAAATCAAGTTCAAAACATTTAAACTGTATTGGAAGACCTTTAGTAATAGGGTACTGTGGTCCTCATTCCAATTCACTTTCTCTCTTTTCCCTAAGGAAATACATCAGGTCATCCTTGGAGCACATAGTTCTGTTACTGTATGCGTTCACCTGGTCCACTGTGAAATATTCTTTATTGTTTTCATCCTTCTACCCAAATCTTGAAGATCCCAGTTAAATCCCAGCTCTCTTCTAGAACCTCACTTTGCTGCTGTGGCTGTTATGTCTCTTTTCCTTGAACTGTGATGTTAATTGGGTGTTTCTCACTGGAAGGCTTAGTGACTCATCTGTCATCTAGCTATAATGTATATATATATATGTGTGTGTAGCAGGGCTTGGGCAGGTTCATAGCTCTTGATTCCTACCAAAAAAACCCGGCAAAGATTAGACAGGATATACAGTTAATGTTTGGCACTGTTCATCAATAAATTCTTGGTAATCATATTCACTATAATTCAAAGAGAATTTAGAGAAGTTTTTGCACTTTTGAAATGTATCCATAGAAACGATTCATTTGCAAAAGTAGTAGGCAAAGAAAAACTGTGAGAAGTAAATTTGTAAGTCCCAGCTTTGAGATATGAAGTGTTTACTTCCCTTAATGCAAATATCTCAATGACAATTTCAGCAGAGAAAATGAGAGCATTAAATGACAGGGTGTAGATGGATGTATCTTTTGATTTAACTTGTCTGGTTTTCTTTAGTCAATATTGTATTTTTCTTTCCCTTTTTCACATCGTTAACTTTTGGTTTAATGGTTTTTAAAGTGTGTGATGGGGATTTAGACTTGTATATAGACAGACAAAAAGTTTCTTTGTCTTTTTCTTCCATTTCTTCATTTTACACAAGGTCAATAACAGGCTTCAGTGTTTTTACAATTACCAGGAGGATGGGATTTGTTATTGTGTACAGATAAATGTGCTGATGCTTCCATTATTTATGGGATGAGATAAAAGTCATGCAGCCTTCTGAGACAAAAGGCAGGCATGTGTTTTATATCTGGATTTTTGATGAGTTCTCTCATAGACATTGTACCTTTCATAGTCCAGTGACTGCCTAATGTAAATTGCAGGTGAAATAAAGCTGTCAAAATTTAGTGTTTTTTATAGCTTACATTTATGCAGCTAGGAAACAAACATCTCACTTTGGAAAACTGTGCAGCAAGTAGAATTAGATTGATTTTGTTTCTGCTAGCTTTTTTGTTGTTTTTGTTCATCTGTTTTTGTTTTTCGCTTTCCAGTATTTATGTAAGTGAAAACATGATCCATCCACACTTAGAGATTGTTTCTGGGGTGATTTTTAAGGGCCCTTACATGAAAGAATAGTCCCCAGTGATTAAAATGCTTCTGAAATATTTTAAATAGAAAGGTCCCCTTCAAATATTCAGAAAATAAGAGTAGGTCACATTTATTTTAAAGGAAACAAAATATTGTATGTTTTCAGCTACAAACAAAAATTACTTTAGTAACTGTCAGAAGAACCTCACTTCTGCTTTGATTTTCTTCTAGTAGCAAAGTTGTACTTAAATATGGTTGCTGGACATAAAAAATTAATTGGTGTTTATAAGGATTGGATCTGTGTCCTTAGCTGTATGATTCACTCTCCGAAAGTAGTAAGTCTCCCCTGTCTATGAAACTCAGTATTCTCAACTGAAAAATGAGAGTGTAACACTCATTTGGGAACTGGAGTTGTGTCTTTATATTTAGGCAGCATATAATTTTTTGTTTATTATCTGTCAATCTTCACCATCTGTGTTAGTTACTTTTCTCTCCTTGCTGAGACAAAATACCTAACCCCAAAGTTAATGGGGAAGTGGTTAATTTGGCTTACAGTTTGTAGAGGTTTCAGCCCATAATTGGCTGGTTCCAAGGCAGGGTGGCAGAGGGACTTCACAGAGGAGAAAGAAATTCAGGACACCTGCACAATAGCAAGAGCAATGAGTGAATTTAACAGTCTTTCTGCCCTTTTATTTTATTCAGACTACTTAGGGTGGGCAGCACTCACACCCTTAATCCTAGTGCCCTAGAGTTTAGCATTGCATCAAGAGTCAGTTCCAGTATCTCACACGCTAGATCGAGCCACCTCTGCATAAGCCTGTGAGCACATGAGACTTTGGGGTACGTCTAGACACAAACAATGACATCATTTGATAGGGACATTTATTTAATTTAATCTAATTAGTGATGTAATTGGACACCATCTTTTCATTTCTGCTTCTCTTGCTTACTGTATGTACTTTTACTACTGATTGCCCTTTTTTGGCTCACTAGGTACTTTATTAATCTCCCTTCTCTGGATGTGTTAGTTATATACTTGTTTATTCTAATTTTAGTGCTTTGCTCTGAATATTTTATATTTGACTTCTTAGAACTTAATAAAATTAATACCTTTACCACTTCTGAATCAATACCAGGACCACAAAACACATGAATTCATGGTTTTTATGGGTCTGTGTGCTTTACTTTAATGGTACATATCTTTCAAACCCCACATGACATTATTATTGTTGTTACTGTTGGATAAGCATTACTATTTTAGATTTAATCACACTTGTAGACTTTTCATTGCTCTTCGTATCTTCCTGAATTTATTTTCTTCTAAAATCCTTTGCCTTCTGCTTAAGAAATCCCTTTCTTATTTCTCGTAGTAGGGATCAAGTGAGGACAGACTGTTCACAGATTTTCTTAAAATATCTATTTTTAACCTTACTTTTGTATTTTTACTTCATATATAATTCTAAGTAAGCAGTGATTTTAAAGCAGTTCAATAACATTATCTCCCTCTCTCCATTGTGAAATTGGCAGCCTTCTTGTTGTCACTCTGAAATCACCTTTTTTGTTTTTCTGAAGGCCTTTAGCTTCTTTGCTGATTTCTTTTTCTTTGTCTCTTCCCTTTGTTTTTTACCCTCCTAGTACTGAGGGCCTTCAGTACTTCTTTGTCATTTTGTTCACTTTATATTGCATGTATCTAGGTATGAGTTCCTTTTGTTTTATTTTGATTGTGGTTTGTAGTGCACTACCACGTTTTTATATGTGAACATTTCTTGGTTATTACTTACATATACCAGCATTGTCTTTGCACATCTTCCCTTTTCCCTTTTTGTCAATATTTTCAATTGTGTATACATTGTCTTTGATGTGTTCTTGTACTCCCTCCTCTATGTCCAATCATTTTTTTTTCTGGGTACCTCTGTTCGGAATATACTCAACTGCCCCATCTCCTAGTTCACAGAGACTTGTTAGTCTTCTGATAAACCCATCTACTGAAATTTAATGTAAGTTGAGTTTAACCCTTTAATTTTACAGTTTTTATTTTGCTTTTAGTACATCTCAATTGTATAGTGAAAGAATCGTGTAGTTTATTTTCTTAACCATAATAATGAGAGTTATTTTCAAATCCTTCATTTTTATTCCAATATTTGCATGATGTGTGATTTAGTTATCATTATCTGTTTGTTGTTGTTGTTGTTGTTGTTCTGGGTCTTGTTTCTAGGTATAGTTAGCTATTTTATTTAATACCAGACATAATGAATTACAAGCTTTAGAAATCATGGCATACAGCAAGAATAAGAGCAGATCATCTCAAGTCCAATTGATCTGAGGTGACTTGTTGGCCTACAATGTTTGCAAACCCAATAGGCATTCCTGGGGAAAGCCTGAGACATTTACTTACACACTCCTGTGGTTTTTCCTGAGCTGCTGCTGCTGTCCCTCCTCCTCCTCCTCCTCCTCCCTCCTCCTCCTCCTTTTCCTCCTCCTCCTCTTTCTTCTCTGACACTTTGAGATTATGCTTCACTCAGTCTTTGTTCCCCTTCTATCTCCCTCCTTCTATGCTCAAATTATGAGTTAAAAAATTCTGCAAAGGAATCCTGTGCCAAATCTGGTGCTTTTTGTATCTTCTTTTATTATGGGACTTAACCCTTCCAACCTTTTCTATCTATTCTCATGAAATGCCTGGGAACTTTATATGGTACTTTCAGCACTGCCCAAACTCTCACTTTCTTCACCTGGGAACTGGCAGATTCCCTGAGTTTTGTGAAAATGCCGAGTTTGCTTAAATTAGCTCATTGCATTATAGGATATTGGCTGGTGAAGTCCTGACTGAATCAAAATGCTGTCAGTAATTTCAGACATATATTGGTCCTTTATTCTATTGAGTTTCTCTAGATCGTCTTTGTGTGAATGTTGATCTGATAAAATCTATTTCTTTAGAAGTGAAATTTTGTTGGCACTCCTCAGGACACTCCCAAATGCATTTGGAATTATGAATCTTGCTAATAAAAGAAGCTGAAAATATAAAATCTTTCTTTCATTTTTTATAACCATTGTCCATCCAGATCACCCAAAATCACTGCAAGTCATACTCAGAGAGAGGATGTTGAAAGGACTTGATGAGCAGATAGCAAAGATGAGGTTAATCTTAATTTGGAGGCAGTAGTAAATTTCTGTTGTCTTTAAGGATTAATAATGATATTCTGAAGTCAGGACTGTTGTGTTTTATGGGCTACCAGATCACCTATTGCTGCTGCAATTGCTTTGGAATTACTGTTGTCCAACCTGGTTTAAGGTGAGGAACCTGCTTGTTGCTGATTTTTCTGAAACCATGAAGCTTTAAAGTTTCCTGGAGGTGCCTGTGGTAGTCATTTCATTGCCAAGACTGCTATGTATCCACTGCTGTTATTGGAACCATGCAGCCTGATAGGCATCCTAGAGCCCAGAACTGTTTGCTGCTGCTGTGAATACTACTCCTGCACTCTGTCTTTTTATTACTTCCTGCAGACATAATCTTGATGAAAATAGCCTTTAAGGATTCAGAGAAATACATTGTTTAGGTGGGGGTTAGGTTGCTCCCCCTTGCAACACAGAAAAGGCCATAGAATGGCAAGAACAGAGCCAAAGGCTAAGTGTCAAATGTCACAGATAATTAACAGTGTCACAAAAAACACAGGCAAGTTATTTCTATTTCTATTTTAGTAATTCTGGATGGGTCAGGGCTATTTTTTCTTTTCTAGAACTTTCATCCACATTAAAAGTATAAAAACCACTGAACGTTAGTGTTTTTTTGTGTGTGTGTTTTTTTTAATGGTAACAAGGTATTTACACTTTTTTCACCTTTGTTAAAATTTTCCAGTTGGCTAACTAGAAAGAAACTTATTAAAATATGCTACGTTACTTACCATGTCTATGAGGGACAGAATATTAAACTATGAATCAAAGAAGATCCTGGAAGTCACAGTTCACAACTGCTCCAGCTAACCTTGGCCATACAGATCCCAGAGGATATTGGCTCATCATTCCAGAATTTATTCTAATAAGATCTTCAGAATCAGGAGAGATGGGTAACGACCATGGCGGGAATGAATCAGATATATGTGCTTCTTTAGTTTGCAGTTTTATAGTCAAAACGGGCATGTGTATATCTAACTGGTAGAACACAGGACACACACCTCTGTCCTTGCTCAAGCAGAGTTGTAAAGGTCAGATTCTGGCTTCTACCTTGGAAGGAGTCAGACTCCCAACACAGTATGTAAGCTAACATACACAGAATATTCTAAGCTTCTACATTGACGAAAAGAACATCAAGCAGCCAACCAGGTATGAACAAACCCTTCCTTTGATGCAGATAAAATACATAATTTTTATAAAACATACTATTATGTGGCTTTATAAAATTAAAGCAATTAGGACGAATAACATATCTCACACCCTTCTTTACTGTTACACTAAAAGATTTCATGAAAATGAACATAGAGTGTCATAGACTATATAATTTCTGGTGCTCTGTGTTTGGGAGGAATATTTTTGTTTTGTTTTTTTATTTTTTACATAGTAATGTTTGAGGTATATATAAAGCTATAGGAAGATACACACACACACACACACACACACACACACACACACACACACAGAGAACAATTCCATTTTACTTTAGGTACATTTGTCAGCTAACATTCTTTCTTATTACCCCAAATCAAATAAGGTCTTTCAGCTTAAAAAAAAAATTCTGACCCAATATAAACACATCCATGGTAGATTTTTCTCACATTGAAGTAATAAAGTCTCCATTTAGGATTGCACAGTTCTTATAAAATACATTACTAAATAAAACCATTAAGAGAAAACGAATTTTTCTATAATTAATGTCTTTCATAGCCGCATCTTCTAATAAAATTTCCCACTTGATGAAGTTGTAAAATACAGTCATGCTTTATTTATGAGTATTTGTTCTGCCTTATAAAGGTTAGAGAGATAAACTATATGTATAGACTGCTTTTCATATGAAATCATATATATATATATATATATATATATGTTAGTAATAAAATGTTTTTAATTTTTTCCAACTTCTGGTGAAATCTTAAACTTATGTAATTCCTTACACCTTTCCAAGTGGATCTCATAAATAGCTATTCAGAATACCATACTTATCGTCTTGTGTTTTCCAGTATTCTGGACATGGAGATGTCAATCAGAGCAAAAACTTACAGCATGTTATGGTTTTTCTTTTGCTAGTGAGAGGGATTCTTGTTACTGATAAAGTAAAACTTCTCCTAGACCCTTTGAGTAATATTGGCTTATGCCCTGGAACAGAGGACACGAGGTGATTCCTAATGAAAATTGTGTTCTGCAACAGTGACTCAACTCTCTACCACAGTAACACATTCAAACCATTTCCTTCAGCTTCCCTTTCCTGGATTCTCTTCCAGGCTCTTCTAATGTAGTCGACCCACTCCCTTCTTTAGTGGCTTCCTTGCCAGTTAGTATCACTTTCCCTTTTATTCTTGTAGTAACGTTTGCCTGTCTACATGGCTATGCACTGAAGACATAGCCATGTGACTAAATTTGGGCCAAAGGAATGTAAATAGGAAATATATGTGTGCATCTTCCTTCAGTTGTCTTTTAAATAAAATATTTGGCCTTACACTTTCTCTCTTATCTTTGCCCTGGGGTTGGAATATGGATGAGGTTATGATCCGGGCTTCACCATGGATACAAACAATATACCATGGGATGGGAGAAGCATAGGATGTAATAGATCAGTCTTCTCTGACTGGAAAACTCAGCCCTAGAGTGACATGAGAATGTCTGTGTAATTTAATTCACTGTATTTTGAAATCATAGCAGCCCAGTTTACAGCCTTTTGTACCCTAGCTGGAATAGCCAATGGATCCTAGAATATATTCCATTTAACAACTCTTCTGGATCCTCCCACTTCTATTTGCTTCCATTAAATCATGAGATATTCCTTCCTACTTTCTCCCTTTTAGTCACTTTCTTCCTTTTATTTTCTCATCACTTCTCAACAACATTGAAATGGCCTTCACAATATCTCAACATTAGTGTCTATTTCTTTGAGGGCAAAATGAGCCCAATCATCAAATCATTCCATTAAATTAAGAGGAAATGTTGGTATTTATTCTTTTGGCATACCATGGAATAGAACGTAGAAAAACAAACTCAGTTTTTGTACTGTTTGTTATCTAGCAATTTTCTAATGTCCACAAGACCCTCTGTATATATAATTTTAAAAGCATTTTTACTTACAGCTTCTTTCATTTGCTGAGACACTTTTCTCAGGCCTGGGGATACAACTCAGTGGTAAAGGACCTGCTCAACGTTCCCAAAGCCCTGGGTTAGATCCCCGGCAGCCCATACATGAATAGATTAGACAGATAGATAAACAATAGATGGATAGAAAGATCGAATAATTATTTTGCTCTTTTTTATTTCCACAACACATTAGAGACTTCATAAAATTCTAAGTTACTAGAGCAGAAAGCAATTTAATGGATCATTTGTTTTGATTCTTTTATTTTCAAATTAGGACACTGAGAACCAGATAAGGTGGGCAGCTCACTCCAACTGATAGGATTAACAAATGGCAGGGTTGAGAAAGAACACAGTTCCTTGTTATGAAAAATATGAATTCTACTTTTCTTGTTTAATGTTTGTCAACTATAATATTTTGATTTCTTGTATAAAAACAGCAGTGGCATTATAAAAAGTGATACTACCCTAGATTTAATAGCCAGTAAATAAATTCCAGATAAATTCCAGTATTCTGCTGTACAGTAGGGTGACTGTAGTTAACAATAATGCATTGCATATTTCAAAAGAGCCAGAAGAAAGGATTCTGAATGTTCTTGCCTCACCACACGGTAATGATAAATGTTTAAAGAGAGAGGTATGCTAATTACTCAAATTTCAGCATTATGTATTGTGTATGTATATATATTGACACATCACAATGTACACCATAAATATGTACAATTATTACCTAGCAATTAAAAGTTCAAAAATATTTAATTAAGTAATTAATTGGTACAGGTGAAACACCCTCATGTGGAATCACTGGGCCATGGAGCATTCTGCATTATTATCCTTTCTCTTTCAATAGTGCACGCCCAGCACTATTTCCTAAAGTCTGTTTTAATTAATGTCATCTTCAAAATTCAATCATACCTCTTTTTCCTTTTCCTCTCTTTCATTCTGCCAGCAGAATATGTATTTGTTGGGAAATCTTTTGTTCTTTTGTCTAAATTATTCACTGGACGTTTCTCTTCCTTGTCACTCTTATTTGTCTCCAAGAAAACTGACTACATTGTCTTTGGATTTGTTTTTAAGAAACATATCAATAATGGTTGCACAGTGTTCAGCCTGTAGGCCATGTGTTTATGGATTTCTTTTTTCTTTTGTATTATAGGTTAAGACTACTGATTTACTGCTTGAATATTCAGAGCCCTGACTCACTGAATCTTGCATTTAAAAAAAAAAACAACACCTTATCTGTAATTACCAGGCTTGTGATACAATATGTTTGGCTTTTCACTCTCTGGCCTCAGCCCTAGCAAACATCGTTTTACTCCTTTCTTTTCATAGGAGTCCCTTGCCTTTCACTTTCCAAGCCAGGCTGGGGAGTTCGCTCAGTGATGCCGCATCTACCTCGCAAGCACATGGTTCTGAGTTTGATCCCCGGAGCCAAGAAAAAATAATTATACTGTTCATTTACTCAACCATTAGTGCTGCAGTGTTCACCAGTCTTTCCAGCCACCTGTAGTGTGTCCTGACATTCTCTAAGGGTAGCTTTAGGGACACGCATGTCTCTTCTGCGGGCGCATCTCCACCATGCCCCCTTTCCACTCCTGCAGATGGGGTTTGATGTGGTACTTTTGCACTATCTTTTAACATGTTTCTTTTCTTTCTTTGATTACAATGACAAAGCTATGAGAGAATAGTTGCTACCAAGGCTTGGTTCATCCTCTTTGTTTTTTTTTTTTTTAATATTTTTGGTAAGAAATATAACTAAGGACCACAATTTTATCACCAATACTTTGATTTCCTGAGAAACTGAAATGCAATAAATAAAATTAAGTGTGAGGCATTTGTGAGGCCATAGATTTAATCTCCAGCATTGCAAAACAAAAAGAAAACCAAAAAGGCAAATAAAACAAAACAAAAAGGTCTCTTTGACTAGTTCCAAGATCTCCTCATTTTCACTCCTGCCCAGAGACAATTTCTATCAAGGGATCATTGAATATCATCCAATTCCAAGTTTTATGTTTGTCCAGTATAATGTAATTGTATAAATGATATAGGTTACATTGGTTGGAACATTTCCATTTATGCAAATGGCTACATAGGGTAATTATAATTTTGAAACTTTGTGATTTCCCATCATCCTTACGTTTTAAGATCTTTTTGTTTCTGTCAAAATGTTATGTTATATGAACCATCCCAATATTATTTAACAATTTTCCTATTGATGTTTATTCATGCTATTCCTAATTCTTAGTATTAGTTCAATACTGTAATGAATGCTTTTAGGCTCATCTCCTGGTAAACATATGATTTTTCTCGTGTGCGTACACATAAGTAAAATTAATGTGTAGTAGTATTTGTGAATTTGGGGTTTATAGGATATTATGAAATGTTTTCTTAAGTCTGACATTAAATTTAACACCTGTGAGTAATATATGAGAATATTCATTTTCCATCATGATTCTAAATACTCAAAGTATATAGGTTTATGAGTTGATATCTCTCACAGCCTCTCTACATGTGGAATTGAGACAACTGGAAAACAACTTAGCAAGGGAGGGAAGAAGATCTCCGAGAATCAGGAAAAAGCCAACAAGAAAATAATAAATCTCACAGAAAGTGAAGAAATTGAGAAAACAATGAAGCAGTGCGGATACTAACCCCCGTTCCTGTGTGGTGGGCGGTGCCTATTTTCACAAATACAAAGTGACTCTATGAACGGTCAGCAGCTCAAAGAACAGGTCAGCATCATTGGCCTCCAGAAAAGCCCACGGTTTACTATAAAGCACAAATACACTGTGGAATTTGACTCTGAAAGTGACTCTGCCTGGAAGGATAGATTTGGAGGACAAATCCATTACAGTGCCCTAGAGATTAATCAGGACCATTTTGGGTCAGGGGGTCATTGTTTAAGACTGGGCTACTCCAGGAATCACTTCAGGATTTCTGAGTTTACCCTACCATAGTGACCGGTTGGGATATGGCCATAAGGAACAGTATCAGAGTAAGGGTGGGTTAGTCATACACTAACAGCAGTAACAATTTAAGGAAAGAGGTTCTGCCCTCAATGGCAAGAAGACAGGCTTGTTATGGATGTTTTTCATAGGGCAGTGGGTCTGAAAATTCTGGCATTAATTTCAGAAAATTGCCTGACTCCCCTCAACCTCCTACTCCTGGTCACCTCCATCTAGTATGGAGCTGGGTGATTGGTTTGCCTTCTGTATCTACCAATACAGTAAACTAAAAGCGTTAAATAATACAAGATATGAATGAGCAGTTTGGGAAAAAAATGAAATTATAAAAGAGCAACTAGAAGTATAAGATAGAGAAAAAGTCACTTCAGATCATGCGCAGCAAATTTGTCCAATGTGAGAACAGAGTATCAGAAATTAAAAACAATGCAGGTGTTGGGAGAACATAAATGCAATGGTATCCTAAAAATGATCCCCAAAAAACATATAAACTAGAGATAGAACACTCAAAAAATAACATTAGAATTGTAGAAATAAAGGAAATATTAGAGAACAGCTCAAACATATAAAAACGTATTCACTGAAATTATGGGAGAAAAAAAAAGCACTCATAACCTTAAACTGTTTAAATCCTGAAATACTTCAACTCTCCTTTAAATGTAAGACAGTTTTCCTCTACGTTTGCTTGTTACATCCCTGACAGGTTTCAGATGTTGTGCCAGAGTCCAGAAATTGACCTTCGTACAGTGGAGTTGGCCGGGAAAGAATGTAAAACTGAGTCGGAGATAAAGATGCCTCAGTAGAGCATCACAATACCTCCAGGAAGTGCTATCAGAGAGAAGTGGCAGGTCGTGTAGGAGAATGTTGGGGGCACCAAGGTGACCCAGCGTAAAGTAATGGTGGAGGGCCGTTAGGAATTAGCCAGGTACAAGAGAGGGAAGGAAATCGAGATCGATCAAGATTTAGGACCAGATACTCCGTTTGGATAGAAGTTCAGGAGAATAGGAGATTCAGTCACAGATTTCAGTAGCGTGCTTAGCAACAAGGCAAGGCCTGAGTCTTGAAAAGTCTGGGGTTGGACTGTGAACAGCTTTTTACATCTTGTACTTAAATACTTGGATGTTTGAGAAGATGAGTAACTTTAAGTGAAATAGAGACATCATCAGAATTGAGCTTTAGGAAGAAAATTCTAGGGACCTCATAGGAAGATCAGAAAGGAGGCAGATATGCTGATTAGAGAATCATGATGCAAAATAATTAAAGAGCATGCAGTATGCAGAGATTTTTAAGTAAATATAATCAACTGAACTGTGTCCACTCATGCATTCAGCATTGATGAAGTGCTGGATGAAATCTAGTTATTTAGGATATTTTAGTAAACCGAAAAGATTTTTTAAAATATCTGTCTTGGAGGAGCTTATATTCTGAGAGTTCTTATATCCTTAAATAAAATGTTGAATACAGAGATGAATTATGGGTTCACACAAGGTAGTAAAGGTTTGGGTCTTAATGAATGCGAGCTTCCTTAGGAGGACACTTGGGGAAGGAAAATAATGTTTAAAGAGAATCAGCAAACTTGCTTTGGAGAGTCGATGTGTTGGCCAAACAAACTGGATGGATAAAATGAATTTGGAGAAAGAAAGAATTTGAGACTGTATTTAATCTATTCCTACGTGCGTCTCAGTTTCTAGTGTGTGTCTTTCTTTATGATGTGGTCGGGCAGCACGAGCTCTGTTTTGTGAACTGACAGTGTGTGGTTTTTCAGACGTAAGCCTGGAGGTGTAGAGTGGACTTTCTCAGTGGCAGCACGAGGCCCAGGGCCCACAACATTGTCAGTGGCGCAAGGAAATGTTTAGTTAACTTTTATTCTTTTTGTCCTATGGAGGCTCTGACCCAAGGCCTCTGGCGGGCTAGGTACGTTCTCTGCACTGATCTGTATCTCCATTGGAAGCTCAAGTTTGTGAACTGCTTTAGCTACTATGTTGTAACACAGTGGACTGATTCTCCATGATCCACAGTGGAACCAGAGGATTTAGCATGATGATAAAATTATTTAATGGTCCTCAGATATCCCTTCATGTGGCTAGATCACATAAAACTCTTATCCCTAAGCTTTTTACAAAAGTGACTTAGTTACTGAATCTTCTGGAAAATACGGAAGTGAGGTCATCCAGCATCTCTGTGAAGTTGTTACCCACTTGTTTTTCTATGCAGGATGGCCTCACTTTCTCTTCTGGGATAGGTGAAAGATTAGATCATCCTTGGACATCTCAGACTGTTGTTTGACTTTTCTGAGTCTCCAACAAATCTCTCTGTACAGTTCAGAAGACTAATTGCCTCTTCCAAATGGAAGGGATGTTTTTATCTTCTGTATCTCTGTATTATAAGGTTTCTTCTACTTCTATTCTTACTTCACTAAGAAGCATTGATTTGCTCCTGAATAAATCAACTGTCTTCTGCAGAGTGGGAATCAAAAGCAAAATTTTTATTTTACCTATTTTATCCTTAGTTCCATTTAAGAGAAGGAAGGAGAGATCAGTATTAGTTCAATTACTTTATTTTATTTACACATGGATATAAGGTACTGGTATCGGTTCTAATGATTAGTATAAAATTGTAACTTTTGCTTTTATTTTTGCCATAGAGTGTTCTAATTGTAAGAATGGTGACATTTTCCTTCCCCATCCCTTTTGAAAAGCTGTTATCTAAATAATACTAAATTGAAGTTTAGAAATTATTTTTCTGAATTCTAGGGGGCATCCTCATGTTTATACCTAGAGAACTCCATTTATAAAATAAAAGTAGATGATTTAAATACCCAAAACCGAAACTGATAATTGTTACCAAAAATCTTTCACAAAGGCATTGTTTTCTAACTATAGAAAATAGCTAGAGTACAATGAGAAAATGAAATTTGAGAGTAAATATAACACATCTGAGTTACCACTCAGAATTATGGTGTTTTATAATACATTTATCTACACTTTTCCTGATGTATTTCTTCCTAATGAGAAGTTGTGGTAACCAGGTCTCAAGTCTAGCAAAGGTTAAATAGTTTATCTTCATTATCTCGAGTCCTAGGGGACTTAATGGCTCTCAAGGAACATGCTGAATGGTTTCTGTCCTGAATAACTGAGTATGCTGTACTTCTCCCCAAGATAAAATCCTCAATATATTTTTAAAGATGTTTCTATGAATTTACATTGTGTTTTCAGAAGATTGACTAGTGTTACTCTTCTTTGAAAAAAGTAACATCCTTTCTGACAAGTGTTTAGTTTGTCCAATCCAAAATAGAAAAAAATTATTTTAAATTGAGCATTGAATAATGAAATGATGTTATGCAATCTGCAAACAATTTCATTATTTCTATCTCCATAATGTTCGTGACCTGTCACCTGAATAATGAAGATGATGCTAGTAAGATCTGATCAGTCCTGAACACACTAAATCTCTGTGGGGATAGTGAGTTCATGGAGATCCACTTTTCCTTGTTGGCCTGTTACTTTCTGTGTATGGATGTGCGTGTGTTAGATTTCTGGCTCTGAGGAAGGTATGATCAGAGATGTGGATGACTGATAAAATGAGATCCATCCTGGTAGCAAGGGTCATGCTGCGTGTTAAAACTCAGGCATTGTTGGGCCAGGGATTTAGCTCAGTGGTTCCAGCACTTGCCTCGCAAGCTCAAGGACCCAAGTTTGATCCCCCCAGGACCCCCCCCGCCCCCAAAACACAAAACCTCAGGCATTCTAGAATTCATAAGCACTCTTCTCAGCTGGGCCATGGAGATGTGCTGCCCGGCACTGCCAGTGAGTGGATAGATTTTGAGATGATTGTTATAGCTGGCAGTTCCAGACCAAATAAAAGTTGTTCCTAAGAAATGCTATGCCAAAGTCCTCAAAGAGTGAGGAAATATTTTCATATCTAGTAACTCTAGGCATTTCTTGCTAAGTGTTTCAGCCTCCCCACACATTTATTTGTAAGATCTACATTAATCAGCCAAATAGGAAATATGGGCTTTTGTGCACAACACTGTCCCTGTGCAGAGGGACCTGAATCAGGCTGCTCACTCCTTCGACGTGCAGCACACAGCCGTATCATGAAATGTCAGGGGTCCCTGCTGATGGAGTCCTCCTCAATGAAGAGCTATTCCTTTAGTTTTGTAGAAGAAATGTCAAGAAAGTTGTTCTGTTCATTTTCACCATACAGGAGATAGGTATTTGTTTTCTTAATACAAGGTGATAGAGCAAGAATGCTGGTAAATTATTCTGTAATTATGCAGTTATCTGTTCAAAGTCAAAAATTCAAACAGATTCCTGTAATAGGTACCCGTGAAATCATCTAGTTGATGTACAGATCTCCGTGTGCATGTATATGTACATAATCACATGTTTCCCAATAAAAAATACACTGTCCCAAAGATTAAGAATTTTAAGAAAAAGGTCACTTGCTCCAAAGAACAGCAGAGCAGTTATCATCAGCATTATCACAAAGGAATTTTTCTCAAGGATGTACATAAAAACTGTTTTGCATGATGTGACAAATGGTAGCCAGACAAAATCTTCCCATAGACACTCGCCCTTATGTGAAGAGGATGTGATTTAATGGAAGAGAATCTGGTAGTGAGTAGTGAGGATGTTTAGCTATCTCTGTACGGATGGCACAAAAGTTTATTGGAGGGTAAAACGATTTAGGAGCTACATCAATTAAAGAGTCAAGCAAATGACGTCAAAGATCTCTTCTAACTCTACTTCTTCAAGTTCTACTTGTGTGCTTCTTTTTCATGTTAAAAACTTCAAAAGCTTTCTAAGCATTCATAAACTCTCATTCTTATGGGAATCTTAAGGGCTGATACGTACTCCATCAAAATTCTTATGTTGAAGACCTAACTTTCTCTGTGATTAGTGGGAGATAGGGCCTTTATGAAAGGGTTTAAGGTGAAACAGGTCATAAATAAAGGACCCTAACTAAGTGTGACTGGTGTTCTTATGAGAGGAAATTGAGCACAGATGTATAGACACAGAAAGAGCTGTGCGAGGAGTTGGCCAAAGCCTATCCATCTGCAAACCAAGAAGGGAGGCCACGAGGGAAAGTGACCTGATAACACCTGCATTTTAACCTTCTAGTCCACAAAGCTGTGAGAAAATAAAGATCTGTTCTTAAATACCCATCCTGGGGTCTTTTTGTTGTAGCACCCCTAGTTGACTAATATCAAGAGCTAGCCAGGTGATAAAGGTCAGGGAGGTCACAGAATTAAATGCCAGTGCATGTACTTGTTTTTTGTTTGTTTGTTTGTTTTTGTTTTTTGGTATTTTGAGACAGGGTCTCAGGGGCTGGGGATTTAGCTCAGCGGTTTGGTGGCCTGCCTCGCAAGTGCAAGGACCCGAGTTCAATCCCCTTGGCAATTAGATTGCCAGTCTGCCATGGAAATAAGTGTTTTTCCTTATATTTAATATCTTGTTTATCTTGCCAACATAATCCTATCCCTAAATTGCTTACTGTTCACATTTAGCATTTGTTGTTATTGAAATGGCTCAGTAATAGGAACTATATGTGTTTTAATCGTTATAAATTCTTTGTGGTCTGGGTTAGTTCTTTTTTTTTGGTTATTTGAGAGAGACAGGGTCTCACTATGTAGTTGAGACTGACCTGGAACTCACTGTGTAGCCCAGGCTGGTCTCGAACTCACAGCGGTCCTCCTGCCTCAGCCTCCCGAGTGCTGGGGTTATAGGCGTGCGCCACCACGCCTGGCTGTACTTGGAAAGCAGTAGGTACTGGATTGGACACATTGCTGACCCACAGAACTGTAGGGTCAGCATCATCAAGCTCTCTGATCGTTAAAGAAAAATAATAGACTCTCATGTAAAACTTATTTCTGTTTCAAAAGAATTATTTAAGATGTTATAAAACGTTATATGGTCTAAGCAACACCTAACTAGGAGCTGGATCATCTCATCTGGGCATTCAACATGTGGTATCTTTTCCAGGGATGTTAATAATTTCCTACAGTAGAAAAAGAGAGATCATTTGGCCATATAATCATCTAGGGTTTTTGTTTGTTTGTTTGTTTGTTTTTGTTTTTTTTTTTTTTTTGGTCCTGAGGATCAAATTCAGGACCTTGTGCTTGTGAGACAGGTGGCCACACCACTGAGCTCAATCCCCAGCCAGTCATCTAGTCTTTGATGCAAGTGATATGAGTAGAGTTGTTCCTGGGTGTCTGAAGGTACTGGACCTAGAATACCCAGCAGATACCACCATACATCAATATTCACGTCATATAGATGAAATGGTATAGGATCTACATATAACATGCATATCATGTCATGTACTCTGTCATTTCTAGATTATTTATAATACCTAATACAAGATAAGTACTATGTAAAATAGTTGAAATTGTATTTTTAGTGACTGAGGACAGGGAAGAAGTCTGTATATGTTCAGTACAGACAAATGATTTTCTCAAATATTTTCTAACTGTGGTTGATCCAGTTTGTGGCTGTAGAAGCCACAGATGTGGAAGGCCAATGTACAGGCACTTTGGCTTAGTTATACTCTGTAGCTACTGTACTTGAAAGGAATTCTACCTTAGACATATGCAAGATACAACTATTAGGACTTGGCATTACGTGTATATTGAAGGGAGCTGGAATAGCTGTTGCTAAAACTGAATTTCATTAACTATTCCATCTGCAAATATAGTGCCATTATGACAATGAATCAGGATAAATCACACAGCTACTCAACTAATCCATCCATAAAAAAAACCAGTAATTAGAGTCGAAGTCAGCAAGGCTAAAATCAGATGCTTATAGCATCTGCATTTGTAGCATGCAAAGCTTTAATGGCCGTCCATAAAAATTTTTGTAAACAGCCATTTCAGCATCCTCTTGTACTATAGATGTGGACAGAATTCACCATGATTTTCAAGGTCATATTAGTAGCTTAAAATGCATTTTCTTTTGCATTCGAGAATTGTAAAACTTTCTGGAGCAAATTTTAAATGACATCTTTGTTGCTGCTTGGAATTCTGAAAACTCTTACGTTGAAATGTTAACTCCTTTGTTAGAGAATATTTTCAGAGTGACATTGATCAGTAGGATTTCCCAACTTGGCTCTGTTAGTTCATTTTTTAAAAAAATCAATCCCTTATTTTTACATCTTTTACTACTTGCTTGTAGGATTCACTACATGTCTCAACTCTGGACTCACCTGACACTGCTCTCCTTACCTCTTCCTAGACTTCTGTAGTAACTACTAATGGGCTTAAGGTTTTCCAGCCTTGCCTTATTGTAAAATGCATAATGGCTATTTCTATATAGGCAAAATATTTGTCGCAGCCTTTGGACTTCAATTCAAATTATATAGTAGTCCAGTGTGCATTATCCTTTCTGACATTAGTTGTTACTACATGTGTTTGTTTTAACCATCTGCTGAATGAGCTCAACACTTAGGGAAATAAAGGCTTCTTTACATTAATCCAGGTGCCCGTGTTGCCACTTGTTAATGTTTTAAATACTATTTTGATGGAAACTTTATCTTGTGCTGTATGTGGTTGTACATTTCATTTAAGTTTTTTTTTTTTTAATATACCTACTGCTCTGATCGATGTTCTGGTATTTCATTGTCATGTGTGTACACCATCCCTTTTGAAACAGCCCTACTCATCTTAAATGTTCTGGAGAGTGAGGCCTTGTTACAGAGTATGTGCTGGGCTGTTCCACAGATTATTGTAAAATAATCCCTTCCCTTTCCCCTGCCAGAACCTTGAGGGAGTCTTTCTAGGTCTGCATGAGAAATTCCTGGGGGTTCTGAACATAAAGCACCCTAGAGAATTTTGGGAAAGGGGGTTGTCAGTGCTTTAGTTCACAGGTTTCTCGCTCTCCTACAGGTTTATACCCAGCCTCCAGCAACTTGTCAAAATCCTCACCGAAGATTCCCCATCATTGTAGAGCTCCAGCAGCTTCTGAGCCAGGTAAGCTGATCTTTGTTGTACCTCTGTGGATGCAGTGAAATCCAAAGAAGGTCAGTCTTTCAGGTTGTTTCGATTTTATTTTTTAGGCCAGGTATAATATCCAAAATCTTTAATATGTTAGAGCTGAAACTAGAAATCTAAAGTTTTTTAAAAGTTTTTTTTTTAATGTTAGAAAATACAGAAGTATAAAATCCAGTCTAGTGTATCTGAATGGGAGGGTGGGCAAAGCTGAAGCCGGTGTCCTAGCTTTGCATTTCTCCTGAGGTCCCTGATGAAAATGATCTTCCCAAGCAACTGCAGGCTTATTTTCTAACAGAACCTCTGTCTTCTGTTAGGTGTCCCCCATACACCCGCACACTTAACGTCCCACAGCTTACAGCCATTGCAAACCTAAAGACCCTTCCCTTTGCCTTAATACTTCCCTACAAATGTATTATCATTTGCTAAGATGCTATATAGGAAGTATGATCAAAACATATGGTGAATATTTACATTTTTAAAATTATTACAATAAAAAAACACAGGGCCATTAATTCCCCTTCAAATAGTTCCCTGCATTTCAAACACTTATCCTGTCATTCTTGCTACCTTTTGAAGCAATTCTCTAAGTCCTCTGTCATGAATGACTCTATGAGTTTTGATGAAAAACACACTGAATGCTACTATAGAGAGCCAAGTAATGGAATTATAGGCTTGTAAAAATGCCACAGAGCGCCCTCACCCACTCTGTTCATGGGATTGGGCACCACGTGACTACTGGTTCTTCCCCCAAATCAAAATAACCATGAAAGGTAAACATTTTGAATCAACTCAGGACATCCTGGCAACCAGAGAGCAAACACAAGACACTCATGCAAGAGATCTCCAGAACTCTTTCCCAAAGTGGCAGGGATGACAGGCTGTGTTTGAAAGGAGGAGGAGTATTTTGAGGAGATTGGGGCCATGTGTCCTTCACTGTAATCCCTTTAAAAAAGTTAAATGCTCACTATGTTTCTCGATCTTACCCTGTGTGAATGTTGGCCATTCCTTTGAGTTATTCATCATTGAGGTTACTCCCGAGTCATTTGCACCTCATGCAGTAATAAACTATGTGTTTTCCTTTAATAAATCTGCCTTTTCTGACTCTAATTCTCAGAGCCTCATCCAGTGAACCCACTATGGAGTTTTGGTTGCTTTCATAACAAACTACCACGGACTCAATGGCTTACACAGCACACATCTATTTCTCACAGTTCTGGTCCCTGGAAGTCCAAGACCAGGATGCTAGTGTAGTCACATTCTGGTGAGAGTCCTCTTCCGGGTTGTAAAAATAGTTAACTTCTGTTGTGTCTTCACATAGCAGAAAAAGAGCTGGCTGTCTTCATGGCCACTATTTATAAAGGCATTAATCCCAACTTTTTTTGGGGGGGGGCACAAACATTCATATTTTTGCCAGTGGATATGGGAGAATATTTTATTCCATTCTATTTGTTGTTTGTTATCTATTCTGAGTCACAGATATGAGACAGATAACCCATTTCTTGTTTTTTCTACAACAGATCACCACAAATATAGTGGTTTAAACAATGCAGCCTTTTCAGGTCTCATTCTGATTCTGGAGTCCATAAAATGAAATCATTATCACTGGGCTAAAATCACGGTCACTGTAGGACTGAGTACTTTCTGAAGGCAACAAGGAAGACCACACTGTGTTTCTTTTCCATCCACATTCTTTGGCCTATGGCCCCCTTGCTCCAAATGTGATTGTATTTGGCCCCCCTTGATAATCTATGACAAACTTCCTACTTTAAGTCACCTGATCAGTAGGTGTTCTTTGCCATATAATCTACATATTTATAGTTTCAGTAGCTTAAGGTATCAACATCTTTGAGGGGGCCTTATTCTGCTTATAATAAGTGGATAGATAGATAATTTCTCCCACAGTGCATGATTATGGGGTCGAATGTACAATGTATAAATTGGGGAAAAATGAATACCACACTAGGGGTTAAGGTAGTATGCAATAATTAATTTATTAGGTTCAGGTACTGGTCATTGGAATACAAAGAAAACACGCAGAGAAGGAACTGTATCTGTCCAAGCAAGTTACATCGAACTGGGCAATAAAAGCTGTGTATAGTTTGGATGAGACAGGAGGAGATTCCCATGAGGTGAAGATCAAAGTTAGGAAAGAGGAAGGCATGTGCACCTGAGTACAGGAAGTCATGAGTACAGGAATGGAACTAACTCTAATGGTCTCAGAAGGCTTTGTTGATAAATAGTAATCTAGATATGGGAAATGCCTGGGAATGATGAAGTAGGCTAATAATTTCAGCACTCTGAGAGGCTGAGATGGCAGGATCACAAGCTGGAGTCAGCCTGGGCTATTCGGTGACTTAGTTTGACTTTGTCTCAAAAAAAAAAAAAAAAAGAAAGGTCGGGGGATGTCATTCAATGTTAAAGTGTTGGGTTTAATTCAAAGTATGGCAAAAAGTGTGGCTAGCAAGAGTAAGATACAATTCTAGTCACTTTCAAACAAAACATTATTTTGGAATAATAACCAAATCCAGGCAAATGTTATATGAATTATCCATGGGTTTAGAAAATATGTTGGCAATCAGGAGACTACCTCCAGCCGTATCTTATGACAATAATGTTTTTGTAAGTAAAAAACTGTCAATATAAAAAATTTCTTATGCTTGACCTAAAATATTTAAAGAGGCTCACAATTTCTTAAAAATAGAAGTTATTCCGTAATCAGAATGTTGTTCTTCAAAACTACCACAAGAGGGCGGTAAGCAATTATGCTTTCTGCATCCACGCCTACAGAAAGGTGGTCTTTTTCCTCGTAGACAAAACAAAACAAAACAAAAAAACAAAAACTCTACCATTAGCATGTATCATAAGATGGAGCTTTGGAGATTTTTTTCGTCCTACATTACTGTTGTTAATATTAAAAACAGCATTTTGGCTTCTCCAGATTGTATCGGTGCTATCTGACATCTTTTAAACCGAGAACGCAAGGGTGTATCACAGTCTTCCGTGTGCGTAAGAACACTTTTAAAATGCTAGCAACCCACATAGAAATGACGAGCTCCTTGTCACTGTCAAGCTTCTGATCTATTATGATGCACTGAATAGAACTCTAAGTGGAGAACTCTTTATTTCGAATCCGTATCTCCTTTTTGTTGATGGAATGACATACTGAAATGAATTCAAGGGAGTGGCCCTGTGATTCATGCTTAAATGTTAGTCAGCTTCCTATTGTTTAGTGCTCACAGCAACCTTCATCAAATTTCACAACTCAGCTGGGAACGGAATTGTGTGTTGAAAGGATGAAGTGGTACAGCTGGATATCTTGGAGGTGGACACAGCTACCGTAACTTTGTGTGGCTTTAATACAGGGTGCTTTTTCAACGAAATTGAATGAAATCCGCATTCTGCAAAGGGACAAGCTCAGGAGCTTAAAAATATGCTTGTGCCATTCTTCTTGTATTGATTTCTGTTCTCTTTTTTCATTCCCCTTCTTCGTAACTTAAAATTCCCAAAGGTCTTAATAGAGATAACTGATTTCTCAAGAGTCTCCGGGTTATTGTTTGGGCACCTGTATCTCTGAATGTGTATCTTGCACATGAATGCATGTGAGTGTACATTAGGATGTGCGCTTGGCCACTCAGAGTTGTTATCTTGTGTGCTTTTCTACATTCATAAGTGCATTATGTGCATGAGGGTTACATCTGTAAGTGTGCCCATGTGATGCATCTGTGCGTACACGTAGGTGTGCATTGTGCAGTGTGTGCTGGTAGACATACTTGTGGGTGTGAGGTGGGGACTGTGGTGTATCCATGTGTGTTGTGTGTGCCTATGTGTATGTCTGCACATACATTTGTGGGACTTTGGGGGCAGATAGGGAGATTTCAAATTGTGTGTGTGTGCCTGTGTGCATGCATAAAGATAATGTATTAGATTCCCATCACTAGGACGTAATATCTCACATCCATCTCTTAGAGAAAGAGAGAATTAACTTGGTTTATGGTGGTTTCAGAGATTTACTCCTTGGTTTCTTGGCTTTAAGGCAAAAACATGGTAGAAGTAAAAAAAAAAAAGTGCTTAGTTTATGGTGGTTGGGAAGCAGCACCGGGGAACAGTGCCAGAGAAGAAAGGACCAGGGACCAGATGCAGACTGCAAGGCCACACTTCATGACCGTCCTGACACAGCCAGAAGAGAGTTCCACTGATCCCTCAGGCAAATCTTAAAATCAATCAAGCTAACACTGCACCTTAACCAACACAGATAAGAAACTGGACAAATCCTACCTAGCCAACCAGATATCAGGTTTTATATCTGGATCTTTCCAACCATTTACTCATTGCATCTTATGAATATCTATAAAATTTTGGGCAGGGGATTTATTTAGCTCAGTTCCACTGCCTGCCTTGAAAGTGCAAGGTCCCAAGTTTTATCCCCTGTACCAAAAA
>NW_022900940.1:8903222-8909297 GCF_012274545.1 Fukomys damarensis
CTCCCTCTCTCTCTCTCTCTCTCTCTCTTCTTCCCTCCCTCCCTCCTTCCCTCTTTCTCTCCCTCTGTGTCCCTGCCTCCCTCCCTCCCTCAACAGTGGGCCTAGCTTCCTTCTCTTCTGTATTCTGGATACCATCAATTTATATAATATGTTTGCTATAAATGCCTAATAATTATCACTGAACTTTCATGCAGAAATTTTAAAAAATGATAGTTTGTTCAATAATTTGTAGTTGTAAGATGTTACTATATTTGATTTGTTGTATAAGACGCATAATACCTCAATTCCAGATTACCAGAAGAATCAATCTTATGCTTCAAAAGAAGAGCACTAAAATTATTGACCTTGGAAGTACATGCACAATATAAACATTTCTGGCAGCATTTGTTTTGTTAAGTCATGTTCCATACCATTGACCTCATGAAAGACAAGATGTTTCTGGAAAATTGCCAGAAGTTTCAAATTATGACCATTCGAAAAATATACACATTCAAGCCATCTTTTAACTCATATGCAATAGGAATATGAATGGTTCGTTTGAAGGACATACTGGCAAATCGTGTTTATCAACTGATAATGTCAAAACCAAGAATAAGAATTTAGGATTGTTCATATGCCTGTTTATTAACCTGATCTATTCTTGATCAGTGGGCTATTCTCTCTGGTCTTCAATTGTAGTTCAGGATATATCAGTAAATAATTTTATCACTTTGAGATTAACCCATTTTTTCCCCTTGTGATCTTCAGAATTGAAACCGGGGCCTTTGGACTGAGCTAGATCCTTAACACCCACCCAGCTTTTACATTTTGAGAAAGGATCTACCCAAGTTGCTAAATTGCGCAGGCAGGCTCAAACTTTGCATCTCCTGCTTCAGCCTCCCAGAGTACTGAGATTACAGGAATGTGCCACTGCACCGGGCTTAAACTATTGTACATTCCATTTTTTCCTTATTCCTCCTTTTACTCTGTACTCAATCTGAAAGCATTAATCTCTGCTCCAATAGAAGTTTCAGGGACATCTCTGAGATCTATATGCGTTTTTCAAATTTAGTTCAAGTGAACTGTTATTTAAGTAAGTTATTGTATGCAGTACAGTTTTAGACTGAATATATACAGTGATACTTCTTTTGCCTGCACTTTCTATGTTTATAAACCCTTTGGTATAGCCAGAAAAAAATAAATTCTGTAGGCTTCTGATCAGTTACCTCACCTCAAGACTTAACTGCTTGGTGCAATAGTCAAATGTAAAAATGAAAACAAAATATTTTATTAAAAGAAAATTATTCATTTATCTCGCTGCTCTTGCTATTTCATCTCTGTTGAAGCAGATTATCTGATCAGAATAGCAATCATGGTAAATTAGTGAGTACTATAAATTTTTGTGTTCATCTGGTCATAGCCAATCCTATGGTAGCCCTTGCTGTGGTTGTGACCTTTAATCACACTGAGTCCAATTCTTCAAGAGCCATGGAACCTTTGAAAACTCACATTCACTCTTCAACTTGAGGGCTGGAAAGATCAAGGGGCAATTATATTAGAAGATGCAGCAATAAAGCTGGAAAGCATGCTTGGTCACAGCAATTTTCTGGTTGAGGTTAGACACAGTATTACTGATGAGGTGGAGAGAAAAAGAATGGATATAGACCCATGTCTCATTATTACACACATGGCCATTTTACTTGGGCTTTTCTTTCTTTCCAGATCTTCTCTAGCTTTACTCTCTTTATCCCTTTTATCTTCAAGCAGTTCCATTTAATAAGGATCCATGTAATACCAGGTTCTGTAATGTGCTCTAGGCAGCAGCTAAAGAATCATTGAATAGTAGCACACAGAGATCGTTGAGATTAACAATCGAGTAAAAAGCTGAATGAATGCATAGTTCCTCACACAGGGCAATATTTCCCTGTATTATCCCTCATGGATTTCTGAGTAGTACTGCTTCTGGGCCCAGCGTTGGGCTTTCATTGTGGTGCCCTTCTTGTTAGCTCCCTGCACCCTCTCTGCCTGTGTTCCCTCCAGCTCCTGCTTACTGTCCTGCAGTCCTCCACAGCCCTGCCTGATTCAGCCCTTGCTACTTGCTGCCTTCCTCCTACATGGATAGAATCACGTGCCAGGAACTTCTTGGCCAAATGATTCTGTAATCTCAAAATTTCTTGACATCAAGTTGACGATGTAACGTATAAAAGTCGGAATCACTCTTTCATTTAATCATCCATGCATTTATGCCAGGAACTTCTTGGCCAAATGATTCTGTAATCTCAAAATTTCTTGACATCAAGTTGACGATGCAACGTATAAAAGTCGGAATCACTCTTTCATTTAATCATCTATGCATTTATTTTTCAAGGAAAACAATATGCATCTACTAGGCTGCGCTACCCAAAGGGAATCTCATGTCAAACAAATGGTATTTACTATCCTGAAAATGGACAGAAGGAAAAGGAAAGTAGAGAAGTTCCAGAAGACAATCTGGCTTGAACACTAAGACATCACATATTAGAAAAAGGCATTATTAAAGTCCACAAAAGAATCACATATTAGAAAAATACCCAATGCATCATTTCTGAAGATGTTGGATTTTTGACAAAGGACATTTTATATTTTAAATGAATGAAGTATCTGAGGTCAATATAATGGGCATCAGAGGGGGGTAGTAATTATAATTATAAGAATTAAATAAAAATGGTATTTTAAGACATAAATGAACTCAAACTGGTCTAGTAACACGAATAAGAAATCCCCAGGGACCTGTTTAAATGAGGGGCTAATTATTATTTTAATTAATTTATTAGCATTCAGAATGGTACTTTTGAAATGATAGCAGATGCTTTAAAAGAGTTTACTTTCCTCAGATGGTACATCTCGATCCACCGAGTGGGTACTGCCCTGCTAAAGGTCACTCCAGCAATTGCAACATGGTCATAAACTCCAAATGAGTGCCTTCCAAATGAATGAAATTTTACTGCAAAATAATTCTGTTCATTTCTGCCAGGCTCCTTGAATGCTTTAAAATATGTCAGGAACTCAATCCTTCAGCTACGAGGAGCTCAATTTCATTATGCCGTTACGGTCACCAATTTTTCCTAGGAATTACATAAAAACCACTCATCTGAGGAAAACGAGGCAGATTAATGTTGCATAAAACGTATACAGTCTGGATTACAGAATCCCAAAAGCTACCTCTTGAATAGAGAAGACTTTCCTTTTTTGGTGACTATGATTGCAAGAAAAGTTTCCTGTGGCCTAATATTTCTCACTCCATCAAAAGAAAACTCTACATAACAGAAACAAACTTTGTTATAGGGAAGTCTGGTGAACTGTGCTTGTTAGCTAGGAAACAGAAGCAGAAACATAGATTATCATTTTGATTGACACAGTTGCATAGGTATATTTTATCTTCAAAGCTAAAGTAAAATTTTTTTCCTCGATACTTCCTCAGATGAATTGGACTTCATAGAACACAAAATCTTCTCAGCAAATAATTATTTTAAAGCAAAATGTCGGAACAGGGGTCTTCTTGCAGAAGCTGCTACCACGTGGGACCAGTTTGCCCTTCCCCCATCTCCTTGTCTCCCGTTGCCTCCCCTCCTGCAGTTTGTTTCTAATCCTCAAGTACAGTTTCTAATTCTGTCACTTTCCTAGTAAAATGTTTCTTACTTTGCTGAAGAAACAGGTTGTGCCCTTTTGCTTGTGTACTTAACATCTTTCCAGTGAGAGGATTGGTCTGGATGATCAACCCTCAGTGGGTGAAAAGGGTAAGTACGGATAATGAGAGTTGCCACCCACCTGGAGTCCGCATTTCTGACAAGCTACTGTAAGATTAGTCCCCGGTCTCCAGAAGCATTAACAAGTACTGGAGGGGATGGAGAGCAATGGCAGTAATAGTGACTCCCTCCCTGCACCATCTCTGGGGAGGTACTAACAAGCGTGTAAATGTAAATGCTTCCTGCAGGCTGTAGGGGAGTGAAGAGGCTTCACGTCTTCAAAAATCCACAAATTGGATTATCAGTTCTTAAGGTGCTAGCCATTGTAACAAATTATGCCTTGAGGCTTAGAGTGCAGATGCTTCTGAAAGCAGAAGTGAGGAAAGCATTCCTACAACATTCCTTTTCAGAGTCCTGTTTCACCCTTTTAGGTGCACAGACTGCTTTCGCATACTGTCTGTCTTTGAGACTCAACTCCAACCTAAACCGGATCCTTCATAAGGAACCTTACTTAAGCTTTCTACTTCTTAGCTTCCCCTTCTGGATATGGTCCATAAAAATGTTAGCTCTGTCATAGTGAAAATATGTAGAATGCTACGAACAGAACCTGGCACATAGGAGCCAGGATACAATTATTTGTTACTGGAAATATTTATTCCATGTATACTGTATGACAAGAAGAGTACTGGGAATTATGGATAGAAAGGAAAGGTATTCCTATTTCCTACTGCAAAGATTCTGATTGTAATAAAGCTCTTAGAGAGCCTTAAAAGGCTCTGGGGAGGAAAATCTGGGGATGCAATCAGGTAACATTTCTGTTTACTCATTTCTCATAAATTACCTAAGAATATCTTGGAGGAGAATGCCACAAATCTCAAGCTTGCAATATTGTTTGATTTCTTTTTGCATTCTTAATCAAAATCACTTTTATTATACCCTGTAAATTTTTAACCTTCAAATTTTTTTCTTAGAAAAAGACCCGCAGACCTATATAAGCTTCAGATCCCCAAAATGTATATTTGTTTCTACTCAAACAATGAATAGGATTTAGTTTAGGTAAAAGTCCCACCAGTTCATTTAAGTTGGTGATTTGACATTAGAGGAAGAATTAGATTTTTGGACAATAGACTGAAGATGAAATAGCCCCCAGACTTGGGTAATACCAGTTTCACAGATACATATTCAGTAGGGCATTTAAAGTTTGTTCCCATTTCCGCTGTTTTTCAAGAACTTAATTATATATATCTTGGGCCCTTGTTTTAATGAACAGCATGAATTCACCCTGTCTTAATTTCTTTTTTTCCATTCTTGGAAGAGTCAGACTGACAGAGAGGACTCAGGTGATAAGGTGTGATATTTCATTCAATGTAATATTGTATATATATATATAGCACAAAGTGTTAACATGAGGAGGCGCTTTCTCCTTAGATGTCAATTGAATGAAAAATCCTACAAAACTTTTTATAATTCATCTTATGATAAATAATAAATGATACCCTCATATATATTCAGTAATAAGCAATATTCAATGAACAGATGAGTAATTCTACTCAGCATACATAATTCTTATGCCAGAGTAAAATGAAAATCCTATTCACATAGATTCATTATTTTTATTTATCATTATCAGGGTTTTCTAAATGTGGCCAAGTGGGGTGCATGTGTTTTAATCAGAAAAACTACATAATGTGTAAAATTACTTTCTAAAGGGAACAATGAAAAACAATATGCAAACACTAAAGTCTTTGTAATGGAGTAACTCCAAATGGAGAAATTCAGCATATTGAATTTGAACCCTTTCAGAACAAAGTGTTCTGGTCACAGATGTTGCATACTTCCTTTCCTCAAAGGGAGACAAAAGAATGAAGAAAACAAATGCCATGAAATTATAAATCAAGAATGGTTATTATGGTCTGGACTTTTCCACCTCTAATTATTTTGCTGGAATACAATGTAGCATAGTACATCCTACTCTAGGGTAGCCTGAGGTAAGCCATGGGATCGGGTACACCCCGAGTCCATACACATTCTCCGTCGGCACTGAGAACAACAGCCACTGTCCTTTCCAATGAGCTTGAGAAAATTGGGTTGTTTATCCAAAATGGAGGAAGTGGATGAGAACTGCTCATTCTCTGAAAAGGAATCATGTTAATGAAATGACAAAGAGAGCCTTGTTCACTTAAATACCATAAGGTCCACCAGAATTAGTAATAGAACGCATAATTGTCTCTTTTATATCTCAGTCAAATCTTTGCTAAGGGGCTGGTCTCTCCAGTTTCCTAATGAGAAAGAAAACTGGAAGAAATTCAATTACATGATATTTAAAGTCCTTCCCAAGAGCACCCAGGCTCAATCACAAACACAAAAATCA
>NW_022900940.1:8909312-8949503 GCF_012274545.1 Fukomys damarensis
TATAGTTATTTATATTATAAAGCAACAGAAATAACATTTAGCAGATAAAATATTGTACTACCAAAAAAATGTGATGCTCATGTTGTACTTAATATTTTTTCCGATTATTTTACAATGACTCTATCTATTACTTAGCTAATTACTTTTTAATGACTGTGTTAACAATTTGTAAAATGCCATATGATTTTGGCTATATTCAGTACATATCAGTATAGACAAATGCAAAATGCAAAATGGAATGGAAATAAAGCATATCTATATTTCTGTATATTCATGTTTAATATTTTTCTGTAATTTCCAGAAACCAGAAAAGAAGAAACTCCTTTTTGACCAAATATTCCCTAGTACTGTTTTACTACATTAAATGTGGTTACAAGACTGGCATAAAAAGTTTCAACCAGGTTTTTTTTTTAATTATCTGGCAATAGATTGAAAGTGGTGATAGAAATTAATTGGGAGCATCTATTCCAAGATAACTGCTTGACTGAGGAAACATTCATCTTCCCAGAAAAGAAGAAACTCCTTTTTGACCAAATATTCCCTAGTACTGTTTTACTACATTAAATGTGGTTACAAGACTGGCATAAAAAGTTTCAACCAGGTTTTTTTTTTAATTATCTGGCAATAGATTGAAAGTGGTGATAGAAATTAATTGGGAGCATCTATTCCAAGATAACTGCTTGACTGAGGAAACATTCATCTTCCCACAACTGCATGTAAATCTTCTAAACGGATAGGAAACACTGTTCTTTTGTTTGCTTCTTTTGTTAAAGTTAGCATATGTGGCCATAATGCCAGACCTTTCTTTACAACAGCTTCCGCTGGTGCTCCCACCTTAATGTCACAAAGAGATGGGTCGATCAAAGTATTTCTAAATGTGAGGTAATTGGGCAGCTTTGTTGGAGAGATCTATTCAGAACCTGCAGGTGTATCTCCCTGCATTGGAAGCGGGCCCGTGGGATTCAGATGCAATAATGGCAAAGTGGATAAATGACAGCCCTGGGTATCAGTTTCAAGGAAGTGTCTCACTGAATATAAATACCAGATGGAAAAATACAAATAGTATTTTGTGGGTCCTCTTCTCCGCAAGCTTGAATGGTTCCGTGTTCCTCAGTGCTTCCTGAAAGATGGCAGAGGTCAACTGGTAACCTTCCGTCCACCTGGGGACTGGCATGTATTCTTCTGTTTTTCCAATTAATACTCTCGTACTATGTACACACGACTCTAAAAGACTTGGTTATTTGTCCAAAAATACCTGGTTAATTCACTAATGGTGAATGAATCGAAGAACTTTTTTTTTTAACAGCTCATTTATTTTGATTGATTTAAAACCACAACCTAACTAGACTCTGTCTAAACTTCTGGCTCTGTTTTGTACTGTATCCTCTTGGCTCCTATGATGGGAATTTTGCAAATACTGCTAAGGCGGGACACATGGGTCATGTTTGGGACAGGGAGGCAACTTGGGCTTGAATACTGGCTATTCTACTAAGTAGATATGTGACTTAGAATTTCATTTGTTTCCTCATCTATTACGGTAGCTAGCATGCTCAATTCATAGGATTATTGTGAAAATCAAGCAGGATCCTGCTGATAAATTCCAGTGTAAAAAATGTTCAACAAAAATGTTTTTTCATTTTTATTTTAAATTTCTTAGATCATAGGTTCTTCAATTTTCAGAATGTCAATTCTCTTGTCTATAAATTAGAAAAAGTAATCATTTCCTTTTAAAGTCACTACGAAGATTAAATAAAACAAGCTAGCTGATGCCTATTACATTAGTTAGCTTTCTTTTTGTTGGGGCATGGAACTGAGAATCAACAACGAAAAGAAAAAGGTTTAATTGGACTTGGAGTCTCACAGGATTCAGTCTGCAGCTCCAAAGAGAAATGTGGTGGGAGGTCATAGCAGGAAAAGATGATCCTTTAGTTGCTGGGGGCCAGAAGAGCGAATAGTGCCAGAGGGGCGGGGATGTGGGACCAGAAATAGACCTCCAAGATCACATCTCAGTGCTTTTACTCAGACACACTCAGAAGTAAGCCTTGGTAATCTCCTGAGTGATTCCTAAGCCAGACAATGTGACACAATCAAGCGTTCAAAATTTTTCTTTGTTTTTTGTGTTGTATTAGTCTAGGTTTGTTGTACATGTTTACATCCTTCTGTGGTAGAGGTGACACATGTACATAATACGTCTACAAGTTTAACCACCACATCCACTCACTGGCAACTTTTAAACCACACTCAATTTCCAAATAATCACGACATAAATTAGTAATTCTGCCCCATATATTAAAATTGTCCTATGAAAGCAGAGAACATAAAAATCCCCTCTTTATGATCACAACCATTCCAGAGTTGTTCAAAAGTGCAATGCTGAGTTGCTTTTGAGAAAATTCTTAGCTGTGAGCATTAAAAAAAAAAAAATCAAAAACAAGTTACATAATCCCAAGGTACAATGACAGAGGATAAGTATACTCATCCCAAAGGTAAAAAGAGAGGGTGTTGTGGTGTGTGTCTAGATGTCCCCCAAAGCCTTCTGTGGATGAGGTGGGGCTTTCTTTTTCAGAGGTGGTTCAATCTGGAATGTGTGATGCTGGGGTTAAGGGTGTGTGATTACTAAACCACTACACGTGAGTGATTACTTTGGCACTGCCCTAATCCTGGTAGTCTGAATAAGATAAAAAGGGAAGAAATGTCCTTGTTACCTTTGCTGCCTTGTGCATGTCGTGCTTCTCCTCTGCAGTGCCTGTTTGCCATCCCATGGTTGTGATCATGGACTGAACCCTCTGTGAACTGTAACCCCTTGCTCTTTAACCTTGGGTGTCGGGTATTTTGTCTGAGGAACGAGAGAAAAGTAAGTAACGCAGAAATTTGGTACCAGGAGGGGAATCATTGCTGTGACACTAACTGGCCAGGTGGCTCAAAAGCCTTGGGAATTGGCTTGCGGGAAGGGGGAAAATTATGAAAGATCCAGAGATGCTAGCTACAGAACTTGCACTGGAACTTGTTAGGCTGTTTGGTGTGGGAGATTCTGTTCAGAGCTCACAAAACCAGAAGGCCAGTGAAGACCCAGCTCAGGAGGTTTCTGCTGGGAAGATGGACTGCACTGGCTGTGGGACTCCAGCTGATTGATGTGTGCTATGGCTTGGCAGAAAGTTTGTTTGCATTTTGTTCGTGTCCAGGGACTTTGACTGAGCCTGAGATTAGGGGTGGTGGACTAAATAATTTTACAGAGGAAATTTTAAAGCAGTCCAATATTGAGGCAGTGGCATGGCTACTGGTGGGGAGCCTTTAGCCAAATCTATGTTGAAAATCAAATGCAAAGAACCCAGCAGAGTGGTTTAAAAATTTTTGAGTTTGGCCAAAAAGAAAGCTCCAAGAAAGCTGTGGACTGCAAAGAGGAGCAGAGGAGATCTTGATTGCTGAGAAGGAATGGGAGAATAGCAAAGATGGCCTGAGAGCATCACAGAAAGCAGCAGGACTCCTCTTTGCAGCCTCAGAGTTATAAAGGTAAAAGATTTTGCTTTGAGAAGAAAGCCCCAGAGCTCCATGTTAAAGAATGGCAGTGGCCTGGGGAAACTGTTCCCAAATGGCAGGCTAAGGAAACTGTTTCTCAAGATTTGGTTCATAGGCACTGGACCTCTACAGCCAAGAGAGAGGGAAGACTGGCTACGACTGCTCCCACTGGCCACAGACCTTGGCGTCATCCACGTGGCACTGGTTTTGAGTGCATGCAGAATGCAAGAGTTGTGGGGTCAGAAAAACTTCGACCCAGATTTCAGAAGGCCTGAGAGGCCAGGCAGGGTGTCCCTGAGAGAGCAGTGTGTGAAGCTATGAGTGTGAAGCCAAAGGTTCAGTAAAAATTCCAGAAGTTTGGAGAAGCCAGGAGCGTGGATTGTCTGAGGAAAACTCCAAGGATAGAGCAGAGATGATCCTGGAAAGAAGCCATGGGAGCTACAATCACCAGAAGTGCCTTAGGGGTAGAGCCACCTAAACACTTTGGAGTTCACAACTTGCTGCAGATTGCCTCAGATGCTGGTAGTGGAACTGTGGAATATAATGTTTGGCCTGATGGATTTTGGACTTACTTTGGTCCCATTCTTTTATAACCTCCTTTTTGTACCTTTGGCATGGTAATGTCTGTCTTGTGCCATTCAATGTTTGACTTTCTTTTCATTTGTACAGGGGCTTGCAGCTAAGGGTTTGCCTTAAATCTCAGAGAAGACTTTGGACTTAGACACAATTCTGAAACTATTAGCACTTTGGCAACTATAATGGAATGTACATGAGTTTTCAGTGAATGGGCCATGGATGGAATGTTATGGTTTGTGTTTAGACATCCCTCCAAAGACTCATGTGGATGAGGTGGGGCTTTCTTTTTCAGAGGTGGCTGAATCTGAAATGTGTGATTCTGGGGTTAAGGGAGCATGATTACTACATGTGAGTGATTAGTATGGCACTGCCCTGATCCTGGTAGTCTGAATAGATAAATGGAGTAGAAAAATGCCGTTAAACTCCTTCTTATTGCCTTTACACCTTGTTTGCCATCTCAGCCTCAGATCCAGATGATTATGGACTGAAACCTCTATGAACTTTAAGACAACTATACTCCTTCCCCTCCAACTTTGGATGTCTGGTATTTTGTCTCAGCAAGGAGAGCAAAATAATTAACACAGAGGGATAGAAAAGAGAAAGACAAAAGCAAGACTGAAACTCAGCAGGCACATCATAAAATCCTGTAACTCCATATTTGGCTTCTGTGGTACCTACTGGTAAGATGTGAGTTCCTGAGGGCTTTCGTGGCCTCACCCCTATCTCTTTCCTGGTTTCAGCCTATACCTTTTCTCAGTGGTCTCTCTCTGGGCCTGGCTTTACTCAAGGCCTACTGTTTTCCTCTGCAAATCTTTTATATTCTGAGAATTCCAGGGTTCCCCGCTGCACCTTGGGTTTCATTTCCACAATGTCATGCACTTCCCATGGCTTGCTTTGAAATCTGAGTGGAAGCCTCCTCGTCATATAACTCTTTAATTCTGCATGTCATTAAAATGAATATCATATCACATGGATGACTCCAAAGTCTGCTGTCAGCAGTAGAAGGCAGCCCCCGTGGACCATGGTTGTAGAAGATTCGGAGTGACTGGATAGCTAAGTAAGCACAGTGTAATGCATCCTGGGGAACTGATTCTCTAGACAGCTCTTCTATAGCAGAATTCCCAGGGACTCTTATCAAAAGAAAAGTTGACATTTTTACATGTTTTAGCCTGCCATGGGTAGAGTGCAGCTGATTCCTGAGATGCCCTGAAGGTGTCTTTCTCCTTGTTTCTGTATAAAGTATTGGTGCTAATGTTTTTAGTGATCTCACCTCCTTTCGTCCCAACTTTACACATAGTTCCCTCTGGGAAAAAAAATTCAATTTTTAAAATTTTATGCTCCACTTTTTATTCCTGATATCTAAATAGGGCTTAAACCACCCAGCAGTACTCATGCCATAGCCTGCATGTTGGGTGTCCTTAACATTTCCTCTTCCAGATCAATTAATATACTCCCTTTAATCTCAGACTGCTGCAATGTCTCAGGACATGGATAAAACATAGACAAATTATTTGCCAGAGTTTAACACACATGTCCTCTATTCCAATTGTCAACAGAGTCCTTTTTCTCTACTGAAATCTCCTGAGACTGGCCTTGACTGTTTATATCAGCATTCTGGACTTCTGAGCCTGACCGGATCACACATGAAGCTCTGCTTACGACATTCAAGGCCTTCTCTATCCCATATTGCCAAACTTTTCCAAACTTCTGTAAACCAGTTCTGAAGTTAGTAAACCATATTGCTGACACAGCCACAGCAAGGGCCTCACTTCTTTGGTTCCAATTTCCTGAACTAGTTAGCTTTCCTGTTGCTGAAAAACCCACAACTTAATGGAGCAGAGGTTTAACTGAGCTTATAGTTTCAAGCAGTTTAGTCCATAGTCAAATGGCTTCAAGGGAGACACCTGCTGGTGGAATGGTGGAATGCAACAAAGATGCTCAGTTCATAGGGGCCAGAAAGCAAAGCAGGGAAACAGTGTTGGAGGGGAAGAGGTAAAGTATCAGATGCACTCACCCAAGGTTGTACCTTCATGACCAACCCAGGCACACGAAGGGGTCAGCCTCAGCAATCCCGAAGGTGGTTCGCAAGATAATCAAGTTAATACAATAAAGCTTAACTGTCACAGCTCCTTTGTTGTATTTTTCTTTATTATGATAATTATTATTTGAGGATTTCTAAACATCAGCCCTACATTTGTATGTGTAAGTCATATGCTACTGAATTTAAGTGAATTTATACATTTATTTTATTTATATAATAATAACTACCAAGAGATACTTTTATTATCCAAATTTCACTTATAAAACACATAAAATAAAAAAAATTGAATCATTTTAGAAAAAAATGTAAAGGAAGTAACAGTACAAGTGGTACATGGGAAAACTAGAATTTATTAATCTCTTACCTTAAATTCCAGGTGCTTCATAATAAAACTTGGCTGCATGATACAGGTTTTACCCAAAAACTGCATACCAGCATTTAACCTGATGGCATGTGATTGCCTAGTCGTCAAGCTGAGCTGCTTATTTTTATTGCTGCTATAGCACATATCTTAGTAGCAAGGCTGAAATTTCTAATAAGCAGATTCCCAGGATCACATTCTAATAAAGATCAAAATGAGAGAACATGCCAATTATTCCTTGCTTTTCTACATCCTGGTATGGTAGAGGAAAAGCAGAGTCATTTCAACACAATGAAATCAAATCTGGTTAATATACCTGAGCCACAGTTCTGACTTCCCATGCAAGGAATGTTTTAGAAGATGAAGACATCTGGCCAGTAGCCCTTATACTTGGTCACCAATGATTTTGGCTTATTATCCATGAAAGAGCTAACACAACAGGAAATGCTACCCTGATATAACATGAACTGAATGAGGAGAACAATACACAGGACAGTAACAATGGCTTTTTTATTTCCATGAAAGAAAAATAGCATATTTTTTTGTTAAAGGAATGAATTCCAGTACCTTATAATTACAAGAATAAAGAAGGGGGACATGGTTTTGAATATTTTTGTGAATCAATAAATAGATAAGAAATAGAGAAAAGTCTTGTTGCCTTTCTCTTGCCAGCTCCTTTGTCTGAAACAGCACAGCACAGCACAGCTTGTCTTATGAACAGTGACAAAGAAGCAGAGGGAGAGCCTTACCAAAAATGCAGACTTCAGTTACAGTGGCATTTGATTTTTCTTCTTGAGATATGCTCTTTTGAAAACATCTTTGTAGATCAGCACTGCATCAGCAAAACAAAGTCCGTGAACACAAAAACCAAATATATATTCATGCAGCTATATGTGTAGCTGTGAAACATTGCTAAATATGCTCAAGAAACATCTTGATGTAAATTAACTCAAACTTACTCTATAGATATTTTCAATTATTCATGACATAAATTATGCAAGAGCACTGTGAGTAGGTACCTGATAGCACATACAGAATAAAATATATATACTCACATATATTCATGCATATATGTACATATTCATGCACATAAATATCCACTTATATATACATATTCATGCATACCCACATATATTTGGATGAAAATATATACGAATATACACCTGTATATCACCATGAATACACTCTGCACACATACACACACAGACCTGCATAAAGGAAGCAAAGCAGTCAGAGGAAAAAGCACTGAACTGAGTTTGGAGACCTGGATGGTGGTCACTTTGTGTGAATCGCTCCCTCCTGGTCCCAGGTCTTCATTACCTCGGTACTTGGACCCATGTTCCATTTATGTGTAACTTGCTTTCATTCTGTCTCCCTTAGCTCCTGTCCTGTAGATGTGCCACAGATGTTTTATTTATTCTCATCAACTCACTTAGCTCCTCTACAAATGTCAGACCTTTTCCAGGCCAGACTTACAGACTTTTTTCCCCTTTAACATCTCCTTGGTTTGTTTTCTTAAATACTAGAAAACTGATCCAACTTCTTTCATGTCAAACGAGTGTCTGTTTGAAGCCCCACTCACTAGGGAACTGATAAACCTCTTGACTTGAGCAGGAATAGATTGAGTAACTAATTATTTTATAAAATATAAAATAATTAAAATTAGTTACATTTTTATTATAGTATTTCCTCATTTTTACTAGACTCTAAATGTTAGCAAATGAAGGCCTAGTGAAAATTTCCAATAGAATCTTCCTTCTTATAGCAGAATCAGTGAGTAAATACCTATATTTACCTAATATTTTGGTTTGATGTTTTTGTTATTAATATTTCTTTGGACACCAAGCTAACATGATTGAAGATTTATTACAAAAAATCACATATATTTTATTTTTTCTATTCAATTTTGGTAACTAACATAACTATTGCAGTTTTAGAGATGAGAAAGGGCAGACATGGAGATGTCAGTTATCTAAGGTCACATAGCCAGTGTGTACCAGAAACTGAGACCTGAATTCAGTATTTGACTATAAATCCTGTAATGATAAGCAGTGCACTTTTCTCTACCATGGAAACATTTGCCTATCAGATTATGATAGGTACCAAGGGTGGGGCTTCCATTATCCACACTTAGAATTACACCAGTTCCAATCAGTGCACTATTTTAGTCCCAGACACCCTAAATTCCAAAAGTCCCACCTATAAACCCATGAAGCTCTGGGGGGTACGTCTAGATACAAACCATAACAGATATCCCATAAATTTATTTCAACTACCTCTCTAGCCTTTCTGACATATTGCTATCTGTTTTATACAATGTGTGTGTGTGTGTGTGTGTGTGTGTGTGTGTGTGTGTAATACACCAGGTATATGAACACAGGGGTCATGAGAGAGAATTCTGCTGAGATTACATTGTCTTCATTTAAGATCGAGGAATACAAGTGAAATACATAAAATATATAGGTTCAACTATTTTACCACACTAATATTTATAAAAGGGTACATTGGGAAACAATCTAAATATACAATAAGCAGGTATTATTTGACCAAATATTAATACACATATGTGGGACGACAAACTATATGGCAGTGAAAATGATGTTTTGAAGCAGTATTTATCTGAATAATCTTTATGGCAAGTCTTTAAGTAAAGAAGGCAGTGTGTAGGAGAGATTGTGTCTAACAGTTTCCAAAAAGAAAGAAGTATATAGATATGAATAAATATATAATTTAGGAAAGACTAAGAATAAAATGGTGACAGTAGTTATTTCTTATAAAGTACTATTATCAGAGATTTTTATTTTCCATGCATTACTTTGTGTGGTAACATTTCCTGTATTTATAGTATGTCTACCTATCTCCACAAATGAATATATATTTATATTATATATTACGATAATGTTACCAATTATGGTAATATTACCGCTTATAATAATAAGGGCAAATGCTGAGGTTTACTTTATAAAGCACTTTTGGGAAAATCTCCCAATTTTTACCCTCTCAGCCTAGTCCTTGAGTTCCACCCCTGCCAGGCAAGTCTGCACACAAGTAGGTGGCATCATAACCACTGCCATCTGCTTCCCCTTCCTGTCTGCTCAGCCACACGTTTCTCCTGGAGGCTGTGTCCATGCAGTTTTCCAGAGTAGCTCCTTTCTTCTCAGCTCATGGCTGAAGCTTGACCTTATACTTTTCTAACCTGTCCTTTCAGATACCAGAGTTTCATTTTTCTGTCAAGCGCATTTCAGCGTGCTTAAGCTTCCACTGTTCCCCTTCACGAGGGAACTCTATCTTCTTGTCTCACTTGAGGATGGATCAGAGAGAGCAAAGTACTAAATGGATGTTTAGTGGACACACTGGATCAGCCAGCCTCCTTGAATCATCTGTCTGGATTTCTCACTGAAAATCTTTCATCAGATTAGAAACAAGAAGCAAAGAGGTGCTTTAAGATAGTGTCCCCCTTAGTGCTTAAATTTAATCCTGCCATCACCCAGAAATGAATCTTTCACCTGAGACAGAGAATAAGAATGGACATTTGTGATCTGAAAGCCAGTGTACTTCACAGTACATCTTTGGATTATTCATTCTTCTAACTGGTTGTTTTTGTTGTCACACAGTATAGGGAAGCCAGCACGGGTTGCAATGAAAAATCTAAATTTTGTGAATAAGCACTTTTTCTTTCCTATTAAATACAACCTTCTGAGGCACAATGGACAACAGAGGTGGCACAGCAGTAAGATGAAAGTATCTGCATAGGAATTAAGCAAATCATCTGGGAGACTTTGAGGATGTTACATCCTTGATGACTTTTTATTCCTTTATCCATAAATTGGAAAAATAATACATTTTGTTGTAATTTTAAGTATGAAGTGAAATAATATTTAAAATGTTTACTGTAGTGTCTGGTACAAAGTAAAATATCCACTGATTATTACATATTCAGTAGGTAGCAAGATGACCAAACAGAATGATATGGGATATGTCCGTGTCCTAATCCAGGGGATTTAAAGCCTGAATATTGGGCTGGGGATATAGCTCAGTGACAGAACACCTGCCTAGCATTCACAGGCCCCTTGATGCAATCCCCAGTACTGCAGAAAAGAGGATGGAGAAGTAGAGGAGGAGGAGGGTGATGAAGAGGAAAATGAATATTATCTTGCCGGGCAAAAGATGTTAAGAATCTTGAGAGGAGGAGCTTATTATAGTTTTTGCTTGGTACCTAACTTCAGTGATCTATAACCTTATAAGAGACTGGGAGAGGGAATGTAGACCCAGGTGCCCAGAGAGGACAAACAGAAGAGCGAGCGATATGAATGTAGAGATGGGTTTAAAGTGATGTGTCTGTAAGCTACGGAATCCCTAGCAAAAGCAAAGAGATAAAAAAAAACAAATAGATTCTCACTAGATTCTCCAGTGCAAGAACAGCTTGATGTCACCTTGATTGAAATAAAAAAAAGCAGATTTTAGATTTCTGGTTCCCAGAACCAGATGATAATACATTTTCATAGTTCTAATTCACCCAACATGATAATTTGCTATAGTGAAAATACAAAACTAATACAGTTTTGGGGCATGGTGGTGCACGTCTGTAATCCCTGCATTCAGGAGGCGGAGGCAGGAGGATCACTGTGAGTTTGAGACCAGCCTGGGGTACACAGTGAGTTCCAGGTCATTCCCAGCTACATAGTGAGACCCTGTCGCAAAAAACCAAAAACAAACAAAAAAACTAATACAGTCTCTACATCTGCTATTTACATTTCTAAAAATATAGAGGTAGTTTTTGCAACTGAGTAAAGTATACAGACTGAGAGAAGTTGGAAAAGTGTTATAGCCAAAGGCTACAACTCTTTGAACAGGTTATGGGTAAAAATATGAATGTTGAAGGAGATTCTAATGAGGGCTCAGAAGGAAGTGAAAAGCATGATAGACAAGTCTTCTATTCTTCTAGAGAATACACACATTATTATAAACTGAATATTGGTAGAAATATGATCTTAAAAGCATTGCTGTAGAGGATTCATAAGAAATTAACATTTTATTAGATACCGAAGTAAAAAAGTACCTTGTTGTACAGTGCCAGAACATTTGGCTGAATTGTGTCCTACCGTTGTGATAAAGGTAGAATGTATAAGGAATAAAACTGACCATCTGAGGAGATTTCCACACCAGGTATCAAAGATGAAAACTGTTTATTAAATGAAGAAAGGAATTATTTAGCAAGAAGGAGTCCGAATTTAATAATTCCAGAGAATATATAGATTGAAAAGAAGAAGCTATAAATAAGATTAAGATTCACTGCTAGGATAACATTCTCTTGAGAAAAGTCCAAAGATGTGAGTGGAAAACAATTCCATAAAGAGAGTACAGGCACATGTCTCATGAATCCCCGCAACCATTTCAGCAGAAGTAAGTAGAGATGCGACTTGGTGTAAGAGTCAAGGAGGTTTGCTCTTGTCTGATAATGGAATCCCCAAGGCACTCAAGAGAGACCAGCAAGTTTCTGAGAATATCACACTAAACACCGCCAAACGGAACTGACAGGGATAGATACAGGAACTAATGAAGGAGGACGGCTGGACTTTGTGGATTCTAGACAGAAAACAGGATGATAGAATTACTGAGCTGCAAACATGCACTACCCTCAAGAAAAAAGAGGGATGGCTTCAAGGACACGGCCTTCTGTCAGGAAGCCACAGCTGCAGGCCCAGATAGTGGACCCACTGGCGCAGAAGTCATCTCCTTCAGCAACAGAAGATAGGATTATTTTTAGATCTTAAAACTAAGGAAAGTTTGCCTTGCTGGATTTTGATTTCATTTGAGATAGTAACTGCTGTGCTCCTTCCATTTTATCACGTTAAGGATGGAAATGTCTTAAGTATTTACTATCCCTGTCCCAGCATTGTATTTTGGAAATACGTAACTTTTTCCTAAAATTCATAGGTCTACAAACAGAGACATTTTGGAATCATGGTATCACATGGCCCAGTTAATACATAAAATTAATAATCACTCATGTATCATGTATAAGATAAATAAAGAAGAATTTGGATATGAACACATTTAAAAAAGAAAAGACATACACAGAAGAAAAATAAAAGGAAAGGCAAGGATTAAAGAGATGGAACTGTGAACCAAGCATTTCCAAGAAGATAGACATAAGATAAATTACTTTTTAGAGTCTCTGGCAAAAGTGTGCACTATCAACACCTTGATATTGAACTTGTTGCCTCCAGAATTGTGAGAAAATGCATTTCTGTTGTTTTAAGCCACTGAATTTGTGGTAGTATGTTAGAGTAGCCTAGGAAGCAAATACAACTTGTTCATCATCGTAGGCCCAAAGAGTGGAATAGATAGTAGTCCAGGTAAGGATAAATTAGCATAGGTAAGAATAAAATCTTACCTATAATGTCCTTTTGCTCTTATGCTGATATATGTGTGTGCCTTTCTTAAAAAGAAAGTTTAAGAATTAAAATAAGTAAATGAGTAAAAAGTGGGCTATACCACATAGCCCAGATGTGTAGTAGGTTATAGCATCGAAGTTAATATAAATACATTCTATGATATTACATGGATGAAATCAGCTAACACCTTTCTCAGAGCTCGTCCTTATGTAATGTGCGATTGTGGTTTATTTCTGAAGCTATTATGTGTGCTTAGTAAAGATGTAATGAGTTGGATAAAAGTTCCAGAAATTAGCAAATTGATGTACAGACCTCATCAAATAGCCTCAGAGGCCACCTTTCCGAAAGGCCACCTTCTTTCTCCTTTTTTTCCCCGAATACTCATTTCAAGTAAACACTACAACAGAAACAGGGTTAAAAATGCAACTTGACTGATGGTTCCTCGGCAGCAAAGAGCCGCATCCAAAATCGTCTGTTTACATGGTCAATATATGAAACATAAGATTTCCCTGCTGTCCTTCTATGAACTTTAGATCGAAAACTACTTCTGAACTCCATGCTGTCAGGAAAGGAAACGACCCTGCCCCCACCACATGACTAGGATCATTCGTGGCATGAAGAAATTCTTTGTTCTGCTTGATTAGGCTGGGCTCAGACTGGCTTTACACCCCTTGCCTGGTAGCAGAATGTTGACAGAGTTTCTGTCTTTCACCAGAGCAGGGAGAAAAACCCTGTCAAAACCCACAGGAATCTTTTTCTTGTTTTTAATCGTCTCAAACACTGCTGAATACTTTATATCTTACAGGAGCAGGCTTCTTTGTTCTCGCCGTTAGGAAGTAAAAGGGAGGGGAGAGCGGGCTGCTCTCAGCCGGCAGCAGTTTTGCCCGACACGCCAACCAGCCTCCTTCCCACACCTGTAAAATGCTTTCTCTGGGGTGACTCCACTCTAGGTTTGTTGCTTCATTTGGCCTGTGCCCAGACCCTGGAGGAACTTGAGCAGGTAACTCAAAACAAAGCAGAGAAAATGATTGCAATCCAGGAGGAGCTGGTGTACAAAGCCCAATTAGGTAGCCTAAAGATTGCATCCAAATGGTGATGAATCCAAGACTTGAAAAACACCAGTGTGAACGAGAAGGGTGTGAGGGGTAGAACTGGCAAGGCACCATTACTGCGCAATGGGGAGAGGCAACATATTGGGAGCATATGGAAATTAAAGTGTAGTGCACAGAAAACATGGTTGTTGGTGAAACTTTGATAACCTCTTTTTTTTTTTAACATTGCATTTTGGATTTCTTATTTCAAGTTAAAAATTCCTAGAAGACAGTGTCTTACTAAGGAAGCTGTAGAAGCAAAAAGAAGAATAATGCATTATTTGTCCTTTGTACTAGTCAGCTTTCTTTGCTGAGACAAAAATATTTGACATGAATAATTTACAGGAAGAAGGGCTTCTTTTGGTTCATAGTTTCAGAGCTTTCTGCCCAAGATGCAGGGCAGGATCATGGCAGAAAGATGTGGCAGAGGAAAGCTGATCACTTCATAGTGCTCAAGAAACACCAAAAAAAAAAACAAAAACAAAAAACAAAAAACAAAAAAAACACGGAAGATTCTTAGCAGAAGAAGCCAGGGACCAGACATTCCCTAAGGTCATTCCCTCATGACTCACCCAGGCACACCCAGAAGTTTGCTTTACTAATATGCTAGGTGTCTCTCAAGCCAATCAAACTGACAATCAAGATTAACCATATGTCCATCAGAAGGAAACATGGCTGTTCCTCATATACCAAAAGACAGGTTAATAAGTGCAAAGTATCACATATTTGTTTGATCATAGTTTTATGACACATGAACCTTCAGATGAAACTCAAGGCCCAGTGTGAACTATCCATTTTTGTCTATGAAGAATCATGAAAAAAGCAAAAAGTTAAAATGATGGGACAAAAAGGGTAGAATCTAGTGCTAACAGGCTGAAGTGGAAACTTGGCAAGACTCGTCCAGATTTCTCTGGACCTTTCTGTGCAGCTTTCCTATATCCTGAGCACGGGCTGGGACCCTCTCTGGAATGGATGCCTTGTATCCTTCAAATATGCATTGCAGGTGTTTTTCCACAATGAATGGAACCTGCAATGTGCATGGTTTCAGGTATTCTGAGAGCTGCAAAAGGAATAAATTAATAAAGTCCCTGCCTTCAGAGACCTTAAAATCGACACAGAGTAAGACCTCATGAAACAGTATAGCATAACGGTCAGTTGGGAAAAGAGCCTTTCCTCATTCTGAGTCCACTTTCTCTTTCCTTCACACATGTTCACAGGTGTCATTGGAGAATAAATGTGAACTGTTTTTCCTCTGGGAATTGTCCTCTTGGGTTTGAACCAGCATGATTCACTGTATCTGTTCTAGCAGCACCACCTACCTTTCTGTCTTTGTCTCTCACTCTGTACCTCTCTGTGTGTCTCTAATAGGCAGAATAACTCTTATGAAACCCTTTCATTGTGAGGGAAGAGCATGAGTCAATTACTCATAGTTAAGATAAGCTAAAAAATATATATTTCCAAATGAACATGGTGCAAGCCTTGCCGAACACAGGTAATGAAGACGAAGAGGCAAAGACGACTCTAGGTTTTTCAAAACCACTCATGACCAGCTCAATAGAACTCTCACCTTTGAACTGTAGCACTCAACTTCTGCTTCCTGTGTAGCTTCTGGGTTTTTGCAAAATATGAGGAATGAGAGAAAGTAAGGCAAGATGCAGGAGGATGGTTAAAAAAAAAAACAAAAAACAACCCAGGGGTTCGCAGAGAAGTTTGGGGTGAGGAAATCAGAAACAGGAGCTATGAGATGACAGATTAGGAGAAAGAAGGCAAAGAGTATCTTGTAGTGTTAATGAAATGAACAGCTTTCTCTGAGAAATCCAAGTTTACATATATGGTACGATTTGCACTAGGTCTGCTCATAGACAGGGTTCAGAAACTGTACCACATGGATCCTACCTTGCATTCAGTCACAAGTGACTCACCACTTGCTATGTGGAGGTCTTAGGCCAAGCAATGCATATGATAATAATAAAGGCTGGTATAGTCTCCAGCTCATAAAGTTTAAATTCCAGTGAAAAGGCAATGAAACAATTATTGCGAGGATAGTAGGACTATAATTTGCAAGGACATGTGTTGCTTTTCAAACTTGGTATTATTTATACCTTAGATCAATCCTGTGAGATTAATATTATTAATACTGGGAAATAGTGAAGGAAACAAGCACAGAAAGCTTGAATTCTCTTCAGTGGAGTCACATAAATTCTATAGTGGAGCTGGGATGCGAAGCGATACATAGGTCAGTCTGAGTCCAATAGCATTCCTCTCGGGCAGGGAAACTCTGAACTGACTGTGAGATGAAAAAGAATTGAAATCTTAGAACTCTGGGGAAATGCCAACAGCCATGGGTTGGAAGAGGAAGAACTGATTAAGAAGGGATAAGTAAGGTGTCCAGGATGACAGAGAGATGTGGGCCAGGATAATAAGATGGTGTTGTATTTCCAAAAGCTAACATTATAATGTTGATAATATCAGATCATAGGGAAAAACTCGGGACAACATATAATCATGAGGTTGTTTTTTAAAAAATATTAATATCGTTATTGAAAATATAATTATTATACTGTATAGTAGTTTTTAAAATTATAAAGCACTGAGGCTCACTGATAAGTCTTTGAAAGAGAAAAAATGGGCCACCTTAGATGGAGTTATTAAACAATATTCCTGGCACACAGCTCCAGGGAATGCCATTCACTTTGTGTTTCAAGCTGTACTAGCAGGCATGCCTTGCTGATGTATCCCAGAGAAATTGGAGCTATCTAGAGTTGTGCAGTGGAACAGCACTGTAACTATATTGGTGTGGCAGCACTGTCTCTTATAAACCAGCATGAAAGCCTAGAAAAATTGTGGTCCTGCATTTAGGAACATCACTGTGTTGTGTATGCATGTTTCATTAATGATCATGTTCTCCATCACAGAGTAACTGAAAGATCAGACCAGGTGAATTACAATATCACCACTAGGAATACTGATTCATGTTTCTACTTACAAACTTCTTTTCCAACGTAGTATATTTACTATTAAAATGGTAAAGTATCATTATGTTCATCTTATTATTTTCATAATAAATTTATTTTCAAGCTGAAGTTCAGCAAATTTAACCAACACATCTGTGATCAGATAACCCTTGACAACTGCTAGCAAAAATGAAACTTCCTAGCATCGAACTCCACACAGAAAAGAGAGAATCTAGAAAAGAGAGGATTGTTGTTGTATGCACATTCTCTTCCTAGAATCTCTTTACAGCTATTTTCTAAGAATATTATTTCTGAAATAAGAGAAACTTTTATTTCCTCCTTAACTATGAGATTTTCTTGTTGTTTAAAACAACCTGAGAGTCATTGCTATCTAAATGTGCAAGCGCATTTGTTATTGAATTTCATGAAGATTGTATAAGAATTGGACAAACAGAAATTTTTATAAGACAGTATACAAACCTTGGTAATACTACCAAAGAATCAATGGGCAAAAAATACCTTAACGTATTTTACTATTTTCTGAATAATTCCACCTTCCCTTATGATATCTCAGAATAGGAGTACTCAAAAGTGTGAGTCATAGGAAGTAGTGCCATGTACTCACTGATATGGGCAACTTTATTTTCCTGAAAAAGTAGAAGTGCAGTACAGTACTTACCACCGTTTTACGTTAGTTTGAATTGTTGTCAGGTCCTTTAACATCTGTGGGTTTTTCAGCAAGTGACTTCACCTGTAAGTGGCTCCGTTTTCCCAGGATGAACTAGAGCTGATACCTGTCTCATGGAAATGTGGCGAAGAAATGGGATAAGGATGTAAAGTTGCTGACAGAGGGTGACACAGTTGTCTGTGAATTAAGAAGTCGGTTTCATTAGTACTACAAGTTCCTCAAGGAGATTTCTAAAAATTGTTTTAATTAAATTTATTTTTAATTGATACATAAAACATATCAATGATTTATGTGCTATTCAAGTTTTAAATATTTTCTAATGTTTCAATCAGGTTAAACATATCTATCTCCTCCTCATTTATCATCAATGTGTGGCTAAAACAAATACACATAAAATCCTTTCCTGTTTCTATCCCCACCCCTTCATTCTCCTCCCCTGTTTTCCTTGTCCTCTGTCCCCATCCCCATCCCCCCTCCTCCTTCTCTTCTTCCTCTCCTCCTCCTCCTCCTCCTCCTCTTTCTCTTTCTCCTCCTTCTCCTTCTTTTTAATTTGCCAGGCTGGGGATGAAAGCCAAGACCTTGTGCTTGCTAGGCAAATACTGAACACTGAAATATACCCCAGACTTTTAGATCTCCTTGAAATGTACATTAAATTACTGCTATCTATGCTCGCCCTACAATACACAGCACAGTCAAACTTCTTGCTCCTACCTAAATATAACTAGTACACATTGATCACCTTTGCCCCATCCCTCTGTCCTCCAGTACAAAGAGATCAATGAATCACATATTCATGTACAGTGGACCATTGACTTATGAGCTCAGTTTGTTCCCAAGAGCTAAACGTAATTGAAGTTGTTCAATTGCCTTCAAAGTCTCTCTGTACACAGGGAGATATCAGTGTCTTTAGAGAGATATTGGCCAAGGATTTCTCAGTTACCCCACACAGGAAAGTACATTGTGATGTTCCTTCCAGAACTCTGTAAGCGTTAAATATGTATTTGAGACCATCTGGAAACACAAGTAGTCAGCATCTGGGTTTTAACTTACGGCTTTGGTTATAAGTTAAAACTAAAATTATGTCCCAAATTGTTTGTATGTCAGGCCAGTCATAACTCAAGTGTCCTCTGTATTTGATTTCAAGTTCTATCTAATCTTTAAAACACTTCAGTTTGACATTTATTAAAACAGAGGTGTGTCTCTCATGTGACCAAATATAATATTGTTTCATGCTGCCTGCTATTCTTGTAAAACTATGAGACAGCTAATTTAAATTCGTACTATTGATTATATATATGTAGACAAGGTTTATTAAAATTAGGTGATTGACTTCGTTCTATCAATTTGTGTTTAGGGACCTGTCCTGTAGTCAATAAATTAGATTGGCTGTTTTATTCTTTACTGTTTGGAGTTTTCTGAGCTTAGATCAATACTTTGGAAGCAGCTTTCCTTTAACTGACATACAGTCAACAGAAGCTGAACTGAATAACATGGGTGATAATAAAACTTTGGTGGCTTTCCAAGCTGTGATTTTATTTAAGAATGAATGGAAATAAATGTCCTCTAACTTGCCAAATATAATTTACCCATGCAGTATATTATGATTGTTGAAAGTTACACATTCTAATGAGAATGATCTGGACTTAAATCCTGGCACTACTATTTATCAGTGTTTGCCACGAGACAAGTCCAGCTCCTGCTGGGCCTCTCCCAGCTTCAGCCTACTCGTCAGTGTAATAAGAAGGAATTATACCCAAGTTATAACATTGTTTGGAGGATTAAATGAAGCAATATTTTTATTTTTAAAAATTACAAAGGGCAGGTTAGGTAGCTCAGTGGAGATTAATCCTCAGGTCCTCCAAATCCCTCATATAAAAGTACTCAGGCATATAGAACTATTTCAATCATTATTTCTCTCTTCACGGTTATGATTTTTTATTGTTCTATGATTTTGAAATTCTCAGCAAATATCTCCAAAAATTGATTATAAAAAGCATTCCAGTTAACAGTTTTTATGCTGTGGATAAATACATTTTCATGTTTGAGGAGGTGTCAGAGTAAATAAAATTCTAATAGTTGTTATAAATTCCTTTTTTTTTTTTAGGTTAGAAACTTCAAAAACAAATGGCCACCAAAAATGGGGCCACCAATTTGGATGAAACATTCTAATATTCTTTCACAAAATTTCATTGCACTAAAATAGTTTTAGCAAACTGTTGTAAAGACGCCAATAAAGGTATGAAGCAGTACAGAAGATTTAAAAAATGCCAATTAATAGATAAAAGCTGAGGGCAGAAAGAGCTTGAAAATCATGAAATCAAAAATTTTCATGTACATGTAAGAAATTCACTGAGGGTAAGTAAGGAGAAAGCCAATTCCAAGTGTGCAAATCTTCTTACAACCCAGCTTCAACAAATGAAAACCAGAAAAAGCACAGGAAGTCATTTCCCCTCAAAGGAGAATAATTGCTCTGAAGGAGAACTGCAGCTTCCAGTGGCTCATGCCCCAGGGTTGTAAGGGTAGAAAGAATTGGTAATACTAACATCATAGTAAATGATAAATGAACACTTAGTGAATTAAAAACAGCCCAGAGAACCAGCTCCACAGACACAATGCAGAACCCTGGGCAGGAAGGAAAGGAGCAGATCACCAGTGTAGCAACATTTGCAGTTACATCTCTTTTGTTAAGTCATGATCTGATTTATTTTCAAAATTTTAATGAGGTGCACTACCACCGTATTTAACTGGCAAACCCAAAAAATAAAAACAGCAACACATATTTAAAAGACAATATTTTATGATTTGTTACTTGACTCAGCTCCTTTCTTGCCTATGAGCTCAAGTGACTTAATTTAGCCTCCATCCACTCATGTGTACAATAATACCTTCCCCTTGGCATTTGGGTGGAAATACTTGAGACAATATATAGGCTTAATACAATGCCTGGCACAAAATCACTGAATATTAAAACTGGTAGGACTAATCATGAAATATACTCATAAATGTATGTGTACGTTTATCTGGTCTTTTTATGATAGAGGCAAGAGACCACAGATGTGTTTTCCTGGGTATACATTTTATATTCTACTTTTTCTATTTTGTCTTAATCACTTTTAAATATCAACAGAATCTCTTTATAAATATCACATTAGATTGTTCTCCATAATAGTTCATGAGAATTTCTCAACCTTCTTCACTTTCTTCAACTGATAGAAATTTCAGTTGTTTCCTCTCACTTTCTCATAAATAAGGCTAATGAAGATTTCTCCATAAAATTTCTATTGATCTTTCTTGTATTACCCTGAACCTTGCCACCCCTCTCCCAACTACCGCTACCCTATTGACCATCATCCATTCAACTTTAGCCACCCAAAATACCCTAGTAGGCTCCATTTTTAGTCCTGCCTCAAAAAATCTTTCCATATAACTTGGAATTCACTTGGTCCATACAATTATCTCTAGATTACTCACAAGCCTAAAAGTCTATGATTTTAGGCCTTGAAATTTTTCTACCCCTTCAGCTCAGGCCCATCCAACCATAGCCACAATGTTTTTGTTTGTTTGTTTCTGTCTTTGTTATATATGCCAACATCTGTCGTGTCTCAGAACCTTTCACATCTCTTAGCACAATCTGTCCTGGTATCCTCCTCCAGTTATTTGTATGATTACCTATTTATTCTTCTTGTTGGCAATTTAAATATCACATCCCAATAGAACCCATCCCTGCCTACAGCATATAAAGCAGCCCTTTATCTCTCATCCCAATATTGGCAAAGTTATGTCCTAATAATCATTAGTCTTCATTCACACATTCATTCATTCATATTTCTTCTTTTTTTTCCTTTGTCCTACTCTAATGCAAGCTCCATAAAGGCAGAGCCTACAGCTATGTTGTAGCTGTCGCTTGTAGCTCATAAACATCTACTGTGCAATGTGCCTGGCACATTGTTTTGTGTGCAATAATTTTTAAGCAAATGAGCAATATTCATATTTCTATAGAAATTCTGTAAACAAATCAATAAGCAAGACACCAAAAATACAAAAATTCTAACAGCTTTGTTCAAGCCTGAATAAAGCAAGAAATACCAAAATTATTTTAATATTCATGAAATGATAGTTTTCTTCCTGCATTAGTCCTAGACCTCACCATCTTGCAAACAGCCAAAACACCTAGTAAATCAGCCTTCAGCCAGATACAGAAAGAACGTAGAGAAAGGATTTCAGCATAGATGAAGCGAAGATGATCATAACAATCTTCAGAGTACCCAAGTGATTTACAGGTAGAGCCTTCTAGAATTTCAACTAGATCCGTTATAATATTCTGCCTTAGACAAATAACACAGTTCAGGATTCACTCTTGATACTGAATTCTACTCTGAGATGTGGCTTTGAAAAATGCACACACCTTCCCAATTAATGATTCAGGTGACTATATGAAGAGAATTGCTTTTTGACACAGGGACTCTGATTTTCATGAATAAAATTGCGTGTTTTGTGTTTCTGTTATAATTCTTTTTCCTTGTTTCCCCCCAAAAAGAGAGATTCCACTTGTGTCCTCCAAAGTTATTCCTTTCTTGCAGTTTGCAATATTGAACTGGTATTGATTTGCCTCATTCTGTTATTAAAAGTGACTTAAAAGGAACAAAAATCAATATGAACATTGACCATTATCAAACCACCAAAAACTGTCTACCTCATTAAAACCAGATCACAGAGACTATAATAGACTCTAGTTTCAGGAGTTTACTGTCGGGCAAAGGAATGGTTTTGTCCTGAGGTCAAAAATTTCATTTGTGCTGCAAATCACTTTACTTCCAGTCACTGTGCAAAAGCCTGTGTATGTTGATCAAGGATTTTGGATGGCTCCTGCTATCTGTGCCTGTGCCAGAATCTTTGAAGAGAGCATTGTTCTTGTGCAGTGAATTCCAGTTCAGAGCAGAGCAGACTATTCTTTCTCCAAATGACTCATTTAGAACCAAGCTTTCTGTGTAGAGTTTCTTCGACCGGGTATCCATTTAGTTTCGCTGTGTATTGTGATGTGTGTATGTGCGTTTGTGTCTGCTTGTGTTTCTTCATCTTGAGATGTTGTGGCTTACTTTGAGGAGTACTCTGTACTATAGCTCATGAACAAAAATGTGACAAAGGCCTTGTGAATTCAAAGCTTCCATAGATTTTCAGATAAAGTTTCCTCCCTGTTCTCCTCTCTGTTACTTTGTATTCAGAGAGCTTCAAGTTTGGTGCCAATTAAAACACCAGAGCGTTACAGTGTTCAGAGAGACAACTGATTTCACCACCTCTGCAAACACAGTTATTTTCATTTTAAATTTAAAAAATTTCTTAGAGCATTTTTCATTGGACCAACCTGAGGGGGCCGGTCTGGCTTCCTTGGCAATAGATTTTACTACTTGCTACAAATAAGGAATCATTTGTGATGTCTACAGAATTTGAAACCTTCGCCACTTTGAATCCTGCTTTCAAATGTCCTTTTGCAAGGCCTGCCAAGAGCAAACTCCTGTGTAGAGAGCCAGTGTTTCATTTGCAATTGAAAGAGACAACTCCTATCATTGAATGTGGTTTTTAATGGAAGGGAAAGAGCAAAAGTTGGAAAGGAAGAAACTCGATGAAGAGTTGAGGAGATAACTGTGAGTGTCATTGTTCTTAAATTTTTATTTTTTCTTAAATATTCAGTGCCTGTCATGTACCCTTTGGCTTATGATTGTGGGTGGCTTAAATTCCAACTTGTAAACCGGGTCACTTACACTCCAAATGTAGGCGGGAGCTTTTTCACATCTGAAGTGAGAAGAGTGGGAGCCTCCCCCACTAAGCAGGCTTAAGGATTGACCTTTAATTCATCACCGCAAGGAAGTCTGGCTTCTCAAAGGAGAAGAAGTCAGTCTAGTTCTGGCATAAAACAAAGAACTTGCCAGCAAAGCCTCGGGCAGAGGCAGGAGTACTCAGTATAGGAGAAAGCACAGGGTACACAAATGGCGCTGGAGCAAGGACCGAGAATTTAGGAAAGGAGGCCACTGATGGCCAGGTAGGGACCCTGGAAGGGTGGGGTAGGGGAAACACATAGAACAAATGGATGAAACTCTATGGCACAAAGAATAATATCTTTTTTCAATTATGTAGCTGGGAAGGGTGGAACCATTTCAGCTACTTTTGCAGGTCTTACACAGTAGTTTAAGTGTTTAACCATCCTAAAAAGGCATTAGTGAAAAAGAGGCCATGTTTTAAAAAGAAATTTAATTACTAATACCAACCAGAAAAGCAGGTGCAGCTTGGGCCTGCCCCTAATTACCCAGATTTTAGATCCAGATTACTAACTGAGGTGGTGCATTTATATAATGTGCACATAAAGAGCACCAGCCTAGGGAGGAAGGGGCAGAGCTGTTTAGGCCTATGATGCTATTGATCAGTGGTGAGGCTTGGGGACAGGCAGGTCACTTTCTGGGCCTCAGGACCTTTGCCTTCTGAGAAAAATGGTGTAGTGCAAAAAAAGTGCTTAAGCTTCTAAATTGGGCCAAATGGGTGAACGCCCTAACTTGTATGCTCAACAGCTGTGTGATCTGACCGGCTATTTCAAATCTCCAAGCCAGATTCCATCTGTTTTGATTCAAATAATCAGGCCTGCTTTGCAGGAATGGGTGCAGTAGATTAAGAAAGAATATATGGGTTTGGCACAGTGTAGGTACCGAGCAAGTGATAGCTATTATTTGCCTAAGGAAGAGATGGGGTGACATTTCTGATTCCTTCTAGCCCTTACAGTTTTCTCATACCCTAGATTATTGTTAATGATTTGAAAATTTCAAGTATGTGTATATTCACTAGAATTACACAAAATAGATGAGACTCTGTGTCTTTAGTAGAGCTGTGATGCTGATTTCACCAGTTTATTTCAAAAAGAGAACACAGTCACTGGACCATATGAAAACAATGTGCCATGAGAGAAATTAATTCCCTAATGGGGACTTTCCAGAATATTGCCACTATGCATCCCTGCTTTCAAAAATGATACAAGATAAAGTGCCTCCTTCTCTCAGAATATGACTTTACAATCCAACTATTTTTACTGTCAGGAAGCAGTTTCTTCATTCTCAGTCAAAAAATGTCTCCCTAATTCCAGCTTAAACCATACTAAATATTTCCTTCTTCTCATTGATTTGCTGGATATCTATCTATCTAAAATAATCCTTCATTTGTGTATTTGTTTGTGGGGGGGATCAGTTGAATGCATTTCATCCAGAGCTTTCTTTTGGTCTTTTTTTTTTGGTAATGGGGATTGAACTCTGGTCCTTGAGCTGGTGAAGTAAGTGGTGGAACCACTGAGCTAAATCCCTGGCCAGTCCAGAGCTTTCTTACCAAAGATACATTTGTAATTTTGCACTCAGCATTTGCTGTGCTTCTTTGCCACTGGAAATGCATGAATTAATTGGAATGCCACTAACCTTCACTTAGCCAAAAATCCCTTAATTGTAGGCTTTGAGGAATAGGAAACATCCAATGATAAAGATCAGCGATATGAGAAACTTATTTAAAAGGACAAGGAAACCTTCTAAAATTCACCAAGGCATCACTTGAGCTTAATGATACACATAGTTCCTGATGCTCAAGGGTCACCAGGACCTTACATATCTTCATTTTTAAGAGATCTACAGGATCTGAGCAAAACTATAATTTAAAAAAAAACTGTTTATGGTGCCTCTCAATATGAGAGAAATGATTTTAAAATTTGGAAATAATTTTAAAAGCAGGGTAAAAATTGAAACAGTTCATTGTTTTTGCTGTCGATTTGCTTGTTTGGTTGGTTCTCGAAATTATTTTTTTCCAGAGTGATTAATTTTTACTGTTGTGTTGTTTTTTCTTTCAGATATTATCAGTTGAGTTTTTCTGATTCTAGGGATACCTGAAAAAAAGAATTAAAAATTGATTTTTCATATAATCAGAAGTTAAGGGGTAGAAAAGTCTTCATGGTTGGTGGAGCCAATGACTTACAATGCCATCCAAGACACAGATTGTTTTCATCTTCCACCTCATGATTGTATTTTAGGGATGGTAGCATCATGGGTTAAGCAGTTCTAGAAAGCTCATCATATATGTAATGTCTAAAGGAAAGTGAAGCACGTAGATTTTCAAGGAAATTTCAAGTCTTAGTGGGTAGTGATGGGTCATATGCCCATTCCGGAACCAGTAACTGATAAAGGGCACTTAAAACAATCAGGTTCAGACAAATGACCTATGCATATGGTGATAAAAGGCATTCTCCTCATCCGTCTCGATGTTTAAGTTTGCTGAAATAAACTGACAATAGGCAGGTTAGCAGGAGAAAAACCATTCAAAGTTTTAACATACATATGTGCCCAGGAGCCACATAAAATATGAAACTTAAAGAAGGGCCAGTGGGTTGAATTTCTCTCATAAAGTATGGAAAGCAATAGGGGCTTGGGATCCCAGAAGATGATGGCAACCAGTTATGGGAAGGTGGAGGAAAAGAAATGTACTGCCAACAAAGGTTTTGTCCAATTATGCAGAAAAAGACTCAGGACAACATTCTCAGATTATGTGCTATCTTATGTGTGTCTCTCCTTCCTGTTATTTAACTAGTGAATATTTCCTATAAAGAAGTAAATTTTCTTTACAAAGGAGCAAGTTTTAAGGGCTATTCTTGGGTCTATCATTTATCTGGATAGACATCTCAAAATGTGACAAAGAATTATATTTTGATGTGAAAATAGTCTAGTCTGTGATTATGACAAGAAAATATCAATTGAAGAGTGAATACAGAGTGGAAATCCAGTGATGTCTCACACCATACCATAGTCCAATAGGATTCTTTAAATTATATTCTGATATCATCACCAAGTCAAAAATAAATGATGTTTTACATATTCTAGAACAATATCCATAGGAAGTAGCTGCTCTGATGATTTGAGAGAATTTTTAATTGTATTGAACCCAGCAGTTTTATTGCTCTTGTCATTGATGAGCTGTTTGTTTTTCTGATTTAAATCAGGATTCCTTGAACATACAGCTTATTAAATTCTCAACCACCTTTTCACACAAACTTCATATGGTACTGTGCTGTTACTATGTGTTTCTGTGAGAAGGAGATATTTATTAAGTAATATGGAACAAGATCAGGCTTTGCACTAAGCATTTTATGCATTTATTTTATCAGTTTCAGACACTTCTATCTAACAAATTGTTACCTTTCTCTTTTAAAAAAACCCATTTGCCTCACTAAATGCCCTAACTTCTTCCCCTTCCCTCTGAGTGCCCGTGGTATCGGAATTCTTGCCAGTACAAGACACAGAGAAATCTTCTGGGGTGTCCAGGAAAGGCCAATGTGGCTCCGGTAAAAGGCCCATTTCTTTGAGTTTTTATTATGTGTATTTACTCTCCACCATTTATATGATATTTATCTTAAATATTTCCTATATACATGTCTAGAGTCACATCAGTATCTAATTTCCTTTCAAATATAAACCATACTTTAGAAAACTCAAAAGGGGAAGGGAACCCTATCGGATTTACCCAGATTTGCAGAACATGTGTTGTTTCCCTTTCTGATGTTCCAGGGTTACTTCTTTCATTTTTCCCTTCTGTTTAGGAAACTTCCTTCTGCCTTTCTTTTAATGGAGGCATGATGATGACAAATTGTTACTTTCATTACCTGTGAACATCTTGATGTCTCCTTCATTCCTGAAAGATGTTTATTTAGTTTTTCTTCTCATTGAGTTTATTGGTACATTTTAGGTAGACAGTACAGTTACAGACATCATTGGGATCTTGTACCTTTGCACGACAGTTCTTGGTTCTCATTTTTTCCCCATTCCCCTGCCATCCCTTCACCCCCTCCTCCCTTTCCTATGTACAAAAACTTTATTGCCATTTTTTCATTTTCTCGTATGTTTTTCTTTTCCCTTATTTCCTTTCCCATACCCTTCCCACTCTGAAAGATGTTTATATTGGCTTGGGGATTCTGGGTTAGCAAAGTTTTAGTTTTTCTTTGCAGAGAAAGAAAAAAAAAATCCATCATTTCTTTCTGTCTGTGGTTTCTGATGAGAAATTTGCTGTCCTTCAAGTGATTGGGAGGGGGCAGGTAAAAATACCATTTTCCTCTCACACCTTTCAAGATTTTTAGTTTGTATTTGCTTTTCAGAAGTTTAATTGTGTTGTGTGCTGGCGTGAATTTCTTTGTGTTTTTCCAGTTCTGTGTGTGATCTGACTGTTGAGTCTTGAGATTTATGTCCCTTGCTAGATTTGGGAGTTTTTAGCCATTATTTATTTGAGTACTCTTCCAGCTCTGCCTCTTCCTCATCTTTTTCCTTTCACCTGACAATAGGGATATTAGATCTTTTGCTATACTCTGTTAGATCTCTGAAGCCCTGTTTATTCAGTCTATTTTTTCTCTGTTGTTTGCACTAAGTTCTATCATTCAATCTGTTAGCTCACTTCTCCCTTTTCTTGTCAAGCCCATCAAATGAGCTTTTTATTTATTTTTTAGTATCCTTCAGTTCTAAAATTTCTATTGTTACTTCTTTATATCTTTTATATTTTTTTTATAAAAGAGCTCTGTTTTCCGTGTTTCATGTATAGTCAGGATTGTTCATAGAAACATTTTCTTTTTGTAGTGTTGATAATGGCACATAGGGCTTTGATTTACGGTAGGCAAGTGCCCTACCTTTAGCCCTCATTAAAGCATTTTTTAAAAACCTGCCAGCTTTAAAATCTTTGTTAATTCTAACAACCTTATCATCTTGGCATTGGCATCTATTGTTTTTATTCTTTATTCAGTTTGAGTCTTCCTGGTTCATGTTATACGATTGAGTTTTTATTAAAACCTAAATATTTTCACATTGTTTTATGAGACTCTGAATTTAACTTAAAATTCCGGCTTTAGCTGCCTTTCTCACCCAACCATGTCTGGGAAGGGTAGGGCCCTACCCCATTCCTGCCATGTAGTAATAGAAGTCTGATTTCCCGTTCAGTGTCTGTGGACACCAAGATAGGTATGATTCTCCATCACTGCTTGGTGGAATGAAAGTTTCAGTTCTCTGAAGAGTCTTCATTAGCCCTGTGGAGCTACAAGCCCTATTACATGCCAGTGGGAACAAAAATTCCAGCTCCCTTCTTCCACTTTGACAATAGCATAGCATGGGCGTTCAGGCACCTGTTGGAGCAGAGTGAGGTTGGAAGTATAGACTTTCCTTATGGATTTTACTGTTGTGGATGGGATCACAGCTGTCTCTTTTGTGTTGGCTAGGGTACAGTGTTTATGATCTAAAGATTTTCATTTTGCCAGGCTCTCTTTCCCCTATCCTTTGGCTAATGTGAATAACCTTGTTTTCCTGGAGCTAAATTTTACTGAGCTCATTGGCATCACCAAATTTCCAGTTTCTGAATCTCCAAGTGTGTGACATACGAGAGAAAAAAAATAGAACTCACAATCATGTCGTTGCTCTGTTCTTAATTCTCAAGCCAGGCTTCACTGTTCTCTCCAACTTGTAGATTTCCTGATGATTGTCATTGTGTTTACTTGTACTCTGAGGGTGGGATAGGGGAGAGTTGATCAACTTCATATTTCTGGAAACAGAAATCATTCAATATATGCTTTAAATAAGCATCCCAGATGTTCATAGACCTCATTTGGAGGACTATTTTATAGATCATAAGACTGAGGCCTCAAAGACCAAATAAAAAAGCACAAATGCCAGATATTCAGGTTGTACAATATAAAGTTTACGTTCAAACCTACATCTCTTGGCTTCCATTTCAATATTATTTTCCCTTTGTGACACTAAATAAAGCTTCTAAGGATACTAAAAGGAACGAATAAACTAATTTCCCCGATATTCATGGAAGTCAAATAGTTTGCCAAAAACTAATTCATGGGCTTAAAGAAAACTGAAGCTGCAATATTTCTAATTCATTTGCTTCTCTCAAGCTGTGGTATAATTTCCACTAAGTAGGATTCGGGTGATTGCTCCAAGGTGGGGCGTTGTCTGCACATGAAAGAACTTCTTGGAAATTAGAGTCAACACAGTATACTGAGGGTCTTGTACAAAGCAAGGATCGTCTGACTCATACGGCAAAGATTTTCCAGTTACGTTAATACTCATTTGGCAGCTGCCTCTATGACTGCCTAAGTCGGTTGGTAGACATGCAGGAAAAGTTAATTCTCTGTAAATATATGTATTCATAAATCAGTGTTGACTGTATCACCTTCCACAGTAGCAGCTCTTCAGATATCACTGCCACTGGGGCAGGAGGTCTTCATTTAGTCCCTGCTGAGGAGTCCTTGAACTCCCTGGAGTTAAATCTAGAGGGATAGGAAATGGCACGAGACCAACAGTAGCACATAAGCGCGCCTAATGAAATACGGGCCTCTTTCAGTGGCTGCCTTTCATTTGATTGGCCTTGTGCACAGGTTGTACCAGATGGTGCTCTCATGGTTTCCTTCAGTGTAGAAATGTGATGAAGAAGGAGAGGAGAAAAATGGATGAGAAAAATAACACCAGTCTGCACAGCTGAAAAAATTATGATTGTACAGCTAATGACCCAGGGAATTACACAAAGGCAAATTCACTGGAACTCAGGCCACTTGCAGGCAAATGCCACAACTTAACGGCAAAAGATGAATTGTTTTATTTCCTGTATAGTAACTTATGATGTGGTGGTAATTCTGGCTAAATTACAATCATAGAATCAAGTCACAGGGAGATGGATGTAACTTTTATTTTTTTTAGTTTTGAAAGGGACTTGACATAGCAGACTAAAAGAGTCAAGAAAGTTCAATAAGTATCATATTGATATTTTAACCTGTAGGACTAGTAGGCAGCAACCCACATGATGTTGCAGGAAGTCTTTCTACCCGCAAAATATAAGTTATGCAGTCTTTGGAGGGAAGGGTCAAACCTCGCCCTTCGTTTGTGGCCATTTCAAAGGACTTATTGAAATTCTGCCATGTATGTGACCCTGCTTAACAACCTGTGATAGAAAGATGAAAAAGACACTGTTCCTACCCAGTCTGGAAGAACTCACACTGAGTAAATATTGATTAGGGGTGGATGAGTGATTGTTATTCCCCATAGAGACCCTGCTGAGGTTTCTGAAATTCTCACTTCCTTTCCTTATAGCTGTGAAAGCTGATATTCAAATGCTAGTGGTTCAAGTATTCGTTCTGTAATTCATTTGCTCAGTAATTCAGTAAATCTTTGTTGAATATTGGTTATGTGTCTGGCACTGTCTTTGGCACTAAGATAAAAGTGGGAAGTAAAATTTTTGTATAGTTATAATCTATGGATATATGTTAGCATAAGCCTTGATATGTTTGTTTTGTTTTTGTTTTTTGGTGCTAGGAACTGCATCTAAGACCTCATAACTACTTTCAAAAATGTATAGTTCAGGGCTAATGAGGAGGGATGGTGTGAAGGTTTATGTTCTATCTCATGTATGAAATTAGTGATGAAATCACTAGTGAATATTGGGTTTGGAAGAAATCTGTAAAAGTGTTAATATCTTAAATATGTATGAGTCAATTAAGAAAAAACATGAAGCAGAAGGTGGGCTCAGTGGAGCATGTTTCTAGTACCAGCACTCAGGGAGGCTGAAGCAGGAAGAACGAATTTGATCCCAGTCTGGGCAACTTAGAGTCTAAGGAGTTTCTTCCTCAAAATAAAAATTTTAAAGGCCCAAGGATGTAGTTCGGTGAGAAGGCCCTGGGTTCAATCCCTAGCACCATACACAAAAATATAAATAAAGCAGATACAATTATTATTTTGAATATTTAAGAGCATATTTATATAAACTGCCCTAGGGAAGTACCTTAGAAGTTTGGCAATGAACAACTAAACATTTTAAGGCCATGTAATTGGTTGAAATCTGGCCAGAAATTGATAACAAATGCCACTCTTCCCCATCTGCTAGTTTATGTAAATGAGTCAGTGATCTCATTTAATCTGCTAGAAGACAGGTGTCTCTATTGCTAAAACAGCTATTTGGTTGGCACCTAGCCTCAGTCTCAGGCAAAAGTTTTTAATTTAGCTGTGGGGTAAGGTTATGTTAAGGCCATGATTCTGAGGATTGCAGGACCAGAGAGTAAAGTCAAAACTGGAAATCACCATGGGTTTGTCTAGTCTGTCAGAGAATGGTCTCAGCCACTGACAAGTAATATTCTAGACTGCTAGCTATACCTGATTTGCTCGGTGCAGAAGATTTTCCAGGCAGAGACCTCAGAAAGAAATTTTTTGCTGAAGATTTTCACTATTCAAGCCTTTTTGGCTAGGACATATTTCTTACTGGCTTTTTAAAAGCACTAATTCTATATAACACCAGAATGCAAGTATTTTTGAAGTCCTTGTAGGGAGAGAGCATCATAGCGAGAATATTATAGTTAGAAAAAAACCCTAACAATTCCTAAGCATCTATTATTGGTAAAAAGAGAAGAGCACCAGTTATAGTCCTTTGAGTTTGAACCATTTAATTGTCACTAAGTGCGTAATCCTGAGAAAAATCACGTAAACTTTCTGGTCCCAATTTTTTTCTATTCATAGCATGGGGATAATAGTATTACTTAGCTTATAGGATTGTTTTGAGCACTGAATGACCTCATATATGTACTAATGTATGTAATGCACTTAAATCAGTGCCTGGCATATGTACTGTGTACAAGTTATCTCAATTTAATGTGTTTCCAGAAAATGTGAAGTCAGTTTTTAAAAACCCATGTAACTTAAATCTGACATTGCCTTTTTGACATGGGTATTATATATCATCACTTTTTAGATGAGGACAACAAGCTTCAGAATGGCCAGTAGCAGAGAGGAATTAAGGTTGCTTATTGAGTCTATCTAATGATAAGTCAAGATCTTTTTAACTCAATTGCTGCTTGATATCACATAGCTTAGATGTAGTGGAAGACAAAGAACATAATTTATAATTTCTACTTCTCAGTTGATTATATCTTTCTACTTATGGAGGACCACAATAAATACAGTTTCTGATTTCATTAGTGCAAAATAAAATATTTACAGTTCAGTAAAGAATGCTAAATTTTCCCTTACTAAAAACGATGAATTAATGGCCAGAGAGATTTAATTTTTCTTCCTTCAAAAAGTTACTAATTAATACTATCTAACCAAGTTTTATGCTAAATCTTGGGCTATAGTAGTAAACAGTGTGGACAAGGTGGTTGTTGACAATTTTTTATGAAATTTTAATGACTTAGATATTTTTCTTTTATCACTCTTCACTAAACTATGAACTTGCTTCTTATTCTGTAGTCTTCCTTTATAGGCACACGATATATTTGTCCATGATTATGTCATAATAACTGTGACCAGGACCTCTAAAATATTATCAGTCAGAATGCTTACAGGAAGAGGTAATTTTAAGTATTATTCTTTTGAACATTTCTCAGTAAGATCTGTGTTTGTTCATGATCCACTCATGAGTGGGTGTGAATAGCGTGGAGCTAGTTTTACAACTCCATGATTTCAGAGCCTCTGAAATGTGGACCCTAATGAAGGAATTCATTAGAGGTCTGTGAACCAGGACAGTGGCATGCATCACAGTTCCCACATCATCATTCATACTAATCTGATTAACTTCCCAGTCTCATTTCCAGAGTGCAGGGATCAGTAATTTTGGCAACCATCTGGGTAACAGAAGTCCCTCCCCCAGGATCTTGTAAATTTCTGCCCATATGTTCTCTGTAAAATTGCATTGCCTGTAGCTTTCTTCCTACAGCTCGTGTCTGGAAAGGTGACCAACCAACCAAGTCTTGTGACAAGGCCCTTCAGCCTTTCAGGAACTTGGAAATGTATTCACATCGCTGTCTCTTGCTGAGATAGACATGAATTTTATTGATACTATGAGCACTGAGGATGACAAAAGTATTAGACAAAAAGTAGTAGTGCAAAGATATTGTGTGATACCAATCTATTAATACATGGAGTCAGTTTAGAGAGGACCTGGTATCATAAATCGTATGAGAAGATCGTGCCTCTTCTATCTTCCGGGATAGAATGTGGGAAGCAGTGTTTCAGAATGTGGAATCTGCTGTGATTCTCTCTAATTGAGGAATCTCCAGGGAGAAGGAGAAATACAACATTGATTGACTTGTAGTTGTAGTATCCCTACAAATATTATTTCTAACTACTGTAGCCTAAGGCTTGCTTCATGCACTTACAATGTTTTAAATGATAGTCACCCTGAGTAAGGATTTTCCTTACCTGATTTCCCTGGATCTCAAGGCAGCTCTTGGGAGGAATGTTTTATGCTTGTCAGCAGCTTTCCTTGGCTGATTCATAAGTGAAAGTTCATCTTTTCTATCTCAAAGAGCATGTGCTTACAGTAAGCATGGCATCATTTTCTTTGGTTTACAGTCTGAGTCTGTTATTCTCCTTGTGTTCATCAGAAGATGTATGAAGATCTGGTCATAGGAGTAAAAATTGAGCATTTACATTACTTTTGTGAATTAAGGAAAGAGATATTAAGAATGTTCCCTTTTCTAAACATTTTATTCATAGCTTAACTGCTGAAAGGAAGAACCATAAGAAATATCATGGGTAAGTCATAATTTCCCTGGTTTGCTCAGACAACCAGAAACCCTTGCCTGCCAAGATAATGGGCAAAACTGCTTGCAAGACTCTTTTTATCTCTTGACGGAGAAACATTTCAAACTAGATTGTGAGGGTGACAGCTGAAACCTGGGCTAAACCTGGTCTAAACCTGGTCTTACCCCTCACCATGGATTCCAAAACTACTTTGGAAAAGATATCAGATTTCGTGGCTAGGTGAAAGGGTCCTGAAGTTCTATTTGAATCCTTCTGTAAATCGTGTATGAACTCTGTTAACAAAACCCTACCTAATTGATTTGCCACAATTACTGGTGTCTGCTTCTCTTCCATAAAGCATAATCACTTGCATCCATAACTGAAGTGAGCAAGTATTCTGGTTCTCCCAACATATCCTGGTTTTAATGGAGAAAGAAGTCCAGATTCCAAGAAACCATCATTTCTGGAAAACTCTGACTCTTGGTTTTTCTATTTGTGGCAAATTGAATTTCAATACCCAGGAACAAACTGGCATCTCATGAACATCTATTCCCACCAGTTGAGCTAAGTGTTTACCAAGATTCTGTTACGCCATTTGTTCCCAAACATATTTAAGTTGTTTACTTGTTATTATAATTCCATAATGTAATTAAATATAATATAACCTTATGAAATACCAGTCTGAAAATAAAGAATGGTGTTGCTACAGAAACAAATTCGAATGTTTTAAAAAGATTCATTGAAAGAAAGTTGCTCAAAATATTGTTAAATATGTGACAGTACCACTCTAAAATATTTAATATACATATATTTGCTTTTATTTCCAAATATCTTTAAGTTCTAATTCTTTTTAACAGAAACTGAAAGTGGAAGTTGCAGATTGTTTAGCATGGGTGTGGTTTATGTAAGATACATGATAGAAAACATTGATTAGATGGTTTATATACAAAAAAAGGTCTTGATTTTCTATCCAAAGATTGTTATTATACAGATTATGGTAAAATTCTGGAGTATAGTTCATTAGTAAAACACTTGCCTGGCATGTACAAGGCCCCCCAGCACTATAGTAAAATATAATGGCTGCATAACTTATGATTTCCTCTTCTAATCTGCTTCTTTAATTAACTGACTACTAATCTGCACCTTGAAAAAAGAAGCCTTTTGTTGCTATTGAAGTTATTCTCTGTGTTGTGCTTTTCTTGAATTATCTCCAAATTGTAGTAAGGTCCTATCTCTTACTTTCCATCAGTCACTAATATTCATGCCTTGTATCATATAATGGAGAGTAACAAAGATTTAACACCAATTGTAAGCTCTTTCATGCCACTGACCAATCTGATTTTGTTCCCGAATTCCCATTACCTTACATAGTTCCTGAAAAATACGAAGATAACCTTGTGTGAATAATTTTGAGAAATGAAGAACTAGTGAATATATGATCAGCCTCATGTTCCTATTCTCAAATCAACTTTGGAAAATGAAATATGTAATTACTAAAAATTAACATGGATATTATTTCGTTATTTTAAATGCTTTTTATTGAAACAAACACAAAGCACCTATCTTATTGTTCTTGCTTTAAGAAGGATTATAGAGATGTGGAAGATATACAATGCAAAAGGTAAAGGATGAGTGTATTCAAAATTTAATAAGGAAAATAGAGTCAGTGTACATGAATCAGAACACGTATCTGAACAGGTGCAATTGTTATGGTGTAACACTGCAAGTAATGAATGAAACCTGAGAGCAGGGGAGAAAGTGATCAATGCAGATTTGATCTTAGAGTGCAGTTATTTGAGTACAGACTTAAAATCAGACCTGAATTAAAGTCAAGTCTCTGACAGAGCTGACTGATCTTGGGCAAGTTACAGAACCTCTTTCCCAGCTTCAATTTCTCATCTTTAAAGTGATGCTCATGATGCTTCAGTAGTTACCAGGATGAGAGGCAGAGACATATTTGCATATGTAACACTTAGCTGTGGTTTTTGATCCACAACAAGTACACAGGATCTCTGAGCTAAGTTAAGGGAAACAGGCTGTGAAGATTTGAAGAGATTTCAAAAACAAGTGGCACGTGAACTTTCTGAGATGATAATAAGGTTGAATGTGAGTACAAGGAGGCAGAAGGAGGACAGAGAATATAAGAGATGTGTTTTGAAGCTCAAGAACTGTAGCAGCTGTACAAATTCTGGGACTGGTAATGAAAAAGGAAGAGGAAGAAGTCTTGAGCATCCTCAGGAAGGGGAGTGGTTGTGCAACTTGCCACACTTTAGAATTGCTAAAAAGTACTGAGAATAAAATATGTGTTGTACCTGGAATATTGGCCACCTGATTTCAGTGACTCTTGAATTAGAGAGAAAAAATAAGAGCTCTTTGAAAAGCTAAGGCAACCATGATGATGGCAAAAGGGATCAAAAGGGAGAGAAGAGAAAGCAGGGCCAAGGAAGAGATGTGATCCCTGCAGCGAATCATCTGCTCTTGGTGTTACGACACTACTGTTAGAAAACGTCTTCATGTCTTCCTTTGATTCTGCTATGAAGTTTGAAGTACTTAAAGTAATTTGATTTGAAATAATCTTTCTTCATGTGTGATGTGCTCTTACCCACCTCATTAATTTTGATTTTATGGTCAATAAAGTTTCTGTTATTTCTGCAAATTTCCTATCTGGTTAGTCTCCAGGAGTTCTTCTCTTTTTCTTGTGTTTGCGAGTACTGATTCTTTCTTAATGTTCACCCATTTCTTTCTTTTAACTTCATTCGAGTCTTTTCCTCCTCAAAGGTCCTGTTCTCCCCAGACCAACCCATATATTTCTCATTCTCTGATCTCCTATGGATTTTTCTGTGTGTCTCATTTGACCTTTGTATTACATATCTCACGCTTGCATTTTAGATGAGTAAATATTTTGTGCATCTTTTTATTTCATCAAACCATAACCCCTCTCAATGATATTCACTCAATAAATGTAAAGGAAGTGCCTGCTGTGTGCAAGCCTGGAAATGTGCAAATAGCAATACATTGCTGTACTCCATATTGCCACAGAACTCAAATATAGCAGGAAAGACAACAGAAATAAGATGGAACTGAATTAGATGATTTCTGATGATGATAATTCTTCAAGGTAATTAAACAGGTGGTGCAGGCGGGGGGAGATTGTGAGGTTCAACAAAGCGTGTTAGATAGAAGGTCCAGGAAACGCTTTTTGGTAAACTTATGTTTGAAAGGAACCGGAGAGAGAAGGAGGAGACTATCAAGTGACCCAGAAACATAGTATTTTGCAGAGACAGTAAGTACAAAGGCCCTGCAGCTGGAGGGTTGACCTCTTTAAGAAAAAGGGAGAAAAAATGTGATTAGAGCTCAGTAAGCCAAAGCTCAGGGTAGAGAGGCAGAAAGGAACCAGCCAGTGAGGACTGTGGTGCACAGTCTGATTTTATTGTCTTATGGCAGAGAGAGAGGGAAAGAGAGCATCTCTCTCTTATGTATCTTTTTATGAGGGCACGAACCCCACTTATTGGGGGCACCACAATTTTGACCTTATTACCTCCTGAAGGCCCCTCCTCCAAATACCCAAATCCTTGACCACAGTGTTTTGACATGTGAATTTGGGAGAGACACAATGTTCCGTCTGAAGCCAATACTGCTGGCATTATCCTCCCTGAGAAGTGATGGTGACTTGCAATCAGACGGTGCCAGAGGCATTTAGATGGATTAGGGACCCTCACCAAAGGTAATGGAAGTAAATGTGATTCGTGGATGCAGCAAATGAGGAAAAGAAGAAGAGAAATTAAAGACGAATCCTCTACTTTTATTCAAAGTGTTTGAATGGATGGTGGTGCCATTTACTGGAAAGACAACCTTTGGATTCATTGACTAGTTCTAACTTTTTAATTCTGTTCAATGAAATATAGATCTGTTTAAAAGGCATGCTAATGCTACAAAATATCTATACAATTTAAAAATTATGGATTTTAAAATTATTCCTATACTGTGTATCAGGATTTGATAAATTTTGCAGTGAGCTAGATAGTAAATATTTTAGTGTGTTTGTTTGTTTATTTGTTTGTTTGTTTTAGGACAAGGTCTTTCTATGTAGATCAGGCAGACCCAGAACTTGTGGCAATCTTCTTGCCTCAGCCTCCTAAGCTCTGAAATTACAGATATGTGCCACCACTCCCAGTTAACATTTCAGAATTGCAGGCCACACTGACTTCAGTCTTCTCCAGTACAAAAGTGAATGAGTGAGGCTGTGTTCCAATAAACGTTTATTTTTAGAAACAGGAATAGACTACATGGTAGTGATCACATGGTAATAGAATAATCATCTAAACAAAACTCACAAACATTTCTAGTTCTTACAGTCCCTCAGAAACATATTCAATGTGGAGGTGGAGGCTTCAGAAGGGGTTGAGAAATAAAGTTATGGTCTTTTTAGAGGTCTTTAGTTAGAAACATATTCAATGTGGAGGTGGAGGCTTCAGAAGGGGTTGAGAAATAAAGTTATGGTCTTTAGCAATTTGTTCAAGCATCTGATTCCATTCAAACCCTTGTCCCAAATACACAATGCACAGAATTTGGAAATCTGATATTAGCACCTTAATTGGAATATTTCTATTGTCCAGCATCAATGTGAGAGGCAGGAAAAAAGGCCTTTTAAATTGGAGGAGCAGAGCTAGGATACTTATTGTTATTTCTAATTCATTTGAATTATTCCAAGTGACATTTCATTCTTCTAATTTCTTTTCTAAATTACTCATCATTGTAAAGTGTCATCTGAATTTGACAGTCCCTTTTCAGGGGTCAGAACTAGTTACTATCTGTATGTCCAGGAAGAATACAAATCTGGTATTTCAAAGGTTATTAACATTTACTCCAAATTGTGATGTATTGAAGTAGCCACTTTCAGCTCGCCTTTCAAGTCCTGATAACAAAAGAACAGAAAGATCAATAACCACATGATGAACAACTTAATTGATTTTGCTTCAACCTACAACCTGCCACCCCTCCCAGAGCTCATTCCAGAGTCCATTCAACAATCACAGATTTGTTTTCAGCCTCAGATCTCAACAGCCCAGACTCCAAATTGAGTAGAAAAATATGTTAAAAACATTCCTATCGATGGCTTGGATAAATGTGCATGGACACGCACTTCTCAGTTCTATCCATACAGGAAACTTACTGGAGGTAACCACTAAGATTATTGTTAAGAACGGGGACAGTCTTCACTTTGCTGAGAGTAGTAGCCTACCAAATTCCATTTAAATACAAAAGACTTTAGTGATTTAACTCACCTCTGCAACACGCATTTAAGTGCTTATTTTGTACTCATATTATTAGCCAACACATTTTCCTTTACTATTAAAGGCCATGATCTTATCCAAAGGCTTTATAAAATTAACTTATCAAGTCTTTAACCTGTATAAGGTAGACATTCCTATTTTCTATATGGAGACACAGATAAGTGTCTACAGGCTCATGGTAAACATTTCTGTATTTCCTACTTGCCAACTTCTTGATCTTGGGCAGATCAATACATTTTTGTGCCTACAGTTTCTCTACCTATGAAACATAGATACAACTAATTGCTGTCTCTGGGTTTTTACGAAAATGGAGTAGGTTAATTTAACACACTTACAAGTGTGCCTCATATATGTTAAACATAGTTAACTAATGAGATGAAACTAACTTGTCTAAAGTCACAAAGAATAGCAGGGCCTTTCTGCACAGACTCCCATAGAGAATGCAAAGATGAACCAGTACAGTGGGAATAGCCAGCAAATGTATCCACAGAGTGTTTTCAGAATATTCAGCCTGCTTTGGAATTTCACTGAATGGAGAATTAATCTCTGCTTCTTAAAGTAACAGAGAATTTGTTCCATTGAACGTGTCATTAGCTGTATCCATAGGTAACAATTTATAGTTGATCTAAGCAAGCTAGAATTAAGCTGAATAATGAATTGTTCTTGTTTAATTTTTTTCAAGTTCTGCATTGAATTAAAAGTGCCTTCATCTT
>NW_022900940.1:8949635-9174217 GCF_012274545.1 Fukomys damarensis
TCCTTTATCTTTTTTTTTTTTTTTTTTTTTCTCCATGAGTTTATTGGCACTTCTAGGGACACAGTACAATTTCGTTCATCATTGGGATCTTGTACCTTTACATGACAGGTCTTGGTTCTCTTTTTTTCCCATTGTCCTGGCACTCCCTTCACCCCATCCTCCCTTCCCTATTTACAAAGACTTTATTTCCGTTTTTTCATTTTCTCATGTTTTTTCTTTTGCCTTCATCTTCTTATCAAAAACTTTCTGGAAAAGCCTGGTATGTTGGTGTACACATATAACCCCTGCACATTGGGAGCCTGAGACAGGAGGATAGCAAGCTTTAGCCCAGCCAGAGAAACTTAGTAACTTAGTGAGACCCTGTCTCAAAATTAAAAAATTAAAAACAAGAGGGACTGGGGATGTAGCTCAGCATGAAGTTCCTTGCTTCAATCCCTAGTACTGGAATAGAAAATTGTCAAGAGTTATTTTTGCAAATTAAATATTAAAAACTCTTCTTATCAAAAGGCCATTTTTTGCTATTAACTTTTAAAATAATAATCTGCCATCACTTCATGGTCTTTTGGCTGTGATCAAGTATAAAATAATCATCTGCCAAACTATGCACAGATAATTATTAAAATTAAAATGCCGATAGAATAATAATGACAATTAAAATAATAATGCCAAACCTTGGATATTCGCAGTGTAGTTATTCATAATTAAGAGGTTTTTTAAAGTAATTTTTATTCCTGAGGTTGTACCTATAATTCATAACATCCTCAAATATGGTATTTCTTTTATGTTTTGAAAAGTGAATAATTTTAAAAGTGACAGAATGACTTTTACAGCACTGTACTTTCATTCTTTTTCATTTGTCTTCCCAATGGCTGTCCTCAATTTCAGCAGAAATAGACTTCTTACTTTTTCTTCTTAAGTAGATGTGTTTAAATATCTCACCATCTTAATTTAAAGCTTTAATCCATTCATTTTAAAATGTGAACTCAAAGTTATTCCTTAGCAAGATGAGAAATTTAAACAGGAAATTAAATTAAAAAAAGATTGCAGAAAGTGTTCATATCTCTCTCCTTCCTTTGCCTCTGAACATAATGCTTGTATTGAATTTTAAAATGTAGAACAAAATCAATCCTAGGAACCAAGCAAGAATTGTGCATTTGCATCTGTGTTAGGAATGAGACTTCGTTGGCTGATTAGCCTACTATGCCTCAGTTACAGTTCTGAGCCACTTTGTTTCTTTGTCAAAGTATTAATACAGAAAAGAAGAAACCAGCTACAAGTCTCTTAAAGATTTCTCTGTCGCATTCCTTAAATCCCATCCTCAAGCATGGACAAGTCGCTGTGGATGCTGTTGGGAGTCCTATTTGAGAGATGAGCTAAGTCAGGAGTTCCTCCGCATATAATTCTGTTTTCCTGTCCTTTGTATTGAGAACTTAGTGTTTGGCATAGCTATTGCCTCAGAATCATTCCTTGGTGTTGTGAGGCCTTTAAAAGCTTTCTTGAACAAAGCTGGTTTGCTTTCTCAGAGTCAAGTACTTTTAATAGGCTTCATGTTGTTACAAATACTCAGACAGGACTTCCTTTTCAATCCCCTGAAATGTTAGATTGAGACAATTAAATTCCTTTTGTGAGTCTTTGGGAAGTAATCTTGGACGGAAGCAGTGAGAAAATAATTGCTATAGATCAGTGGGTCTCTAAGCACAGGACCAGCAGCCTCACAATTGCCTGCAAACTCATTAGAAATGCAAGCTTTGCAGCCCAGCCCTTCTGAACCAAAACCCATGGAGATGGCGCCCAGCAGCCTGATATGCTCCATTTCAGAACCCGTTCTATAAACACTTAACAAAGAAATGCATGTCCTTCTGTGGAGTCTGTCAATGCTGATATCCATGGTTCTGACTTTTTGTCCCTTCAGCAATTTCCAGGTAGAAAAATTACTTTAATATGTACAAATTCTTGCAAGTCAATCATTGCAACGTAAAATGGCTCCGGCACCACTCCCCATCATTTTCAGATGTGATATGGCCACTGCCTGCCAGCTTACCAAATTATACGTGATTGTCTTTCTCATTTATGTCAAAACGTGTTTCCTTTTTAATAACAACATTCTAAAGTTTCAATGCTCTATCCTTTTTGTTATTATTGTAGGGTTTATTTCTCCCATTAGATAGAGAGCTTTATGAGTTCATTGATGCATTCATGCAAGAAACTTGGGTTGCTCTTATAAGTTGAAGTTGAATGTATGGCTATAAGTTGGTTCCCATCCCTATTACAGAGGGCAAGTGCATTAAGGTTTCCAGCCTTTAGCTTTATCACCTTTAAAGTGGGAGTGATCATGTCTTTGATTAAATATTTACGTAATGCTTATTGTATAATCCAGACATCAGCATTGAGCTCTTCATATCAGTTAATTAACTGACTCTCACCACAGCCCTATAAGTAGGCACCATTATTTTCCCCACTTTACAGATGAGGAAAGTGGGGATGGAAAAGATAATTTCCCTCAAATCAGAGCTTATATATAGTAGAGTTGGTAGCCTGAGTATTCTAGGGCCCTATACCATGTGCTGACCCCTGAAGTCAACTGCTTCTTTTTTTTTTTTTTGTACCAGGTATCGAACTCTGGTCCGTGCACTTGCAAGGCAGGTGGCGGAACCACTGAGCTAAATCCCTGGCCCTCAAGTGCGCTGTAATCAGATGTCTTGGGGCCATTTTGAATATCAGCTTAAGTAATACATGTTCTTAGCACAGGGCCTGACATGGAACGCTTTCATGTAAAGTAGATATTTTTAACTTGGACAATATAGAAGGAGAAGGATATAGAAAAAAAGAAAATCAATAAAATATTATAGGTGTGTAATATTCTATTGTTACTATCATATACTCTGTGGTAACACATACTCATTACATTACTCTTCTGGAGAACAAAAGTCTGATACAGGTTTTGATGGATTACACTTAAAATTTCAGCAGGAAATTACTATCATATACTCTGTGGTAACACATACTCATTACATTATTCTTCTGGAGAACAAAAGTCTGATATGGGTTTTGATGGATTAAACTTAAAATTCCTTCTGAAGACTCTTGTGGGGGAAATCTGTTTCCTCACCTTTTCCAATTTCTAGATGCTACCTGTACTGCTTAATTTGTGGCCCTTTTTGTTTTGGATGCCAGCAGTGTCTCCAGTTCCACCAGTTTCCATCAGACATCTGTCTATGACTCACTTTACCCCATTTTTGCCTCTGAGGACTTTTGTGAGTTCACTGGATAGCACAAAGTAACTTCCCCATCTCAATCTCATGATCATAAATTACCCACATCTCTGAAGACACATTAGCCACGTATTGGCAATGTCTTCACTGGGTTAGAATGTGTGCATCAGGGGAGGCGGCATTATTTTGCCTACTGTTGGGTGTTTTATTGATGTGTGTTCATACACACAACAGAAAAGATGAGTAGAATTCTGTAAATCATTTGAAGAAGGAGCACTAGAGTGTATTTAATTATGGATAGTTCTTTTAGTAGTTAGGCAGGAAGGAAGAAGTGACCTTTGAGACCACGACTGCAACAGTTATGGTGTGCTCAGATTGCAGGTGTAGTTCTAGTGGTTAAAGAATTAGATTCTGCATGTGGAAGAGGGCATAACTGAAGCTCAGGTGGTAAGTAGGGGCCAGGGGATTGCTGTCACTGATGGCAAGCTAAGGGATTGGCTATGAGTTTCTCTTCCTTACAAGGCCCAGCAGGTTACAAATAGGAGATTCTCCCTTGATTGACAAACCATGCAATTGAATAAATACAGAGGTTTTCACAAAGTTTGATTATTTAAACAATAAACTTCCTGATAATACTTTCTGCTCTGAGAGCAACCTCTGGCTTGAGTCTTTCACTCATCTCCCTATTGTTCCACTGGGAACTGAAAGAGCAGTTGCCCTACAACTGTCCTTGACCTCACTAGTTCTATACTCCAGCAAAACTACCTCGATCTATTTCAGGTCAAAATACGATATTTGAGGATGGAGTATAATTAGTCAGTTTGGGAATCTCAGAACCTATGATTGCACATCAACGTGCCAATGTGTGGGGACCATTATGGTTAAATATGGAGTGTCCCCCCCAAACTCACATGACAGAAGCCTGATCCACAATGTAGCAATGTTCAGAGATGAGGCCTAGAGCTGTGGTTAGATCACGAGGGTGCTCACCTCATAGTTGATGGCTGAATGGGCTTCACAAGGAGGCGGAATCTAGTTGGAGGAAGTAGGTCACCAGGGGTGGGGCTTTGAAGGTTATATTTTTGCCCCCCGGCCCCTCTTCTCAGGCTTTTTTTCTCTCCCTTTTCTTCCTGGCTACCATGAAGTCAGAAGCTTGCCTTTGCCACTATCTCCTGCCATTATTTCTCTGACTCACCAAGGGCCCAGAATGATGGAGCCAGATGACTTTTGTCTGAAACATCTGAAATCATGAGCTAAAATGAATCTGTCCTTTGTCTGTGTCAGTTATTTTTTCCAGAGCAATGGAAAGCTATCCCAAGGGCATTCTACCCTACACCTTCATTCACATTACAAAGTAATGAAAGTTAGCCTTTAATCCAGTGGTAAACAGAACTCTGTGTAGGCAGAAATAAAAATGCTGGCCATCACAGTGTGGTGCCTTCTCAGAGCCACAACACATTAAAATCTCATTCTTTCATCTCTGTACAGGTATGCTAATCTGGGTGTAAGCTGTTTGTTAGAACTACAGAAGTAATAAACAAAATTATTTATGGTTATATCTTCCTTCTATAAGAAATTACAAGTTCTACAGTTGTCTCGTTGCTGTAACTTCAAGCCCCAGGAGAGAGGTAGACAAACACTATCAGTCACACCTAAAGAAAGGGAAAGGGACACATGGGCTGAGCTGTGACTTCTCCAAGAATCATCTCTTCTCTGTCAGCTCACTGGATTTGCTTTCAACACACACAGGTATCTCAGGAATGACTCAATACATTAACAATCTCATATTTTGTCTTGTCTCTAATTGTGCATCTTGGTAGAATCAAAAGGAATATTGCAATTTCTAGAACTGAACAATTCAAGTCCCAGGTTTTTGCCTAAATCTGTGAGTAAAACAGTGAAGAGGACTCATTTTCTAAAGAAAAGAATCAATCTCCGTTCATTTACCTATTAATTGACAAGATATTAACTGAATTCCTACTGTGTATTTGACACTTTTCAGGGTAACATGAATATTGCAATGCAAATATAGAAGTATTGTATCTGTTTCCCCTGATCCATTAAAGAGGAAGGCAGATTTTTGCAAAATAATTGAAAAATAGTGACCCCAATTGAGTGCTAACTGCACTACTTGAAATCCTTTAATCTTAGTAGATCCCTACAACAATCCTAAGAAAAACAGATGCTTATGGTTCTATTTGAACTCTAAGGTCATGGAGTTCCGAAGAGCTGGAGATAGGATTCTGTTTCCAGGGCTCCTGTGATCAGCGCTCAAAAGAGAAATACAGACTGCATAGGAATCCTGCCATCCATTCAATTTGACACTTTCTCGGAAAACCATTGCCCAAATTTATGACATCTGGTTCTGTAGCCATGCTGCAAGTTGCATCTCATCACCATGGTAATGAGATGCACTCCTTGCTAACCTCTCCCTGGACCTCCCTAGGTTTCCCATCCCCAGGGGAGCTTCTTGAAGATCATTTATGAAAATCAGCAGTAAGCACTAGTGGCCTTTGAAACCTCTTGGAGAGTGCTTAATGCAGTAATTGTTTACTCTGATTTGTAATGAGGAAGAGAGTAACGCAGGAATGTTAGGGACTGATTAATTTTCCTGAATTTATTCCAGAGTAGAAGGCACCTTGAAGAGCAAGACTCATTTTCTCCCCCTGCGAATTACCCTGTCATGATTTTTGCAGCTGAACCCCACGGGCTCACCTCAAAGCACAGCTTGCCTTAGATTTGCATAATGTGAAATTGCTGAGATAAATTATTACCACATGCAGCATCAGTTATCACTTTCTTACAACCAAATTGGTAAAAAAAAATGTTGCTTTGGAATACACAAATAGTAAGAAAGGGGTCTGTGGGTTGCTAGTTCTTTTGAAGGATCTACAATTTTAAGCTTCCCTTTTGTAACAGGGACACAGAAAGCAGCTAGCATTTACCTGGCTCAGAGTGGCCATTTTGAAAGAGCTAAGAAGAGAAATAAATAAATGCTGAACAGATGCAGTGAGCCAAAAAACAAATAAGGCGATGTTGCTTCTATGAAATCACTTGTTTCTATGTTTGAGTAAAGTCGAGTTTCTGAGCTGTGTATGAGATGAAACATTCCTCATGTTTGGAAAAGGAATGTTTATGCCAACAGGGGTTTCGTTGCAGGACAGTGGTACGTGGCTTGGGATAAAGGGCCTTGTAAAATGGCTCTTACCAGATGCTTTGTCTTGTCTTCTAAATTGCTTGAAAAACCTATTAAGATATATTATCCACATAAAGTAGGACCAGAGGGTTTCTGTCTGAGGCGTCCCGGGGATGATTGGATTCTACTTTATCACCCATTAAGGCAGAAGGGATTTCATCAGTCAGCTTCCCCTTCTCTCGCCTTAGAGGGTTATAACAATCCCTAAAGTAGTCTCTTTAGGTTATAAGCAAAGATGTGACTATTCAGATAGTTGTTTGACAGTCAGAGACACATGGATTTCTAGGGATTTATAAAAATGGCATACAAGTGAGAACAGAAGTGGGCTCTGTGGAGAGAGTGGACTGGTGAAGCAGAGCTGCATAATAGCAGTCAGCTAGACTCATTAAAAAGATATGAACAGGTCTTTTGTATCACAGTTTTAGTAAGGTGGCTGGTCCTTTACTTGGCTTACCCGCAAGTGGTCTCTGTTTCCAAGAGAGTGCTGTCCCAGGCATCTCTGTTCCCACTCCTGGCTTCTGAGGCCTGCATTACATTGTTGTTTTAATGTCCAAGTTATCTGTGCAGAATGAACTGCAGTGCCATCATGCTTGCCAGATGAAAGGAGGTTGCTTCTTGCTGTGTCTACTCAAGCAGGATGAAGAGGAGGTCTGAACCATTAGCCGGTGGGTTTAATTGCCCAGGTCACAGCTCTCAGCTGGTAGCCTGTTGACTGTTTTATTGGCTTGCACTATCTTTTTAAGACTCCTGAATGCATATATATATATATGTGTGTGTGTGTGTGTGTGTGTGTATATATATGTATATATATATGTATTTTTTTAATTTATGACATTAAAAGACATATTGCCATTAATCCCACCATGACAAATGCGTCCCCTTGATTTCGACACACTGATCCCATTGTTCTTGCCATTTTCTAAAGCAGTTCTGGAGTCCCCTTTTGTATCTTTAGTTGAATTGTCTTGGATGCTTCAAGGTTCTGAATCGATTCAAAATGTTTACCTTTTATGATCATTTTGACTTTGGGGAAGACTCAGAAGTTGCACAGGGCCAGATCTGGTACGTAAGGTGGATGCGGATGTATCATACTGGTTTTACAAGCCTTACCTTTCATTGGATGGTATTTAGCAGCAACATTTACCACATTTTTTATCACACCTCATAAAAACATTCATGAAATATGACTTCAGTGCTGCTTCAGAAAGTGGCAGGAGTGATGGGGTAACTGTGGTTGAAATGACAGGGAATATTTTTAGGGTGATTAATATATGTTTTTTATTGTAATAATTTTTGTAATTTACACACACATACACACACACATATATCACAAAAATTCATAGTTGCCTAGATGCTCTTGATAACAGACTTCATTGTTCCCTGCAATTAGACATCCTCTTGCCTCATTTCTTTATGTTACTTCAGCCTCAAGTGAACCTGTTATCTCTGACTGTGGAATATGGCAACCACACTGCTCTAGCTTTTTCTTGGTGACCATAGTTGAAATACGGTAATGAGTCCCTCAGTGGACTCAATGGACCCTGCTTATGGACTTCGCTGGGACTGCATAACTTCACTCTAACTCTGGACCTTGCTATTCCTCAGTGTAACAGTTAGCCCACTCCAGGCCTTGTTTCCTTTCCCAATTTAAGTCCCAGAGAAGGGGTTTGTAAGATGCCTAAAGTTCCTGGAGACAAATGCACCGTGCATACCAACCACATGGCATCTTTGCTGTTTGCACTGGGGGTTTTGATCCAGCCTCTCAGAGAGCCAATGTGGGCTTCTTCCTGTTTTGACTGAACTGTACTCTATGGGATCAGAAGGATGAAAAGCACACTCTTTCCGTCCACCCCTTTTATCCTCATCCCATAAGATGGGTAGCCCTGCCTCTGCAGCCTGCATTTATTAGTTGAGAGATGATTGCCCTCCATTTATCTGTGACTGGGTTTTGCTTAAAGAGAGTGGCTTCCTGCCAAAATGAGATGCATGCCTAATGAACCCAAATGCTCATGCTCAGAGCCTGGCCCTCACAGAGTCCTCTATGTCAGCCTGCAGCTAACGGGAAAAAAGAGAAGATTCCAGAAAGTTAACACTGACTCAATTGCTTCCTTCCTTGACTTTAGTTTTCTGTGCATGTAGCTCTCCTCACAGGATTGTAAGTTTTTAGTCTATTTTCTAAAAACACCTCTAGAAACCGAGATGGGAGCTTGTTAATATCATTTTTTCCAAGAAAATTACACTTTCAGTTTGTATAATTTTTTTTCTTGAGAAAAAGGCAAATATATGTGTATACAAAAGTGTGACACCAAGGAAGTGTTATATTCACTTCTGATTTTGAAGCAATTCTTCTTTGATAGGAGAGAAATGAAGCTGTATGAATTTCTAATCTGGGAGTGAATGCTGGGTTCAGAGTCCACAATTGTGTTGGGCACAAAGTAGGAAATTGCAAAACTCAGAGAAATGATAACTTCAGAGATTCCTGAGCTCACCTTGGTGTCTTGATCCCAGAGGAGATTAGACAATAGAGCAGGATGAGTCCTGAGGATAGAATGACTTCTGGCTATGTAATACCATGGTAACAGGACTGATGGTTTGCAAAATACCATGGCTGCTAAATCCAAGTGTCTGAAAAATGACAGATCGCAGCCTGTCCAGTTATGACCCTGAGATGACAAAGTCAGAGCAGCCACCTGCCCCACTGTTAACTCTTTGATTTACATGTAACAGGCTTCTTCTCATCTCACTGGCAATAGAGTCATGATGATGCGGTCCCTGACCTTACCCGTACACCGGGTAAATCCCTTTTCCCCAGTGCATTAGCCACACACCAGGAAGAAAATTAGTGTTCTGAAACAGGGTTTTACAGAATGTGCTCCCTGGGGAGTGGAAAGAGTTAAGGCTGTTTTCCAATCTGCCTAATTTACTCCAAGAGGGTATTATGTCCTCTGAGAAAATCAGAAGCCATGAGTGCCTAGGGAGAAGGGGGTGGGCAACAAAATTAAGGAAAATACATAAGGGATACCAGCGCCTTTTCAAACTATCACATTACAATAAATTTACATATTGCTCTTTTCTTAGCCTACAAGTGACATTCTGACAGTCTTTCAAAATAGATTTGAGGGTTTATTTTTCTTTTCTATTTGTAACTGCCTGTGGGGTGTAGTAGATTGAGCAAGTATTAAGAATCCACAAACCAGGGTTTTATTCTTATTAGTTGTGCTTCTGTCTTTATATCCCTGGGCTGGCCACTTCTCAGCCTTTTCAACTGTAAAGTAAGTGGTTTGAATTAGATGACTTCCAAGGGTCTTCAGCTTTATGATTTAGCGGTTTAAATGTTTGCAAATGTCAATGCTTAGAGCACCTCCTTAAATCTCAGTCTGCTTTAAATACATGCAGCATTCGCATTACCCAGGGTGGTGTCTAAAATAAAATTACGCATCCCCCTAATAGAATACTTAACAACAAGTGAAGCTGCTGGGCTGCTGGGTCATTTTATCAGCTGCAAACACAGCATAATTGTCTCAACCTTTAACCTCAGCCACATGTGAAGTGTGAAAATAGCTGGAGCACTACAGAACCAGACACCCTTGATCTCTCAACTCTGCACCTCCCTGCCCTGCCCTGGTCAGTGACCCCAGTTCCTGGCAGAAGTCCTTGGCAATTAAATCTATCCAAGCAGACTGATAGGATCTTTAAAATGTGGTTATACTCACAGCACACTAAGATTTCTCTCCAAAGCACAAGATTCCACAAGCAGTTCCAGTGTTATGAGCAAGATGAGCAAGAGACTCAAAAAAGGGGGGAGCTTCTTCAAGAGGACAAATTTATTTGTCTTTCCTAAAGTGGGTAATGCTTTCTGAACATTTTATTCTGAGTCTAGAATATAATCCTTTTTCATATAGTTGATCATTTAACTGTACTCTAATATAGTAGTCATAAACTACACACAGCCATTAAAATGAATTGAATTTGTATAAAATTAGAAATCTAGTTTTTTAGACACTTCATGTGGTTTAAAGTTACTATATTGTACAGTAAAGATACAACATATTCCAGCACCGCAGGAATGTCTGAGGGATGGCTCTGGAAGAAAGTGGTTGAATGTTCAGATGTTCAGGAGTTATTTTGGTTTTTAATTTTCGTTTTCTCCACTCATTTACTCAAAATATATTAACTTGAAGTCTGTATGGTAGATACTGAAAACATAAGTTAATTAATGAATGCTTACCACAGATCAGGCATCATGAAAAGTGCTTTCAACACAATGATTGCCAGTGTCTTTGTAAGGTAGGTACACATACCTGTTTTACAGAAGGAAAACTGTGGGGCAGGATCACATATTTCATCAGTGCAGAGCTGGGATGCATGAACAGTGAACACTGTATTGTATTCCCAAACCTCTATTCATCTAGGATAAAGATGGCTTCTGGAATACTTTCCTATAAAAATTAAGTTTCTGTTATAAATCCTCCTCCTCCTCATTGTCTTCTGTGAGAAATGATTGAGATTCTGTTTATAAAATTTCCGAAAGGATTTTTTTTAAAAACAAGAATCTAGGACTTTAATGGGTAATCTCTTGCAAGCCAGGCTAGGACAGAGAGCAAGTGGTAGGGGAAAAATTTAAGAAAAACCAAAGAAGTAAAATACAATAATTGAAAAAAGCAGGTATACAGTAATAGATGGAAAATGCATAGGTTAGTTTCGTATTTGTCATCACGTTGGCTTGAGCTGGTATAGACTTCAGTTTTGTCCCCTGGGCAGCCAGCATCGTGCTAGGACTTGCAGGTAACAGGAAGTGTTAAGTACTTGATATGCAGTGTGTTTCTTCACTGTAGAACAGTTCAGCTGAGAAGCACAGAATTGCACTTAAGGCTTTATACTTCGCATCCTTTTGAAGCTGCTGTAGTGATATTACACACAGTGAGGCTGTTAGACTAATGGGTGTAAATATTGTGAAAGCTGCAAAAGATACTGTAAAATACTGGCTAATTCATATGATAATAATTTACCTAGTACCCACTATCTATTAAACACCGTGCTATATGTAAGCTATAAAATAGAATTAATTATTTGAGGAGAACGTGACCCAACACGAGTGGGTGCAACGGTAATTACAAAACGGTGTCGTGTCATCATTTGGGTTGTTACATGGTTAACAACCAGCTCTTGAGGAAAAGTAGCCAGCGTTGTATCATTTGCAATCACTACCCAGGTAAGTAAATACTCCTACTATGACTGATAACAACTTGTCGACATGCTGTCATTGAATGTCAAATTGGGACGAGATTAGTTGTAGTAAAGAGCGTGAGCCAGCCCCAACTTACCACATATTGTATTAGGTTGTCATGTCACATGTCATTATATCATACTGATGTATCTCCACTCATAAATATATTGGTATACAGTATATAAAATGCCACAAATACAGCATAATTTAAAATCATATAGCATCACTATCATGTTAAGATGATATAGCCGATTAGTTGGGAGTTGGGTTTTGAGATCAGAGCAATGTGACCTAAAATGACAACTACTTCTTTAACTTTAGTGACACATCTCCTTATGCCTCCATTGTCTTATATCCTAAAGAAGAAATGCTAATAGCTGATACTCAGGGCTCTTGTGGGTTAAACAGAAATGCTTAGTTGAGTCCCTGATCCATGGGAGGTACTCATAAGTATTTATAGGTGAATGAATGCCAGTTAACATGACCACAGTATTACTGTATGAAGTAAATGGCTATAAGGACTTCAAGTAATAGGAGAAGTTTAAGTATATTGTGTATTGACAAAAACCTTCAATGACATAAAAATTTGAATGAGCCTAGAATTTGAGTAGGATATTACCAGGCATATAAAGAAAAGGCCAATTTGAGATGAATGCAATGATTCCTTGACTTTTTTGTTTTTGGTACTGGGGATCCAACTCAGGACCTTGTACTTGCAAGGCAGGTGGTAGAACCACTGAGCTACATCCCTGGCCCCATCCTTGTGTTTTTGTTTTTAATGTTGGTTCTTGTAGAGATATTTTGGACTGTAGGCTAATATGCCTGCTTTTGACCTTAAAAACAACCTTCACACACCTTAAAAACAGGGGCCTTCACACACCTCCTGCTCCATGAGCACCGCCTTTCCTAAAATCGTGAAACTCAAAGATGATGGCTGTGGTTGCCAGTCCTTCACCAGGTCCCTATGGGCACTTCTTTGTAGCGCATGCACACCCTTTTCTTTTACCCCCAAAACCTCTGTTTACATATGCCCCAGAAACTGGTGAGTGAGATGCAGTGATGATGGGACCTAATCTCTATTATGTTTTACTGAAATTCCATTTCAGCTGCAGAAATGCTGAATGCCTGCTGGAGAAATGTAATTTCTTGAAGTATCACATATTAAAGGACATCATATTTCATCTCTCCATGCCTGAGGTTCATCCAAACAGAGGAAATGGGTTGTTACCAAGGGAAAGCATAACTCAAAATTCCAATTATGACTGTTAAACCACATGTGAAATTACTTTTAATAATTAAAAATGGCTCTTGCCATTCTGCAATCCTAGAACAATATTAGATCTGGTGTCATTTTAAAGACAGCTAATAATCCACAGTAAATCCCAATGACCTTAATTGTCCTCATATCCATCCTTCAGTGACCTTTACTGCTCAGATGGTTTAAATATAAAATAAATGATACTAATATATCTGATGTGCAAGTGCCTTATGTTCGTTTTATGCATTTGTTGTTTCCACCCTAACTTCTCTCTGAAACATGAATATATTTTGTAAAGAATTCTTAGGATGTGTACTTTTTCAATTCAAATTTTAGAGTAGATAGAGGAAAATGTCAATAAGAAAATTGGTAAAATCTTAGAAAAAAGACTGACAAGGAACGGAGTAAGGAATAAGAAAGTAATTATAAACTCCACTGGTAATATACAAATGTAGCATCCAACCATAAAAAAGCATAAGAGAGTAGTAAAATCTGTTTCCAGAAGCAAGAAATTAATGTAAATATTTGCATCATAGATAATAATGTCTCTTATGAAAGATTATAGAATTTAAAGAGCCTATACTGTCAAGGACAGAGTACCTCCTGGCTACCTGCCCCTAGGAGTTAATTTTTTGTGTGTATTTTATATCTAGGGATATTCTTCAATCCAAATCCATAACTGGTTCCTTAGGAATTGCATGTGTAAGTGTAGGCATCATAAATTTAATGGTTTATCATATTTTGAATAGTGAGTTTGACTTTTTTTTTTTTGGTACTGGGGATCGAACTCAGGCCCTTGCACTTGCGAGGCAGGCAGCAGAACCACCGACCTAAATCCCAGCCCGAGTTTGACTTTTATATTACTGTGATCTGAATTTCTGCACGATGATGTGCCATTCTCTTTTCTTTTCTTTTTTGGGAAAAGCTGCTTTGTTCTTATATGCATTAATTCAGTAATTCATGTATTTGTTTTGGGGATTGGGGATCGAACTCAGGCCCTTGTACTTGCGAGGCAGGCAGCAGAACCACCGACCTAAATCCCAGCCCGAGTTTGACTTTTATATTACTGTGATCTGAATTTCTGCACGATGATGTGCCATTCTCTTTTCTTTTCTTTTTTGGGAAAAGCTGCTTTGTTCTTATATGCATTAATTCAGTAATTCATGTATTTGTTTAATAATATTTCCTGCATATATTATATATTGAGAGATACATCGCTTCAGATATAAACGTGAATGCATATTAGCTTGTCTTTTTAAAAAGTGTGTAGGGTGAGGGGAAGGGAAAGAAGGATGTAATGGTTATGAATAAACTAAAGAATGATAGACATAATTTAAAAGGTATGTGCTATTTGGTGTCATAGCTTTACAACTGCCTTCTTGAGGGAGTTGGAGAGGGAAAGATATGGATTTTTTTAGACTCCATTTGCCTTTTTAACAAAGGTAGCATCATAAGGCAATACTGGGAGTTAGAACATTGAACATTATTCTTGAGACCTAGTTTGTCATGCTCAGGAGCCTCTGTCCATGGTACCAGGAAAACAATCAGTTCTTGTTTTCGCCACATGGCCAAATGTGCACCTAAATGTGCGTATCTGTCCAAAAAAAAAACAACAAACAAAAACAAAAACCAATAAAACAAAAACTGACTATGTCACTATGTATATATTCATTAATCCTTTTAAATACTTTCTTACCTACCCTGAAACAAATGATTTTAAATCACTGCTTTCCTATGACATTTAGAATGTAGTCAAATTCCTAACTATCGTCTTATGAGGCCGTACTGAGCTAGCTTGGGCCCACCTATGTGACTTTGCTCTATTCCTTACTTCCCTGTCACAGGACCCTCCAACCACACTGACCTTCTTTTCTGTGCTACAAACAGGACACACATGTGCCCATTAAAGACTTTATAGCACAAGCTTTCTGTTTGCCTGCAATACTTCTCCAGGAAGTCCCTAACGCATTAGTCCTTCTTGTTTTGTAGGTCCCCCTTTTAAAAGACACTTGAGAGAGAACTTGCTTAAAGATCCTACCAAAATGTCCCAGTCTCATCATCCAGTTAGTATCTATTCTATTGTATCTTGATTATAGCAAACATTTGTATAGGAGAATTTACTATTGATATCAGTTTATCATCTATTGTCTTCACCAAAATAAGCTCCCTAAAAGAAAGAACTTTGTTTTACTGTTCATCTTAAAAATCTCTTCATTGTAAACTGCAGTAAGCACATAGCTGTTAACCAGCCTCCAAAATGGTCCAGTAAGCCAGACACGGTGATATGCTCCTGTAATCCCAGCACCCTGGGAGGCCTGAGGCAGGAGAATTGGAAATTTGACTCCATTTTGGATGTCTTAACAAATTAGCAGACCCTGTATCAAAACAAAAAGTAAAAGCGGGGCATGGTGGCGCACGCCTGTAATCCCAGCACTCAGGAGGCTGATGAAACAGAAGGATCGCTGTGAGTTCAAAGCCAGCCTGGGCACATAGTGAGTTCCAGGTCAGTCTCAACTACATAGTAAGACCCTGTCTCAAAACAAAAAAACAAGAACAAAAAGTAAAGATAAAAAATGGCTGTGTACGTAGCTCAGAATGGAGGCCCTGCGTTCATTCCCCAGTACCACAAAACAACAACAACAATAACAAACCCCTCCAAAACCCAAAACAAACAAAAGCCAGTCCCCTCCTCCTCCTAGTCACAGCTTTGCATAGTCACAACGGTTGACCCCTGCAACCAATGGCATATTATGGAAATTGCAACATGTAACATCCAAATCTAGGTTATAAGAGAAATTATGGATGCTCATTGCCACTCTTTTTTTTGCTTACTCTGGGTAAGACCAGTAACACTGTCATCAGGACACACAAATGGTCCATGAGCAGGTCCCCATGGAGAGGAGCTGAGTGTTCCTGCTGACAACCAACACCACATGAATAAACTATCTTACAAACCAGTCCTTCTGTTATTCTCAGGTCTTTGGAGGATGTGTGTGTGTGTGTGTGTGTGTGTGTGCGCGCGCGCGTGTGTGGGCTTGCAAATTTGATTGTAATAGCATAAGAGATCCTTTGCTAGGAACACCCAACTATACTACTTCTGAGTTTCAACACATAATTTCTGGGAGACAAATGAATATTTATCTCATCTAAGCTGCTCGATTTGGGGGACAGTTGCTATGTGGTAACAGATAACTGATGTCATGACTGCTCAGTCCTGTCTTAAAGCAGGACCTCTCATATGGTAGGCCATCAGCATTTATTGACTGTATTAATGAAAAGAATGGTTGAACAAAACTTCGTTTCTTTTAACTGCATCTAAATGAAGATTAATGATAGTCATATTGCAAGATATACAATGTAGCCATTTTTAAAAAAAATTTTACTAAAGATCACTATCATGAAATCAATATCACATACTTGAAAATTCACTCAGGCTATGGCTGATTTCTTATTTAACTCCTAAGTTCTTTTGTCTGAACAGAGTAAATGAGCAGAGGGCATTTATTTTCCTCATTCTTTCCTTCCTTAAAGGTCTTTAACTTGAGTTTGCAGGTGTTTTTGCCTTCTAATCTTTCTCTTTATTGTCTCTCCTGTCTTTGTCACTGTAACAGAAACACTTTTATGCTTTTTTAAATTCTGCCATTCTGCTAAAAAATAGAAAGGATCTGGTTCAAACTGTGGCTCATTGGAGGCACGGGACTCTACAGATATTTGTAACTGACAGCTGAATGCATCCGTTGCTTTAAATAGCCTGATGATAGTCATTCATGATGAAACAAAGAGGAGCTGACTGATGATGAGGGCTACTGTAATACTTTAATTCGAGAAGTTAAGTTTTCACACAAATATCTGAAGCACTTGTATTACTGATTCTGGTTCAAACTGAAAGCACAAGGCAACATTTTCTGTCCAACTGATTAAACGTGGCTTCTTTTCAATATACGTGGTTGCACTCTCTACTGAGAGCTCCATTTTATTAATAGAGATGAACGGCCTGTATTTTATCAGTATGCATTCCATGAAAAAGCAAACCTTGACTGAAATTTGTTTCATGTTGGAAGAATTTACTTCATTCTATGGACAGAGCAGGTCTTTAGCTGGCAGTGTAAAATGGAGAGACATTTTGAAAAACATAACTTATTTTATTTTTTTGATATTTTATACTAATCATCCTCATATTTGTACAGATAGAATTGACTATGATTAGTATCTGCACCATTGTAATATCTTGCAGAATTAAATTCTCTGAGTGGGGAATGTTTCAACTTCAGTATTTTTTGACCAGAAATTCATATTTCGGGAGGAAATACATTCAGGGTTTGGAAAACAGTAGGTACAAAAGAAGTTATAACTCTCTCTTTTTACTGTTATCAGGAAAAAAATGACAGCAATAGATGTTCATTTTCTGCACTTCTATTCTCAATGATAATTATATGAACAAGCACTGCTCATTAGTAATAGCAATTGGGACTTCAAGTTATACAACATTGTTGGCAAATAGAAACACACAAAAAGAGAGACATTAGGGTCATTAATCATTGATGAGGTGTAGCAATGTGAGATTAGCATTTTACAGTGCACAGCACTATTTAATCTCATATGGGGTTACTCAGCAGCCACCCTTTTGGGCAGGAAAATTCTTGCTTGTAGGGAATGTCCAACCCAACACAATGTAGGATATGTAGGTGCTTCTGACCTCTACCCACCAGATAGTATTAGCATCATCCAGTCCTGACAATCAGAAATGTCTCCTATGTTACCAAATATCCCCAGAGGCTGGCGTGGGGCTAGCAGTGTGGAGCATCATGCATATGAAAACACAAAGAGTATCACCTAGGCTATCTCTACCAAAAAGATCCCCATGGAAGTATGACCAGCAGTATTGACCCAGGAAGCAGAGACTCCTACAGCCTAGAGGGGCTTTGTATTATACTGAGGCCATTATTATTATATCAGTGGAACTCTCAGATGCTGCCAGGAGTGCAGATTTGCTAAAAGTCACACGACTGGATTTGTCAGGCCTGAAACTTGATGTTTAATCACTTACTGGTATCCTTTTCTTCCTACCTAAAGATAACTCAATTTCAGCGGCGTTTGGATTTGAAAATGCATTGATTTTTCAATCTTTACTCATGGAAGTCACCAATGCTGCAGAGAAAAAGTACTACTGTCATTCTAAGCTATTATCTATCCCTTCAGAATAGTAAATTGTGAAAATCTAGATGTCAATTTTTTGTTTTCTATGTGAGACAGTTCTAGTAACTGCAGTAGTGATATAGGTCAAAGACTAAAACTTTAAAATGTAGCCTGTCCAATATAAATATGCAAATTCCAATTTTATCACTTTGGTTAAAATTTTAGCTTACATAACTTACTACTTATGAGACCGTGGGGCAACCAGGTCAGTTCTCTAATTATGAGATTTCATATTTGGGGGAGAAAAAAATGGAAGGAACCTAGTTATAGTGAAGATGAAATGGGATGCTATGTTATAGGTAGTTGAGCACAATTTGCATTGACTAAATATAAGTGCACTTATATTTATATATATATATATATTTAGATATATATTTATATATCTTGCTATTAGTAGTAGCACTATTAATAAAAAAGCTAACTTTGCATAGAGTATTCCTCTTATAAACCACCCAACAAAAAGACTAAGTAAGCTATCAAGATGGTTGAGTTGATAGGGAGCGTTCTTCCTCATGGCTAGAACTAAGAAAATCACCATGAAAGCAATCAAGAAACCATATCCCAGGAAAAAGACTTTAAGACACAAAACATATACAGAACTAATACAATATAAAATAGACATAATTGCAGATGGTAACTTTAATTTGATGCTGAAGTAAGACAAGTTAACATGTCTGCACGAACGTAAAAACATGAAATTTTTACATTTTAAAAATTTTCATTTATTGAATAATTCCTGAATATCAGCAATGCCCTTCCCTATAGCTCACAGTCTCACAAAGTTGAATGGCAATTTGCCTCAAGCATAACAAAAATTGCTTGATGTCTTTGTCCTTAGCAACTCAAAAGTCTGGGGACTCTGAACTGACAATAAACTATATTAAAGGGTTATAACATGTACTGCAATTAAAGAGATGGAAAATGTCATGCCTTATCTGTTAATTGTTTGAAATGAAAAATTAAGTGATAGGTGGAAGAGAGGCACCAAAAGGACTACAAATTGCAGATGCTGGAATCATTTCAGAATTTTTCTGTTACCCCAGAGCTACTGCTAATAAATAAAAAAGACAATATTGTTGATTTCATTAGGTCTATCGGCACTGTACATATGGGAATACCTAGATACATAATTTGGTTTCCTTACTAATAAGACTTTATTGGTATCCATTTGAGAATTCTTAGCTCTTGAATGTTTCACAAAATGCAAACCCAGTGTTTTCAGTGTGGTGCCTTAGCATGTCATGAGTAGGACTCAATACTTTAGTATAAATGACAAAATACTACACTGCACATATATGTAAACCAAAGAACAGTACATTATTTAATATTGTTACTAAAAATGTAACAAAAATATAATTGCCACAGTTTTGAAATGAGCAACAGCTGAATTCCTCATGTTCACCAAGCAAAATGCCCTGCTTCCTCGCATAATAAATAGCAAATCCTCATTTTTTTCCATCTGCTCCCTCACTGTCCTGATAATTTCTCAAGTGGAAATAAATTAATCCTTGCTCCTTTTAAAGTAGATAGGGAAGAGTAGAAAAAACAGTTTAAAGTTAAAAGAGTCTAATTCGATCCACTTATTGGCTGAGCAAACTTGAATCAGACTTCGTTTTTGAGCCTGCACAGTAGAGCTCAAACTGTCTTTCCTGCCTGCTTTTCTTGCGGAGTTTTGGTGACAACCAAATGTGACAACATATATTATGCTTTGTGAAGTGGGAAGCATGATGCAAAAGTGAAATGTTACTGGGAGGGGTGAGGCTGAACCATCCACCTTCAGAGTCTGGACATGTCTGGGCATGACTGCCCCTCCCAGGAGTCTGTTTGCATGGGAGGAATATTGTCTACTTGAGTAGAATTCATTAGAGGAGAAGTCTAGATCAGACATGATGCTCTGAAGACAGCAAAACAAAACATGGGTCATTTGAGAAGAACGAATGATTATGAAACCCTAGGTAATAGCTGTTCTCCAATTTCTCTTCTGGCCCCACCCCTTTGGCCTCATACAGAAGTTCCACAGAGGGGTAGCGAATTACTCTTGGAAGTTCTAGGAGACAGTCCCTTTCCTTGCCTTTTGAGCTCGTAGAAGCCACTTCTGTGTTGGCATACAGCCCCTTCCCAGGGTTACCCAACCTCTGTGTCTGACATCACATCTTCTTCTGTGACTCTGACCACCCCCACCTCAGGGACTCTATGATTAAATGGGATGCACATATATAGTGAAGGACAATCATCCTATTTCAAAATCCTTAACTTCCTCCTGTTTGCAAAGTTCCTATGCTATCCAAGGAAAAACATGAACACATACTCTTAATGAGGTTGTGGCCATCTTTTGGAGGGTCACTATTTTGCCCTGTAGAGTGCCTCACATCGAAATGTCCTATCAGCGTGTAATGGCTCAGAGAAATGTTATGAACTATTTTGTTTCAGAGGGCAAAAGGGAGAGAATCATTAACTTCTTTGCCTATATACTCTTCAAAATTTAATGAATATGCAAAATTTGAATTTTCCTGAAGAATTATTCTCTCATAGAGAAAATTGTTCTTCTGTTCTAGTTTAGGAAATATAGTGAAAGCTATCAAAGTACAGAAGAAATAATGGTGATAGAATAAGAAGGCTACATGCTGGGACTAAGGGCTCAATCACAAGAAGCAAAGTCCTATTTATGTGGAAATTAAATTTTAATAAAAGGGGGAAAATAATAAATGTGATAAATTCAGGTACAATATGTTAGGTAAAAGAACCAAAACTCCAGGACCAGACTAGGACTACAGTGAGCCTTTATTATGGGGAGGATCTGCTGGGCTGTCTCTGAACAAAGGAGAGAAAGCAGCATGGAGGAACAGGGAGCTTCTTTTATAGGAGTGGGATGGGGTTAGGCTAAGCTGGAGTGGAGTTGAGTGAGGTAGTATTAAGAGATTGGAGGAAACGGTGACATCACTAGTTGTTAATAGGTAGCAAGTATTTGGTTACTTTTTTGGCGGGAGAAGAGGCGTGTTGGGAAGAAGAAGCCTGTCCTTTGTTGAGAGAAGCCATATTTTAACATGGAGGCTGCTATTCTATGTGGCAGCCATCTTAAGGCAAGGGAAGTCTAACACATTTCAAGGATGAAACCTTCATAATCTGCTGTATTTACACATGGGGTGTAAGAGCAAAGGAGAAATCATGACTGGAGCATCTGTTATGTGGATGGCAGAGCACTGGCTATGCAGAGACACTGAGAAAAATGTAGAGACCAAGTATCCCACTAAGGATCAAAATTCAAAAGAAAAGTGAACAAAGAGCCAGAATCTTCTAGTGAGCAGCAAAGAACAAATATACACATGAAGGATGCTTACATTCACTGTTCATCAAGGACATGCAAATCAAAATTATGACTTAACTCCCCCCAAAAAAATTGGAAGAAAAATTAAGAGTGGTAATAAAAAATAAAGGTATGTTGAGGATTCCTGAAAAAACTATCTCGATTATTACTTGAATTAAAAAGAGACATTAAATGTTGTATTAGTGAAGTTGTAAGAAGCAGGTACTTTTTATAATTGTTGGAGTATGGTAATTGGTACTAGCTTTTCAGGCAAAAAGTGTTTCTCTAGCTCTTAAAACTACAAATGTGTCCTTAGAGTAGCCTAGTGGTTGTAAATTGAAATATAAAGAAAAATTACAGAAATGTACAATGAGTTATATGTAGGAGCTTCATTAGAGTATTATTTATAAAAATGGGAAAGGTAAGTTCCAATTTAAATACCTCTCAAAAGAACATTCATAAGTGGACTATCAATATCCATATAACAAGTATTTGTTTCTCTTTCTTTTTCTTTTTTTTTGGTGCCAGGGATCCAACTCAGGTCCTTGTGCTTGAGGCATGCACGGTGCCACTGAGCTAAATCCCCCGCCCAACATGTATTTCTAATAAAGAGAAATAATGTCATAAATGGACACTGAAATGCATCAGTAGGTGAAAACATGCTCAGTATAACTCATGTCCAAAATTTTTACAATCTAAAACTATATACATCCTTATGTGCTTATATAAGAAGGAGTTGAATTGTATCTCAGGAGGCATTCACTTTACCTGTGTGACTTGCTTTATATTCATATAAGATTATATTCTATTAATGTAGCATTTCTGTAATTTAGACATTACAATGACAAAAATAAAAAGGCGAATGTTGAATGAAAACAATAGGTAGGCAAGGGCTTTCATGCTTTAATACTGCATACTTTTGCACATTGGATATGCACCAATTTCTCCTGATCATTTGGTGTTTTTTTTATTGATGTCAAAATCAGATATATTTCAGACAAAAGGAAGTAGAAAATGTTTGAAGTACAAGGCAACATAGCGATGCACTACTTAAGAGTTTTATTCAACTGTAAGGTCAAAATAAATCAATATTCTGATGAGTTTTCATGCAAAGCTACCTTCGCCATTAAATGCATAAATGAGACAAAGAATTTTGAACAAGGAAAGAAAGAGTCCTCCATTCCTCTATGCTGCTCACCCTGTTCCTGCAGGATTGTATCCAGGAATGCACACCATATAAAAGCATGTGCAAAGAAACACAGCATGGCTGTTTCAGGGCTAGAATGATGTTCTTTAGAGAATGGTAAAATGAACACAGTTATTTAAACAGGAGACAAAAAAAATACCCAAATGACATGTAGTTGGCTTTAAGCATTTTAATTCTACTATACACAAGGTAAAGAGGGCTTATTCTATTTGCATGCAAATTACAAAAAATAATAACTATTTTTGCACAAAATATGGGTATATGCATCAGTTTTCATCTTTCTGAGAATTATTGTCCTGTTTGACACTTGTGATAGAAACCAAAAAGTTTATGTTGCCTTTTTCATAGCACTACCTCTGAGAAGTAACCACCAACCAGGACTATACTTCCTAGCCCCAGTGATCTAGTCAATGGAACATTAGTGAAAAATTTGGTAGTCACTTCCTCGTAGAACACATTCACACACACATGCACACACACACACACACACACACACACACCACCTATCACATGCTCCCCCATCCTTTTCCCCTTCTGGTTAGAAAGAATGAAAAGTTGTAACACAGCATTAGTAACCAGGTGCTGTTGTGTCTCCATCAGCCTGGACCCCTCATTGGCCTCACAGTGGGCTGCCCCAACAATTCCTTTATCTACTCTGTAGCATTGTGCAGTGAGAAGTCAGCTCTACTGAGTTTGAGCCATTTTATGCTTCAAAGTCTGTCATTAAAACAATTAACCTGCTTTTTTTCATCTGAGGCACTTAGAAAGTGAAAGCTAGCAGATGAATGTAGAGTCCAAAAACTGTCCAATCAGACCAGAACCCAGGCCATCTAATTTTGAATCCAAGTTTTTCTAATCTGTCATCCTGCCATGCAAAAGAAGTAGAACCTATATTATAAATGAATGGGATAGAAGTTATGACTCTATGTAGAATAGCTGCGTAAAGGGCAGATGCTTCCATTTCTGTAAGAGGCAGTGTGTGCTCAATCTCGGGGAATATTAAAAAACAGTGGAGGCATGTCAGCGGTAGATGATTTACCACTACTGGATGAGTGCCCTGAGCTTCCATGATCCAAGACACACTGGAAGCACTCGGTGGTATTTATTACACAAACACTATGCACTCAGTGGCAATCTGGGGGCCCAGTCATCTCTTTAGCAAGGTATAATGGGGATGCTAAGGAACTGAGCCAGAAACAATAAAACGAATAAAAACTTTAGCACAACTTCCAATGAATTTTTCATTTGCAAAGGCTTGTAAAGCTGAGACTGATAAAGAACTTCAATGTAAAATAAAATTGGAGAATCTGAGATTATGACAGACTTTCCACAGATATAAGGTCTCATGCTTGTGACTATTGGTTGTTCTTGTTGTGATCATACTCATATCCCTAGGGTTAGGAAACCACAAGCAAGGGGATAGAATCTCAGAGCTATCTCTCTAGTAGATGGTAATTAATAGGGCAGTGAAGGCTGTAGGTTCAGATGATGACTGCAAACTAAGTAGCTTCACTATAATATCAAGATAGTCTTAAAACACCTGTTGAGTTGGATTTAAAGTGGGGAAATAGCAAATTCATTTGTATCCAGAATTCTCCTCCTCCAAAAAAACTACCATGACTGATATTCTGCTTGCCACTTTCTACTCATGAGGAAGAAAAGAAAAATAAAAAAAGAGAAATTAGAAGATGAAGAAAGGAGAGTTTTGAGGTCCGAATAAAATAAAACTTGCTGAAGTTCAGGTGACTACTCTCCGTTTCTTGTCCTCAACAGTTATCAGAGCGTTATTGAACATCTATTCCAAAGAGAGATGTCAAAATTTTAAGTTATTTATGGTAAACTTTCCCTTAATCTACATTTCCACTCTCCTGCACTTCAGTAATACAGGTGCAGTTGTGGCCCCAAAATATGAAATAGAACATACCCAAATATAAGCAATTTGTGTATTTTAAATTGTGTGCTGTTCTAGGTAGCATGATGAAATCTCATGCCATTTTGGATCATCCTGCCAGAACGTGACACATTTCCTTGTACAGCAGATCTATCCCGTGTGCATTACCTGCTCCGTGGTCACTTAGGAGTCATCTCAGTCACTGGATCCAGTGTTGAGCCGTCACAGTGCTTGTGTTCATGTGTCCTTTAATACTGGCCCTGAAATAAACATAATTGATAGTGGCACTTGCACTGTACCAAAGAGAAGCTGTGAAGTGCTTCCTTGCAGCGAAAGGATAAAAATACAATATGCTATTTTGATACAGACCACATTGATTTAACTTTCATCAGTGTATTGTGATGCTTGTTCTATTTTATTATTGTTGCTAAGAATCCCTTACCATGATTAATTTATAAATTTAGCTTTATCACAGGTATGCATGCACAGAAGAAAGCCACAGTATAAATAAGGTTCAGTGTTCTTTCATTTTTTTCCTAAAAAATCCACTGGGGGGTTTAGAGTGTATCTCCCAGAAGGGGAGACTATGGTATGTTGGTGCCATCTTATAAAATTCTGAAGAATTATGAATTGATTGATTTGTTTAACAAATACTTCATGTTTTACTCCCTATGATTTGTCAGACACTCCTCTATGTACGAAAGAAGCAGTAACAAAGAGAAAAAAAATTAAAAAGATCCTTGCCTTATAAACACACATTCCAGCGACATTCCAGTTAGTAAGAAAGACAATAAAATGAGTAAAATATACCATACATGTGGCTGATTAGTGCAAAAAAGGAACTTAAGTCAGAATATGTTGGAGGAAATTTTAGAAAAGCTAATCTGAATATGATTACTGAGAAGCCGAGTCTTGAATAAATGTGTGAAGGAATTAAGGGAGCAAGGAAGACAGATAGTTGGGAGCCTCACCTCGAGGAGAGAGCAAAGCTGTGCCTGGCATTGGAAGCTGACATGGCTGGACAGAGGGCGGTAAGGGGCAGGAATGGATGACATGAGAAGCATAGCAAGGGTGATGACAATGACAGCCTGAAGGTCGGAGTGGTCATTCTCGGTCTGGCTACAGTGAAGACTCCAGCGGAGTTTAAGCAGAGAGTGAACATGCTCTGAATTATTTTTTAAGGCCATCCCCATAGCTACTATGACAAACAGGTTTGGCAAAGTAGAAGCTGAGAGATTAACTAGATTACAGCTGTCTCCACCTATTCGCAGTTTCACTTCTCTGTGGTTTCAATTACATAGAATCAACTGTGTGTGCAAATAGGAAGTAAAAAAACTCAAGAACAAATAATTCATAAGTTATAATAACTTTTTACTAGTGTGTTGTTATAATTACTCTGTTTTATGATTGATTATTCTTCAACTCTGCTGTGCCTAATTTAAAATTAAACTCTATCATAAATATGTAGGTGTGCACAAACACATAGCATATATGGGATTTGTTACTATGTACAGTTCCAAGCATTCACTAGGCATTTTAGAACACATCCTCTAATTGGGAAAGGGAGGCTGCTCCACTGGGGTATGCTACACATAATGGTTTGGCTGTCAGAAGAGTAAGAACGGGGTGGATTCTGAATATATTTTTAAATTGTTGAGAATTTGTTGACAGAGTAAATATGTAGCATATGTGAAGGAAAACCATTAAAGAATATACAAAATTTGGGTCTTTAACTGAAAGAAAACATATTAACCAAGAAAGGAAAGCCTACAGGATTAGATTAAGGGTACAGACAGAGAGTAAGAAGAAATAATGAGCTAAGTTTTAGTTACATTCGGGTTACCTATTAGATTCCCAAGTGGGAAAGACAAGTGGACAGTTGGGCATACAAATACAGATTTCAGGAGAGAGATTATAAAAGAAAGAGGAATTTCAGAGAGGATAGTACAGAGAAAAGATTTTAAACTTATAGTCATTAATACATATTATATATACATACACACACACACACACACATATATATATATATATATATGAATGAATTTGTCTCACTGTGATATTTCTCTAAATGCATGTATCATACTGTGATTGTATCTACCCTCCCCAAAATACTATCTGAAATCAACTAAGAGTGATTACAAAGAGAAAACAGAAGAAGCCCCAGAACTGAGCTCCGACTAGACAACATGCATAGGTTGGGAACAAAGAACTAGTCCAGGAGAGTGAGCATAAATGAGAACTGTGGGGCCCAAAGTAGATAAATGAAATGCCAAATTGGAAGCAAAATGGACTTTTCAAGGAAAAAGAGGTTAGCTGTGGTAAGGTTAGCTGTGCAGAGTTCAGTAGTAGCCACAATGAGAAGTGGACTTCCTTGGACTAGCAGCCTGGAGGACACTGCTGACTATGAAGAGACCAGTTTGCTTAAAGTGGTAAAGTGCTGATTGGAATATCAAGAGGATGGGACCTAGAATAGTTAGAAATATGGGCTACAGATAGTGCTATCAAGGAAAGTAAAGGGTTGACAGCAGGAAGACGTGGGGTAAAGGGAGAGAAAATTTCCATTAATGCAGGCCATTTGTGTGCCTCTGGGAATGATGCATTAGATAGTTTAAAAACTGCTTTAAAATTGAGAGGGGGGAGTTGTGTGAGTAATGTGATATAGCAAGACAAAAGGAGAGCTTAGTGTGTAAATTCACTTTGGTGAGGTACCTGAACAATCGTTAACAGGTAATAAGGTAAATGCATGAGCCCTACAGCAGGGAGATGGGCAGATCTGATACAGAACATGTCTAGGGGTTTCTCCTGTGATTGCTTCAGTTTTCTGGGAAAGTAGGAAGCAAGGTCAACACTTGTGGGTAATAAGGGAGAAAATGCAATGGAGGTCTAGGGGAGGAAATAAGGTCTACAATCAGCAGTAGGACTTTGCTGAATGTGACAGTGGTACTGTCATTATTTAGAACTTAAAAAAAAAATCTAGAATCACACACCAGCAAAATTCAAATCTGTATTTTAGCAAGAGACCCCAGGCGGTTTTATTTTTGTCTGTTAAAACCAGAGAGAGAGAGAGAGAGAGAGAGAGAGAGAGAGAGAGAGAGAGAGAGAATGGGCTAAGGCAGCATAAGTTCCAACTTTAAATAATGAGAATTTAAAAATCAAACAAGTGGGGACATTTGTGTCATCTACAAATAATTTCAACAGTCGTAGTGGAGGCATTGAATATATAGAGAGGCGAATTTTACCAGGGTTGTGTTTTTGTCGGGAGAGTAAAAGTGGATGATGCAGTTGCAAGAAAACAGTCATAATAAGAAATTGTAGCTAATACCACATACAATTTGAATAAAATATGGTTGGAAGAGAAGGAATGAGAGGAGAGGCATGGCGGGGCTCCGTGAAGAACAATGACCAGTTGATTAAGATCTGCACAGGGCACATTCTTGTGAGGGTGGAAGTTTTACTGGAGTTTGGTATTATAGGGAGGTGCCTGGAAAATAGCTATCTGTAGAGAGTGGAATGTGATTCATTCTTGGTAAATAACAAGTCAAATTATGGCCGTGAGATGGAGTACTTGAACCAGCATGGAGAAGGTCACTGGAGAAGAAGAGGCCCAAAATTTTGGGACATTGAAAAGACCGCCTTTGTAGCTACAGAAACGATCAAGAATTATGGCACTGGTAGTGCTGAAAATGCGACCGTGTACGAGAGGAAAATACAACAACAAAGAGCGTGAGAGGACGGCCTGAAAGTACATGAAAGATAAAGGGGAATGGTGGGTGATGGAGTCTGATGTTGAGTGAACAGCCAGTGCTGAGGATTTTTGCTTCAAGGAAGAATGACCTGGATGTAGCACTGAAGAGAAATGATACATTGAACCTGTTCCTAGATGCCGTGTTACAGGAACAGGAGGTGAGAAAAGATCTACTCTTTGACAGCGCTTCTGAGAAAGGGGTGCCATTAGGTGAGAACGCGTTCTTGCTTATGAAAGAAGTGAATTAAGCTAGAATATGAGTCTGCTGATTGACCTAGAGCTCCACAATGCACCCTGAAAGGGTTTTGGGGAGGGATAGGGGTCAGAAAAGGCAATGGAATTAGAATCTAGAGTCTGGCGGACAGGCAATGACATGGGACATCTTGACATCCTGTGAAAGTCACCACAAATGGGGAAGGGACATAATGATGGTACAAGGAATGACATCAAGAAATTGCTAGTATTGTGAGGACAGAGAAATGAAAGGGCCCTGGCCAGGAGAAAGTGGAATTCTGTGGTTCCCACTTGGTGTATGCCACCACAGGCACGACATCCTGGTGAAAGATAGTTTTCCCTTGAGGTTGCTTGGCCCTTGATGAATGGAGATTTCCCTTTAAGCATGGACACTCTCAGGATCAAGGCATAGGGCAGCCTGCAGGCTGCATGCTTAAAAATAACACATTAGATTCTGTTATAATAAAGTGGTACTAGAATATCACCAAAAGGTAAAAATATTAGAAGGAAAATAAAATACCAGAACAAACTTACTTCAGGTAAAAAAAATTGCTGTCGTTGAGAGGCCTGCTGGCCAGTGGGCTGAAAAGAAGCAAATTGGTCAGCTGTAATTGTTTATTTTATACTGCCAGATGTATTGCTTTAACCATTTGTTTAACCTTTGTTTTTGACAACTGCCTCATTAATGAGCTGTTGTGACTGTTGAGATTCTGATATCAAATGGTCCTAAACCTTATAATTAAAATAAAACCTGATATTATTTCCCCTCTTTTCCTCTTAGCAAACCCAGATAGAGTATGGAGACTCTCAGGAAAGCTGGAGAAGGGAAAAATCAGGACACGTATCATCCAGTGTCAGAGATGCAAAGTAGAACATGAAAGCTTTCTCCTTATTCCTTTTTCTCTGACCTGCAACACTATTTTTAGGATTTAAATATGATCCCATGGAGGCCAAAAGAGGCCAAAAATATCTTTCTAATTCCTTCAATTTCTGCTTTTGCTAAACTATCATGGCTTCTTGGGATACCTGAATTTTAAAACCAAAACCTGAGCAAGCCAGTTCCACGATCTGTGTTTAAATTTCTATGTGGCTTTATAGAGGTTTCCCAGGAAGCAAAACCCATGTTTTTAAAGTTCAGCTTACATTTCATGTTGAAAAATTGCAATAAACACAATGAAGTTTTTACTGCTATATAAAATTGAAGGACCAAAGAGAACAGTGTGTTTCGCAGTGCTTGATGCAGTGTTTGATCGCAGCCTGAGGGAATCAATGTGTCTTTAACAAGAAACTCTTGGTGATCCTCATGCAGCAAATTCGATCACTTGCTCACCTATTCATCACATTTCCATTGTACACTTTCCTGTGCCGGGTTCATCTCAAGAAATTAAATAGACTCTTAAAAATAATGGTCTGGAGGAGAAAGCCCACTCCATTTTGAAAAATAAATGCAAAGGCAATACAACTCAGTATTTCCCAGGTTTCTTTCAGGATAACATTAATGTGTTACAGAGATGCAGTTATTGTGGTGCATCAAAATAATAATGCTGAAATCATGAGATGAAAGTATATTTTATCCATGAAAAATTTAATAAACTGATGGATTGAAATTATTACTTGGGTGTTATCAGAAATCCTGACCAAACTAGTTTAAGCAAAAAAAAAAGAATAGTAAAATTATAAAAAAATATATCGACTAATGGAAATTGGAAATTCAGGTGTAGTATAGTTCCAGGCAGAGCTTGATCGAGGAAATTATCACTCCTTCTCTTTTCTTTGACTTCTCTGGCTGTCTCAACTGCTGTTTTATCCTTGTTCTCCCCACCTCCTAAGCTTTTGTGAGCTCCTGCCTCAAATACTCACGACTTAGCAACACAATATCGAGGACGAAGTACACCTCTCCCTGCCACCTGTACTCATGATCTCCATATCAATTCCAAGAAATGTTTTCTTACTTGTGTGAGACCAATCTCTTTTTCCAGAGAAAGAGCTATTAGTTAAGCCATTGTAATTGTAGTTAATGTAAACAATATACGTATAGAATTGGTCTTTCTCTGGAATCAAGGGGTAGTTAGTGCCCAAAAGGAAATGCTTGGAAGAAAATAAAAGCAAAAATGTTCATGACACTGAACAGGTAGGTAGAATTGAAACAACCAGTGCCCAACAGGTAGATTAATTATAGTACATGTATACAACAGCCTTATACAGATAGTGTCATCATGTTTCCAAAGAATATGTGATACAATGGAAAAAATGTTTAAAATATATCAATGAAGAGTAGATATAATAGGATCCCTCTTGAATAACATTTTGGTATTACAGAAAGAAGAAAAACAATGATATAAGCAAATATGCTAACATATTAAGTGTCATCACCCTTCGGAGTCTAAGTTATAGGAATATTTTGTTTTTAGTTTGGCAAAATTTTACTACCAACATTTTTATAATGAAGTGTCTTACATATGAAATCAAAGAGAAGAGAACTGTCATGTTAAAATATAAACCTACCGTTTAGGCTTATTTTCAAAGTAAAATGTCATTATGAAGCATTCTTTGCCACAGTTTTTCAATGAGAAACAAGGAGAGTGTGTCATTTCTCCCGAAGGCTCCATCAGAGTAGATCCTCTAGTGGATTCTAACCTGAGCCCTGCAAAATCTTATACTCAGCGTGACTTCCCACATCACAAAGAAATTGCAAAATGAGATGACAGAAAGATTAGACTCGTATCTGAAATTGGCTTCACTGGGCAAGCAAGACCTTTCTACAATGGAGACTCTTATTTTAAATTGAGAGACAATGTTTCAAAAAATTCCTCAACCACAAAAACAATGATTTTTTTTTGTCATCTTGTAGTCCCAATTTTAATGAAATATAAGGCATACAATAGAAAACAGATGGAGAAAGCAAGACAAGAAAATATTCAGAGTAGGGACAGCACTAATTAAGGTTTAATATTTTGTCTGGATGTCTGAAATTATCTTGTCAGAGAAAGTACTTGTCAGAGCCACTGATATGCAACTGTTTATTCTTTTTTCTTTTTTCTTTTTTTGGTACCAGGGATTGAACTCGGGTCCTTGCGCTTGCAAGGCAGGCCACCGAACTGCTGAGCTAAATTCCTGGCCCTGAAACTGTTTATTCTTTATGTCATGTAACATCCTTAGTACAAGGTGAAGTTTTGAAATCCACGTAACAATTGAGGTTTTTTGGGCTAGGGATTTAGCTCAGTGGTCCTGCCGCCGGCCTCACAAGCACAAGGACCCAAGTTTGATCCACAGTACAAAAAAAAAAAAAAAAAAAAAAAAAAAAAAAAAAAAGAGGTTCTAAATGATACACATGCATTAGTTTTGATTGATCCAAACTTTTTTAAAAAGGGAGAGATGGTTAGTATTAATGGAATTATCCTTGCTGTACTTGAAAATCTCCCCATGTCTCTTTCAACTATTGAAATATTCACTGCATTTCTGTAATATTACTGTGTTGGACAGTGTAGGACAGCAGTACTACAGCAGGAAGTGTTATCGGTTTATAAGAAGTTTTACTTACTACAAATAAATATATTCTAGCACAGGAAACATTGAATAAGAATTGCTTCCTAGTTTCTGGAATCAATTCCCAAATAAACTTAGTACATACAAACCTTTATGTCAGGCTTTGGATTTCTGTTGAAATTTAGGCTAAGGTGCATCTGGTTGGCCAGATGTGTTTTGTATACGGACCCTTTCCTTAGCAGGATGATGGCACACTGAATGGGTGCAGGCATTTCTACCTAGCTAGGAGATAGAAATTAGGAAATATTGAGAGAAGATTGAACGGATCAGATCATGTTTAAATAGAACCTTGTAGGCCAAATAGGAATTTACAAGGAATGAAGAGATAAAGAAGCTTCTAGAAACAGATTGGCATGACAAAAATTATAGAGATGTGAAGATGCGTGGCTGAAGTAAAAAATGACAATCCAGTCTGACTCAAACTATGAGCAGAAGGAGGAAGAATGCAATAGTGATAAATGCCACAAAGACCAAAAAAGCATGCTGAGAATAAGGACAGAAAACAGATTTCAGTAGAGCAAGTAAGCAAAGACATCTTGTGAATGTGGCATTTAGTGGAGAGCTGAACTAAACAGACAAAAAAACCACGTGACTATCTGGAGTCAAATCACTGCAGACAGAAAGAATATCAATATAAAAGCTCTATGATGAGGTCAAGTTTTTCATGCTTGTGGAGGAATATGATGGCTGGTGTGAGTGGAAAACATGCTGGTACAGTAAAAAGAGGAAGATTATGAAAGAGGCTGGAGACCTAACAGGGAGGTCTTTGTGAATCAATGGGAAGGAGTCGGAATTTTATTCTAAGTGTATTGGGAAGATGCAACATGATGTCTTTTGCAGAACAGTGATTTTATATAATTATATTTTTAGAAGAGTACTTGGCTGCTGGTGGACACTGAGTAACTGATAAGGCATAAAAATGAAGCAGAAAAAGAATCATTTGGATAGCCAGTAGCTTAAATGATAAAGTGTGGTAGTGTGATATAGGACGTTGACAATGGAAATGCTCAGAATTAAATATTTTAAAGATTTACCTGAGAGAACTTGCTGGTAAACTGTATGTACGCCATGAGGCAAAGTCAATGACAGCTTCTAAAATTTGAGACCTCTAAACTTGTGTTCTAATCATTTCATTGATATGTCTGTGTGTGTATAGACAAATACAGTCTTTGTGATAACCTCAGGGAATGCAAGCATTGTTAACACCCGCACTGTACAAAAGAGGATGGTAAGGCACAGGGAGATTAATGACTTGCTAAAGGTCATACTGTGAGTACTTGACAAAGGCAGGGTTCAAAACTAGACATCTAGCTCAGCCATGTCCTACTCATTACACTACTCCAAGCTGCCTATTAAATAGCGAGTGTCATCATGGAGGAGACAGTTGCATCAACCAAACTGGAGCTCAGAAGAGAGGAGAAGGTTAATGATATCGATTTATGAATCATTAGAATGTAGATGGTACTTATTGCCATGAAACAAGATGATATTTCCTAGGGCAAGGGTTGATGCAATGTTTTGTCAAAGGATATTTAGTCTGTGTGGGCCGCTTTTCCCTGTCAAAACCACTCAAGCCTGCCATTGTAGTTAGAAAGCAGCCACAGACAGGTCAGTGAATGAGTTTGGGTGTGCTCTAACAAACTTTTCTTGGCAAAAACAAGCAGTGGGGGGAAGATTTAGCTTTTGCAGATGGAGTCTTAGGGAATGAAAATAGGAATAGAAAAGGCAGTTAAACTCCCCTCATTATATCAGGAGAGAAACCTGAAAAGAAACAGCAAAGGAGACGGAGGAGGGGAAGTGATAGAGGTAGGAAGATAACCTGGGACAGCTAAGGGAAGTAAGGGAGGCCAAAAATGTGGTCAAAAGGTAGAATCAATGGACAAGAGAGGTTAAAGGAATTCAATTGTCCAAATATCCTGATTTTTATAGATGAGAAAACTGAGGCTTAATAAGAGTTGATTTGCTGCCCGGTCATTTCAGGAATTTATTGCATTTCTAAGGTAATCATTTTGTTATGCAATTTGCCTTTTCCAAGGCATACACATATATTTTGTAGTTTACTTTCTGATACAACAAAATTTACTAATAGTATCATCGTGAATGAGCACATGAGCATGGTACATGGATCCGCAAATATTGTATACTTGCTATGTGTTTGTAAGTGTGTGTGGTCCCAGAGCCACTTGTAGTCCAAAAGAGAAAGTAGGAAAGGAAAAAAGATATTTTCAATATTTACATTTAAGTTCTCCCAAAGACTAACTAAGGTGCTCTGGACTAACTTATGCAACCTTAAAACTTTCTATATTGAAATTCTAATGTCTGTGTGATATTTGGTTATAGGACTGTTAGGACGTAACTAGGATCAGGTGAGGTCGTAAGAATAGTGCTGTCATGATTAGTGGCTTTAGAAGTAGAAGGGAGAATGGGATGGCTTTCTTTGCTCTATGAGGACACAGTGAAAATATGGGCATCTGCAAGCCAGAAAAGGAACCCTCACTAAGAACTTAATCAAGCAAAGACTTGTTCTCCAATTCCTGAGCTCTCCAAATGAGGAATACAGTAAGCTCTACTTTTTTAACCTCTCCCTTGGAACACAGCTGATGGAAACCTCAGTTGGGCATCAGGGACAATTCTATAGAGAAGAAACTTCAGAGAGAGGTAATGGTGTTATTTAGGTCCTGTAAGTCCAGGCTAAAGATCTGAAGAGTTAGTAAGTAGATTACTGGAAGCCATCCAGCTGTGACTGCAACCTGGTTAGCTTTCATTTAAAAAGAGAGTTGATGGATACAGTTGTCATATTTCAGTTGAAAAATCTTGGGAAGCCAAAATATAAATGAGGAGACAGATTTCAGAAATGCTTCTAGGGTAAAATTGATGGAGCTTTCTGCCAATAGGCTGTTAAATGTAGAAATAAGATGAGTAAAAATGGACTGATAATTTCAGTGACTGGATGGTGAGGTCATTCACTGAGACAGGGAATCCAAAAGGAAAATGTGTAAGGGGAAGAGAACACATTTTAGATTTGACTATGTAAATTTGAAGGTGCCTTGGGGCATTCAAATGTAAATATCCCAAAATCGGTTGAGTAGGGAAGTCTCAGAACTAGGGATGTGGACTCTGCTAGACTTAAAGAATGAAGAGCCATTAGTATGTAGGTGGTTAAAACATGAGAAAATGAGATTATTATTGTCAAATTTATGTGCATGAATATTACCTGTCAGTGTGCATACAACCTTGGAAGCCCAGTTATTAAAAGCCATTCACTGGGGACTTCAGAGTTAGCTGAATCTGCAAAATATATTATAAAATGCCAAAGTAGGTCTACTGGTAGCAGCATGTAAATGTGTTCTCAGAGACTTCACACACACACACACACACAAACACAAATAAGTAACGGTTTGCAAGTGCAAATACCCACGGAATATAAAAATAAAACATCTCTTGCCAAATATAAATGATATTCGAGTAGGAGTTGAATTCTGATGATTTTCTAGCACTCTTACAAGAATTCTTCTGTGTATGAAATTATACACACTCCAGTTTGTCCTAACTTATATTTTCAGTTGTATCTTGTAAAACTTCTTTGTGTAGACTTGAGGAATATTTAACAAGAGCAGACTTCGTTAATGTTTCCACCTGCATGAAACTTTCCAAGCCCCGGGCAGTGAAGAGAAATGTAATGAATAGGAGGCCAACCTGTCTATATCTATTCAAATTTAATGCCTCTTGATCTCAGCTCAAAGTGTTGAATTTGGGTAAACACATCAATATCTGAACCTGTCACCCCTCTTCTCTTTTCAGTCATTTTCAAAATTAAGCGTTCCACTATCTATCCATTTGCCTAAACTATCAGGCCAGCTGGACTCATTTCTGCATTTTCCCTCTATTGGCCAATAGCCCTATCAATTTCTTGTGGGGTAACCACAAGAATGCGTGAAGGCAAGATATATGTGTCTTCACAAGCAACAGGTCACTATATCTGATTAGAGGATGTTGGAGCGTGCTTCCTGTGGCGTTGATCACATGGCTTTTTACCCAGGACCGAGATGGTTGAGATAGCAAATCACAATAATAGGTTCCCTGCCTGAGTTTTAATACACTATTAAAGCCATTGTATTCAGTTAGGCCTGGTAGCACACACCCCAAATCCTAGGATTAAAATTTAGGCCAAGCCTGGACAATATGAGACCTTGCTTCAAAATAGAACTAAAAAAGGGATAGAGATATACCTCAGTGTGAAGGCCCTGGGTTCAGTTTCCAGAATCACAAGGAAAAAACAAAATAATAAGGAAACCCCTCAAAAATTCATTACAGTTAGTTTTTAAAAGGGCTTCTTGGACTTAACAGACATGTAGGTTTGAAGTCAAGATTTAGGTTTGAGATCTTATGTGGTGCTAATTTGTGTCTCATTTAGATAAAGCATTTTATCCATTTAGGATCTCTATATGGTCTTTCCTAAACCACAAACAGTGTAACACTCCAGCCTTACACTAGCACTCATCTATTTTTGCACAGCAGACCATCCCTAAACTTAGGAGCTTAACACAGTGTGTTAAGAGTGATTTCTGCAGGTCAGCTGAGAATTCTGCTTAGGTTTGAGTGGCTGGGCCAGCTAGCTCCAGGGACAATTCCGTTCCATGCAGTTCTTATCTGTCTCCTGGAACCAACAGCCTGGCTTGAGAAATGTCCTTCTTGGAGTGGAAGCTGAGACAGAAGAGTACCACAGAATCATAAAAAACCTGTTGATGTCTAGGCACAGATCAAACATACAGTTACTCTGGCCTCAGTCTATGGGTCAAAGTGAATTACATGGACTAATCTGTCACTGCAGAGTCATGTGGCAAAGGATAATCCAAAGGGGTGGAGAATCTAACCATAGAAATCATCTATCACATCGAGGAGAACAATTACAATGCAAAAGCACTTTGCTAAAGTAGAAGGAGTATTTACTTTCTTTAATCAAAGAAGCATAAATGATGAAATTAGTGAGCTTACCTAAACTTTAAGCAGTGAAAAGGATCCAGTTTTTGAGGTCTACACTATTTAACTATCTATTCTGTTTCAGAAACAATATTCTTTTATCATAATCATAACACTTTGTATTCATATAAAACAACAAAAAGTCCTTTGTACTTAAACAAAATGTTTCATATCTTCTTTCAGCAGTCCCATACACTGGTGCTAAGGGATGTAAAGAGCCAATCTTGATATTTTCTGTGTGCTTTAGTGAATCACATGGATGACGTCTGCTACCCAAGAAATATCATCTGTCTCCTTTTATTCACATTTTAGAAGAGGAGGGGATCATCGATACATTTCCCCCCTGCTCTAATCGTAGGTGTGATAGGTATAATTCCACTTTAAAATCCCTGCATCATTCTCAATACAGGCACTTTTACTATGTCAAGCACCACTCAAAAATCAGGATACCTCTCATAGCTTTTTTTTTTTAAAGCAGAGTTTTCTGTGCATAAAATCCTTATGAAAGGATAAGATGTCAAAGATGGAAGCAGGTTGGGCATGTCTAATGAAAGCTGGAGGGCAGGTAAGTAGCATTCGTGTGCCTGTGCTTTTTATAGCTTGCTTGTCCGGCATCATGCCTAATTGCATACATTATTTTCTGCAAATTATAGAAAATACAGTGACTCAATCAGAGAAATTCTTTATTTCCAATTTTGTACCTACTTCTTGCTTTCTCAGCCTGCTTCAATGAGGACTGAGAGATGGATGTGGGCAGCTTAGCTACTTCACAGCATCCAAATCTCATTTGAGAATGGCCTTGGAACCCAGCCAGACTGCATTGTTATCCTTCTGTCAATTACAAATGTGCCAGACACCCAAAGCACTGGGGAGGGAGTGCAATTATGAAAAGGCACCCAAGAGAATATGCCCAATGTCATCCCTGACTTGTGAGGTGACCTTTAGAAAATCAGATGCTTAAAAGAGAGATGATAAATTGTTCTCTAAGCCAATCATGCAAATGAGTGGAAGCACCAAAGATGGAAAGAAATTACAGGAAGGAAGATCCCAAAGAATCCAAGTTTTTGTTCATGAAATAATTGTCTTCTAATACAAAGAGAACCAATTCCAAATAATGGCTATAACTCCTCCCTAGATATCAGTCATAATTTACCACCCTACTTGTATTCATATGTGTTAATCCCAAATGCCTTCATTCTGCCAAAAACCCATGTCTCTAACACTCATTCTTTCAGTTTTGGTGAAGCACTAATGGTTTTATTTTAAAATCCCTAATCCCAGTGCTGGAAAATCCTTTGTTGTCCCTGGATGTAGGGCTGAGGGGATCAGAGTAAGAATAAAAATGGGGATGAAAACAAGTCTATTTATGTAGTGTGTCTATATCTATAGCAACTCTTCTGGTCTGATTGGTGTCCTCCTCTAAGGAGACTTAGTTTTTCCCAGCAGATTCTAAAAGCAGGAATTTGTCTTCATCACCAGAGGACTTACTGTCTCAGAATCTAAGCCAGTAGGAGACACTTTGCACAATCAAAAGAGATGGGTGCTAGGGATTTAGCTCAGTGGTGCTGCCACTTGCCTTGTAAGAGCAAGGACCTGAGTTCTATCCCTGGTACAAAAAGCGTGGGGTGGGTGGTTAATGGGAATAGGTGTGTAGCTTAGTGGTAGTGTACATACTTGGCCTGCAAGAAGCACAGGGTTTGATACCCGTAAATAGAACCAATCTAGCCTGAGTGTACACTGATTTGAAGAAACTTTTTAAAAAGATAGGTGAAATATTGGCAATATTTTAGAATAGACAATATTTTAGAATGATGTGTGCCATTTATGTTGCTATAATGGTTAACTTTATTAAGGGATGTTCAGATAGTCAGTAACACATTATTTCTGGGTGTTTCTGGCAGAGATCAGCATTTTAATCACTCAACCAAATGTAGAAGATCCACCCTCACTGATGTAGCAGTTATTATTCCATTCACTGCAGGTCCAAAAAGAACAAAAAAATGGAAGAAGAAATTTTTTTCTCTTATTTCTTCTTTAATTAGGGTATCTATCTTCTCTGCCATCACACATTACAGCTCCTGGTTCTCTAGGTTTTGGAATCTGGGATTTACATAAGAGCCAACTGCCTTCTTCCTATCACTCTTTGATTGCCAGACCTTTGCTCTTCGTGTGGGAGTTGTGTCACTGTCTACCCTAGTTCCCTTCTCAGGCCTTGGGACTCAGACAAAATTATACTACTGGATTTCCTTGTTCTTTCATTTGCAGACTGTAGATCTTGGAACTTCTTCTCTTCCATGAGCCAATACCCATTATAAATCATTTCTTATACGTCTAGGTATACATTACATTGATTCTGTTTTTCTGCTGAAGTCTCATGTACAACCCATAACCCTTGATACCTATATTTTGAAATGCTGCAATTTGGTGCTAAAATTAATCATATATAATTAGTGGCAGACTCGCCACAGATAAGTCCAGGATTTCAACAAAACTGCCTCATTTCAGATGCCAGCAGCAAGGTAGGGAGTCCCTATACTTCATGTGTGATCACTTAAAGTTCCCACTACCATTCATTCAAGTTTGATGATTTGATAAAATGGATCACAAAACTCTGAGAAGTATCACAGTTACAACTACAGTTTTGTTATAAAGAATATATTGTAGATCCAGCATTGGAAAAGGTGCATAGGGTAAGGTCTGGGAGGGTCACAAACAGAACTTCTGTGCCCTCTGTTTGTAAAACCAGAGCACATCACCCTTTTGGAACATCAATATGTTCATCAGCTATGAAGTCAACTATCAATCCTTGATGGCTAGGGTATTACTGAAATTTAATTACACAAGCAGGGCTACAAGGTTGAAATCAATCACCAGCCTTTTCTATTTTTCCTTTCAACTGGTTCATAGTCTCATCTCTCTTATCTCATGGTTGGCCTTTCTGGCAATCAGTCCCCAACCTGAGTCATCTCAGGTGTGAGCCGAGGGACTTATGAACACCCATGGAACTTCTATTACTCAGGAAATTGTAAAGATATGCTTCTTCTTCGGGCTTCAAGGAGAAAACCCAGTCAAATTCTTCTTCTTTGTATACACTTAAATATAATTATACATATGTAAATGTAAACAAAGTACATGTATGTTGTGTATCTACTTCATATAATTATATATAAAAAACTAGGCTCTCTCTATATTTTATATTATACATAAAAGCAATATATAAACTATATATATATATATGTGCATATATGTTATATATATATAAACTAAGCTCTGGTAGTAGCTGAAGGAATAAAAAATAAGGCAGGGAAGTGACCAAAGAAGAAACAAACTCAGTCAACAGGCATAAAATATGTTATACTTTCTCTATCAGCTAAAACAAATATCTGGCAGTATTTCAACAGTCCCGTTTCATCCCAAGTTCATCAATTTTTCAAAAGTCCCTAGATAATTAATAGACACATGGGCAAGGTTTGTTATAGCAAATGATACAGAGGAAAAGCAAGAGGGAAAAGTATATATGTATCATGTAGATTCCAGAGTAGGCTGGCATAAACTTTGGAGTTTTCCCCCATCTGGTGTCAAGCAGGTCACATTTTTTTTTTTTCTAAATAGAAACCACAGGATGATTTTGTGGAAGGACTCTGCTCAGGGAGGTCCAGCTGACTCTTTGAGTCCAAGTCATTTTTGATTCTGGTCAAGTCAGTACAGCCAGCTATGCCACTGGTCATGACAGTTGAAACTCAGGACTCCAATAATGAATTCAGGGCGCATCATCAATCTTGATTTTGCACAAGGCTCCTCTGACCAGATGGTATGGCATGGCACATTGCTCTAGATATGTACAATAAACATAAAGAATATACATTAACATACACAATCTTCCAAGGACCCTATTCCCAAGGGTCAACCAAAGTGAATTATGGCCCTCGGTTTCTCTAGAGACACAGGAGGAACAAGAGCCAAAATGTTCTAGGTTAGCTTCTCAGAGACACTTAACACAACTGAATCGGTGAATTCCTGAGTAGCATAAACAGCACAAAAACCCTGAGGTTCTAAGAATGTGTGATTGGAATTCTAACTGGAGCCAAAGGAAGTCTAGACAAGTAAGTGAAGATAAAAGTCTCACATCACTAATAAAAGAAACTGAAATAAATTAATCTCTAAAGATTTCAAGATCCTAATGGGATAATTAACAATGTGAAATTGGAAGAAAAGGACTAAAGGTGTAGGGACAGTGAGAAGGGTAGGGAAAGGGGAATAAGGGAAAGGGAAAAAATATGAGAAAATGAAAAAATGGAATCAAAGTGTTTGTAGGTGGGGAGGGGAGGAGGGGGTGAAGGGAGGGTGGGGACGAGGGGAAAAAATAAGAACCAAGACCTGTCATGTAAAGGTACAAGATCCCAGTAATGAATTAACTGTACTGTATACCTAGAATGTACCAATAAATTCAATTTAAATTAAAAAATGTAAATGAAATCAGGCTCATGGGGACCTGTTTCTCACCATCTTGTACATATACAGTCCTCACAGCTGCCTCTGGGATAAACTGTGGCAAAATTTCTACGATTATGATCAAATCATGAAAAAGGAACTTTGTGTTGCCTGGCTGCTTCACTGAGAATGATGTTCAGCATCTCACCTGGATATGGAAGACAGATGATCTGGTCTCAGAAAGGACAGAAGCTTCTACTGAGTCAGTGGGTTCTTTATCAAGAAGGACCATACCTGGATGGACCAGAAGCTGTTACTTAATGACTGCGCAGGGCTTTTGAGTGAGGTTTTCCCTGGCTGACTCCTACAATCTCTGTATCCCAGAGGGGGATACAATATCCAGTGCTCCTCATTACAACAGAAATGTTACTGCTGTTTCTGACCCAGCGGTGCGTGTCCTTAAAGACAATCTAGGCACAGAGAAACACAGGGTTGTTGCTTCCTGACCTCTGAGTCAGGTGTAATGCATTTATTTATTTTGATTGCTTCTGTTCACCTCTGCCTCATATATCTTGAACATATAACAGATTGAACTTTTCTAATAAATACATATCCTTGTCATACCTCACTTAAAGAAATACATATCTCAATTAAAAAAAAGATTTCATAAAGAGAAATCACCTCAGAACCTTCTATTAGATGATGAAAGTATACAGTTTCACCCAACACGAGAACTCCTTTTCACTTGTTATTCTAGAGGGTTGCATAGCATGGCATTTGTTTGAATATTTTTAATTTTTAATTCTTATTAGTACAGGATTGAAGTATATAAAGATTGAACTCATTGTAGAGAGTTGGCACATGTACATAATACATCTCAATTCTGCTTTCCCCTTTTCCTCACCCTCCTTTTATTTTGCCAGCATCAGATTTATTTATTTTATAAATTATTATAAAATTAATTATCTCATATACAGATTAACAACCAGACTAATGGTCAAAAGTCTATTAAAATACAGAAGAAACTTATACTAAATCAAGGTGCACTTTTAGATATATTTTCCAGGCTGGATAGCAAGAACTTTTTTTTCTTTCTGTCTTTTTTTTTCCTACTATCTGTATTTTATTTCATAATTTATTTATATATGGAGTTTTTCATATAAGAGAAGCCATGCAGTATTTAAACTTGTGTGTCTGATTTATTCCACTATTATGGTCTCAAGGTGCATCCATGTTCCTACAACTGACTGAAGTTTACCCTTATTGTGGTAGGACTTCACTGTACATACTCCATTGTGTATAAATACCACATTTCTTTATCCATTCATTTGTTGATTGGCATATAGGCTGTTTCCAAGATTTGGCCCCTTAGTTGAAGATAACCCAGCTGAGTGTGTTGGAGTTGTTTCTGTATCTTCTGTTCTGTCTCATTGATCCATAAATCTGATTTTTTTGTTGCCAGTACTATCTATTTTTAATCAGTGTGCTTTCAAGTCCAGATTTGTGATGCCTCCTGCCATGTTCTTGTTGCCCATAATTACTTTTGTTATTCTAGGTCTCTTCTGGATTTCAGGATTGCTTTCTCCTATTCATAAGGAGTACTTTTGGTATATTGATTGAGATTTCATTAAATCTACACAACAGTTTTGGAAATATGGCCATTTGGGGATATATTGGTTCTACCTATCCAGGAACAGGGGACAGCGTCTCTGATCTTTCTCAGAGTAAGTCTATTAAAATACAGAAGAAACTTATACTAAATCAAGGTGCACTTTTAGATATATTTTCCAGGCTGGATAGCAAGAACTTTTTTTTCTTTCTGTCTTTTTTTTTCCTACTATCTGTATTTTATTTCATAATTTATTTATATATGGAGTTTTTCATATAAGAGAAGCCATGCAGTATTTAAACTTGTGTGTCTGATTTATTCCACTATTATGGTCTCAAGGTGCATCCATGTTCCTACAACTGACTGAAGTTTACCCTTATTGTGGTAGGACTTCACTGTACATACTCCATTGTGTATAAATACCACATTTCTTTATCCATTCATTTGTTGATTGGCATATAGGCTGTTTCCAAGATTTGGCCCCTTAGTTGAAGATAACCCAGCTGAGTGTGTTGGAGTTGTTTCTGTATCTTCTGTTCTGTCTCACTGATCCATAAATCTGATTTTTTTGTTGCCAGTACTATTTTTAATCAGTGTGCTTTCAAGTCCAGATTTGTGATGCCTCCTGCCATGTCCTTTTTGCCCATAATTACTTTTGTTATTCTAGGTCTCTTCTGGATTTCAGGATTCCTTTCTCCTATTCATAAGGAGTACTTTTGGTATATTGATTGAGATTTCATTAAATCTACACAATAGTTTTGGAAATATGGCCATTTGGGGATATATTGGTTCTGCCTATCCAGGAACAGGGGACAGCGTCTCTGATCTTTCTCAGATTACTGTTGTTTTCATCATACAAGGCTTTCACTTCCTTGGTTAGATTAATTCCTTAGTATTTCATTTATCTTAATATGATTGTAAAAGGTATCATTTTTCTAAATTCCCTCTCAGTGAGTTTATTATTTATGTATAGGAATGCTATTAATTTTTGAGTGTTGACTTTATGTCCTTCTCTTGTTCCTGATTTTGTAGGGAAAGTTTACAGTTTTTCTTCATTTAGTATGATTTTGGCTGTTGATTTGTGATACCCATCTCTTATCAGATCAAGATAAAGACCTTCTGTTTCTATTTTCTTCAGGATTTTTATCGTAAATGAATGATGGATTTTGTCATATGCTTTTTTTGTGCCTATTGAAATGATCATGTGATTTTGTTCTTGCTTCTGCTTATGTGGTGTGTTCCACTTGTCGATTAGCATATGTTGAGCTATCCCTGCATCCCTGAGTGAATCCTACTTAGTCATGATGTATAAACTTGTTTTTATTTATTTATATTTTGGTACCGGGATTGAACGCAGGTCCTTGCACTTGCAAGACAGGCGCTGGAACCATTGAGCTAAATCCCCAGCCCTAATGATGTACAATCTTTTTGATGATTTCCTGCATTCTGTTTGCCAGTATTTTATTGAGGATTATTGCATCTATGTTCATTTTTGTGATTTGCCTGTGGTTCTCTTTTAGGATGTGTCTTTTTCTGGTTTTGCAATTTGGTTAATGATTGTTTCCAGGAATGGCTTTGGGAGTATTGCTTTCCTTTCAATGTAATTAAAGACTTTGAGGAGTGTTGGCATTATATCTTCCCTAAAGTTATTATAGAATTTAGCAGAGACTCTACTGGGACCAGTATAGCAAATCTGTTCCTCTAACACTGTTTCTCTCTCTCCCTCTCTCTCTCTCTCTCTCTCTCCTTTACTGGATATGCTGTTACCAATGCCAAACAAACACATTCTGCCACACTTCCCTCTCTCAGTTCCCCATTCTGCAAAGCTTATTCCCACAAAGTGGCCACATGCAGCTGTCCCCTGCCTACACAATCCTTACTTCTCTGGCACCTGCTCCTTTTACAGCTCTCACTGTAAATGCCACTACTTTGCAGAACTTCAGCTTCTTCTGTCATTTCACTAAGCATTGTTTACTTCTTTGTGCTTTATCAACTTGCGACTTTCTAACTTTATTTTGTTTTTTGTGAATATAATCTAAACTATCCTTGAGCAAATTCTTTGTACTGGTTCTCATTTCAATCTCTCTTGCTAGCATTTGGCTCTTACCAGGTATTCAGTAAAATATGTTAGATCAGATAAAATCTAAATGTGCTGGTGTTATTGATTTTAAGGCCCGGCAAAAGGGATCCAAGTCACTTTTCTAGAGCACTGTCTGAAGATGGAAAGTTAAAGGGCCCAGGGTGATCCTGCTTCGGACTCTGACTAGACATAAAAATGTTTCATAGTTGGGCATCCTCACCCTTGTCTTGTCTTCTGCACAGTGAAGAGATCAGCTTCGAACTGGTAGTGTACTTGAAAATGCTGGTTAGGTGATGCATTCAAAATGGTACAGTGAAACGATAATTTTAAAATGACAAAGTTTTATTATTGAGATGTTAGGTAGGCAGGAGACAAAGAATTTTGACAGTGAACTTAGGCCAAACAATTCAGATGAAGAGAAAAGAAAATGCCTCATTTCATACAAAACACCCAAGAGTTTTATACGTGAAGCACCCTAAGTACCCAGACTTCCTGTTGGTCTACCTTTTAGATTAGACCCATCTCACTTTATGCTTCTTACCCATGAATGCTACACATAAAATCTACACGTTTTACTTTCCATTTATTGGTACTTGACCGCACTTCCATTATGTTGCAGAATCTCTTCCTTTCAGTTACTCTCTATTACATCCATGGTTTGGATGCAGTGTGCTCCCCAAAGGTTCATGTCTCGAAGTCAAGAAGAAGGCTCAGGTTTATCAGTCAGCCAAAGTTAATCATTGTTCCAGGTTTCCTTGGAAACACCCCAGGAACAAGCCACAAGCCATTCTGTGTTAGCTCTTCAGAGATGCATAACTCTACTGAGGCAGATGAATTCAAGAGGGCATGCACAACAGAAAGCCCTAAAATTCTAAGCACCTGGGCTTGAAATTTTAACTGGAGTTGAACAAAGTTTTGACCAGCATATGAAGGTAAAAGTCTCACATCATTAGTAAAAGAAGATGGAATAAGTTAATCACTAAGGAACACATAAGGAAAAGTGAACTCGTGACCTTCTGTTAGATATTAAAGAAATGCAGCTTGGTTGAATACAGAGAGTCCTTTGTACTTGTTATTCTACAAGATTGTGTAGCATGCCATCTTGCCATTGTTCTGAACCTTCCAATGGCCTCTACTGAACTTAGAATATTACAAATCTGGCAACTGAATGTTAAATGGTTTATCTCCACCTGTTCCTCTAACTTGCTGGAGACCTTGTTACCCACGCTGACCACATTCTGCCCGGCTTCTGTTAATTCCCCACACACGTGAATCCTGTTCCCACCAAGTGGCCCTCACGCACCTGTTAACTTTTGCTCTTGTGATCCTTCCTTAGCTGGTTTCTCAGCTCGAAGATCTCAACTGAAATGCCACCATTTCCAAGAACCCTTCATGGTGACTCAGAGCAGCTCCCGACCCCACAGAGCTTTCTCTTCTCATTTCACCCAATTTTACTTACTTCTCTGTGCTTATCTCCTTGCCTTTTTATAACTTTATTTGTAATTTTAAATCATTTTTATTTTTCAAAACTAAAATGTAAGCTTCGTGTGAGCTGACACTGTACTGCTTCCCACTTTAATCGCTATTGCTGGCATTTGGCTCACATCAGGTTTTCAGTAAAAGAGTGTTGAAGTAATAAATTAACAGTGGAAAATTCTGATTATGAAGTCAATTTTAAAGTATTTATCGCTGAGCCACTTAGAACATGTCAGACTGTATATCAAGCCTACCTTATCCTCTGAGCGATTCCAAGGCTCACTGAAATGATTAAATCAGTCTGGTTCAACATACGGTCCATGGACCACTTGGACCGATGACCTGGCCATCTTGGTAATCGTGTAGCTTCATGAATTCTGCTCCCTGAAATTCTTGTTTAAAAGATTGATCTGGAAGTGAAAAAACTGCATTCTGACATATTTTCCAGTGATTTTGATGTCTACTAAGAACAGAATTCTTAGACTCGACTCAGCACTAATTACCCACAGAGGCATAAGTGAAGAACTCAGGTTGGATAAAATCTAAATATGCAAAAGTTGTTGGTTCTGAGTCTAAATAAGAATGATCTGAGTCATTTTTTTTGGAGTTACTTGAAGCATGAAAGTCATAAAGCCCTGAATGAACCTGCTTCTGACTCATACTAAATATAAAAGTGTTGAACTTTTAGACATTCTTCTCCCTTATTTCACTTCCTACATAGTAGGAATAGCACTCTGTAACTGGCAGTGTGTCTTAAAAGATTAATGAGGTAGGGCTGGGGATTTGGCTCAGTGGTTCTACCGCCTGCCTCGCAAGCACAAGGGCCCAAGTTTGATCCCTGTTACCCCTCCCCAAAAAAGATTAATGAGGTAATGCATCCCAGCACTCAGCACAGTGAAAAGATAATTTTAAAATGACAAGTTTTTAAGGTTTTGCTAGTGAGATTTTGGGCAGGTAGAGCATAAAGACTGCAGATAGTGAGCTCAGGGACATGATTCAAATAAAGGAAGACAAAAACCATTCCAATGCTTGCAAAGCACACCTGACAGTGATACTTGGGGCACCACGATAGCCTATCTAACTAGGTTTTCTTAGACTTACTTTACTTTATTTCCTGCTTCTTTGTTTTCTGGGGAGTTTTTTTCCAGTTTTTTTGAGATAGATCTGTTCTCACTATATAGTTCAGGCTGGCCTCGAACTATTGTCGGTCCTCCTGCCTCAGCCTCCCAAGCCCTAAGATTACAGGTATGCGCCACCACACCTGGCTTATTTTATGCTTCTTACCTATTAATATTAGCATTATTTGAGTCAAAGTCCACATCTTTTACTTTGTATTTCGTAATACTTATTATATCATGCTGCAGAATCTCTTTCTTTCTATTACTCTCGGTACTATGGTTGGGATGGGATTTATCTCCCAAAGATTCATTTTCTGGAGATTTGATCTCTAGCATGTCAGTACTAAGGTGGTGAAATCTGTCAGAGATGGATCTTCATAGAAGATGACTAGGTCAGGGGGCGGGGGCTCTTCTTTCATGAATAGAGTAATACTGGCCTAGCACAGCAGTTAGATCTCACAAGTGGAAATTCTTAAGAATGATGTGTTATGAATGGAGGCTACCATGTGCTTGTCCTTTTTTGCATAAGGCCAATTCCCTTTCCCTTTGTCCACCATATCGCAGACAAGAACTCTCTGCCAAGATGGCAGTGCCATGCTATTTGTGCCTTGCTGACACTGAATCACAAGCCATGTAAACCTCTTTTCTCTTTGCACAACTTGATGTACTTTGGGCAGGGTTATTGTCCCTTGGTGTTCGGATCTCCAACAATATCACAGTCCTTACCACCCGTAGGTATGCAAGAAATATTTTTGGTATACAAGAAATATTTTTAAATGAAGCAGGAACAAAGAAGAATGAATGATTTTTTGAGATGTATTTGGGCTAATCTGTTTTCTGACATAACCAAGAAACAAAAATGGAAAGCCCCATTTTCAAGGAAGTAGTCGTGAGAGATTTCCTCCTTCACCATATGTGGTTTCATTCTCTGAAGATTCATTGTCTCCCAAATTAAGAGTAATGGTCTTAATCCATTGTGAATATCAGTCAGTTCTTTCTACTCTAGAAAATTCAGAAATCCACCAGGCATTTCCCACATGCCATTAGTCAACTAAATAGAAATTGCTGCATTCACAGATCTATTTTCCTAGAAACATAAGAAATGACCTTTTATTCTTCTAACCTATACATTACTTTCTCTCTTTAATTCTGTAGCAGCTAAATACATTGGGATGTTGGATAACTTACTGTTTTCTATTCTGCATCGTAGTAGGAACTTGTGCATAAGAATTAGGTGAAGAAATAATCATCAAAAAGGCACATAAAACATTGAGTAGCCTTTGTTTAAATTTCCACATGAGCCTCAGGTTTTATGGCAGTATACAAACCACTGATATAATGCTTTCTGCACTTGCTTCTTGGGAGTACAACATGAAAATTCCTTGAGCAGGGAAAACAGCTGGTTTGCCAAATCCACACATTTGGCTGCACAACTGGCTCTATCGGTAGCTTCAGGCTAGCAATATTTTTTCCTGACAATTTACATGCTACTCTAGCCCAAGGTATCTTGAAATGAAGTCTTTGCATACATAAAGCTAGAAAGAACTTGGCTCCCAATCCTGGTCAGAACTCTGCTTTGAAAAAGAAATTCACAGTGATCCGTGATAATGTGATAAGGTAGTGCCTTTTCAGCACAAATTTGCTATGCAAGACCCACTGTTTTATAGGCATTATGTAAAATATAATATCTATAATCCATATTGTTTGCTTTAATACTATTACTCACATTAGAGTATCATGCCTACCTTAACTGCTTTGTAATGTGGACCCCCCCACACATACATTAAGACAAAGATAACTGTGGTGAACACAGTTGCATACAAATTATGTTGCACAGGCAGGGAGTCTCTCCTCACAGACAAAGCAGTTTAATTCTTTGGGGTTTATTTAGGGAAAAAAAACCAAAAAAACAAAACAGATCATTTTCTCGGATCTCCAAATTTCCAACTGCTTGAAAGGCAGATTTCATCAAACTAATTAAAATTTCTTTGTGGTTTATGACTTTGAGAACTCAGTTAACTTCTGGTGAATACATAAACAGAATTTTAATTTTATCTGATTTTACTCAGCAGTAGAATTAAGTGGGTACCTTTGAAACCAAAAAGGAGAATGGCATATGCTGTCTTAGGATTTGCATTCCATTTTCCAAAGAATTGATTTGCAGTATTATCCTTAGGTCCCCCTGTACAATGTGTAAGTACTGTGCATCACAAAGAGATAGAAAACAAGCTAGAAAAATATTTGAATAATATTTAATATTTAATAAAAATATTAGATACAAACTCTAGAGGTGAAAATCTATGACATTAAAAATTCACAGTTGAAAAAAAATCTGATATCTATTCAAATCCATATATTGTTACAAAAAAAGAAGCAGAATCATTACAACCATCATGAGACTGGGGGAATAACATTGTGGGAGATTCGGATATAATAGACCATTATTCCATACATTTGGAACAGGGTAGAAATGTAGCCAGTGTTAAAGCATGTACTTAGCATGCACAGGGCCTTGGGTTCAATCTCTAGCAACAAATAAAATAAAACTTAGAGTAACCACAGACTTACAGCATAGTTTCAAGTTCAACAACAGAGACCTTCTCCTCAGTCATTTGAGAGTTAAGTGCTGTCATTCTGCTGTAGTACTACTACATGACATATTCTTAGTAGTACTAGGGTACTACTGTAGTACCCTTTGACATTTCCTTTTATCATCATAACACAATCCTCAAAATCAGAAAATTAGGATTGATAACTTGTTGCCATATAATCTTGAGATCTCATTTGAATTTTACCAATTACCCTAATGATGCCCTATAGCCAAACACTCCAATTCAAAATCAAAAATCATATTTAACTGTAATGTCTCTTTCATGCCTTGAGTTCAGAGTAGTCCTTTTGTCCTCCCTTGAATTCATGACTTAGTTTTGAAGAATCACGGTGCGTTATTTTTAAAACTGCCACTCAATTTCAGTTTGTGCAGTGGCACTTCTGAAGATTTAGATGGTGCATCTGCATTAAACCATTGCTGTGTTTGTTCTTTTAACTTCATCCTTACATAACCTGTGGTTTCTGTTGGCCTCATTCTATGTGATCATTTTGGCCATTTGATTTAGATGGTGTCTGCCAATTTTCTCCAATGAAACTACTCTTTTCCTTTTATAATTACTCACTATTTTATTGGGAATTACATGGAAATTATGCAAATAACCCATTCTTCAAAAAACTTTATTTTTTTTAGTGCTATTTCTTATAGACTCATGGGCTTCCTATTTTATTCAGATTATAATCTGTTTGTGTCTTCACAAACATATTTGGATGCTATATTGTCTCGGGCTAATAGGAATTCTTTCTAACATTTCTACTCTCTTGACATGTTCTTACCATTTTTGAGTGTTTTCCTGCTGTCTGTTAAAAAGATGTCCCAGGATCACTTTGTGTCTTCCATACTTTGATTCTGATTTCATTTATTTCTACATGGAGCCCAAGAATGATATTTAGAAGCCAAGATCTAGGTGCAAATTATACTTCTTGTTATTGGTATGTTACCATTTCCAGGCCCTCCCAGGAAAAGGCTAAGCCATAGGCATGATATATGTAAAGTACATAATATTTAAATATCCTCTTATTTCCATATCAATCATAAAATTGAGAATCATGATTTTATAGCAATATCTCATTCCGTACCAACATCATAGAGCTTGACCTTCTTTTTTCTTTTTCTGTATTTGTATCTCCATTTCTCGCACAGAGAAAAAACTGGGTCCCCTTATTTTTTTTCTCTCATTGAGTTTATTGGTACATTTTAGGGATACAGTACAGTTACATTCATCATTGTCATCTTGTACCTTTACATGACGGTTTTGGTTCTCATTTTTTCCCTGTACCCCTGCCCTCCCTTCATCTCCCTCCTCCCTTTCCTATTTACACACACTTTATTTCCATTTTTTCATTTTATCATATTTTTCTTTTCCCTTATTAGCTTTCCCCTACCCTTCCCACTTTTCCTACATCTTTAGCCCCTTTCTTCTTATTTCACATTGTCCATTATATCTTATGTACTATAATAGTATATCTTATGTACTATTATAGTTTATTCACACCAAAGAAACTATTTGGTATTTACACATGTGTGACTTATTTATTTCACTAGGAGTATATCCTCAATATGTATCCATTTTCCTATGAATGAATCTAATTTATCATTCTTTATGGCTGAGTAGTATTCCATTTTATAGAAAAACCACATCTTCTTTATCCAGTCTCTAACTGATGGGCAAATGGGCTGTTTCCAAGTTTTAGCTATTACAAACTGTACCACTATAAACATAAGAATAATAAACATAGGTATGCATGTATCACTGTGATAAGATTCTTTTAATTCTTTTGGAAAGATACCCAGCAGAGGGATGGCTGGGTCAAATGGAACCTCTAATCGTAGTGCTTTGAGGGATCTCCATATTGATTTCCAGAGTAGTTGCACCAGTCTGCACTCCCACCACCAACGGAGAAGGGTTCCTTTCTCCCCACAACCCCACCAACATTTGTTATTGGTTGATTTCTTGATAGCAGCCGTTCTTTGAGGGGTGAGGTAGAATCTCAATGTTGTTTTCATCTGCATCTCTTGAATGACTAGTGATGTGGAACACTTTTAAAATCGATTTACTGATTTGATCAATCGCCTGTATCTAATTGAGATACTATCTCTGCTGACCCCTCTTCTGCACACAAACACCCTCTGTGTCCCATTTTAACTGGGATTGCACTGACTGATGTTAATATATACCATCATTCTCATCCTCCAAGTTAGAACCTGGCGGCCCCATGAGGACACCCTTCTGCATGAAAGCTCTCCTTCCATCCATCAAAATCCAATTTGCCCATAGAATAGCCTCGTAATAGACAACCTGCTTATCTCTGGCACCATCCTGTTGGCCACTGTTCCTCATCTGTACTTTTTGCCATAGATGTTTACTTTACCCAATTCTAACTAGGAGGTTAAAGATTGAACATTTTAGAACAGAAGAGATAAGAGAAAGGAAAAAGAGACCAGAAAAAGGGGAAAAATAAGCAATTAGGAAGAGCTAAGACATCCCTTCAAGTTGCAATTTATTCTTGCTGTTATATATTTATCTATTAGTCAGTTTCGCATTTCTCAGATGAAGTAAAAGAGGCAGATAACTTTATAAAGAGAAAGGGTTTATTAGCACACACATGTATGTAAGGGTTGAAAGTCACAGTACTGGCGGGCCAGCCATCTTTTGGTTGTATCTTCTCAGGGAAATGGTGGCTGCAATGAAGCAGTCCCACAGGAGCTACATTCCAAGAACATCTCCCTAATAACCTGAGCAGTTCAGCTGAGCCCCACCTCCTAAAGGTTGCACCACCTCACTATAGAGCCACTCGGGGACAAAGCTTCTACCATTTGCACCTTTGAGGGATATTGAACATCAAAACCATAGCAATTAACAATATACAACATAATGTCGTAAAGTAGTCACATCACAAGCCTGTTACATACAAAGGTTTTATCGCCTTGGATGCTTCCTGTGTTCTTAAAAACATCGTGTGTTTTTCATGAACTCGTGACACTAATGAGTAATGAGTATTCGACTTGGATCACTCAGATTGCCATTATTTTGCCTGCTCAGTTTCATTCAGATGGCAAATATCAAGGTGCTTTTTAATACTCAGGCATGGAAATATATGAAAGACACTAGAGCCCATTATTAAGACATTTTAGTGCTCATAATTTTTGTAGGCATCTATCTCAAGTAGTAGGAAATGAGCCTTCATTTGTATAATATTGGTCAACCATATGCAAAAGATTATAGCAAACATATTACTTAATTTGCAAAAATATAATTTATTTTATTCATTTTTTTCAGCTTTAATTGAGTTTATTGGTACGTTTTAGGGATACAGTACAGTTACATTCATTGTTGGGATCATGTACCTCTACATGACAAGTCTTGATTCTCATTTTTTCCCCTTGTCCCTCCCCTTCCTTTTATTCATATTTAACTAGATTTTTATAAAACAACTTATGTCAAAGCCATAATGTTAACAGAATATGTTGTTTAATATTTACTTATTAGAGTTTTAAAACTATGATGAACTCTTCTCATCCAAGATTTTTCTTTCAAATGAAACTTCTGTTTTCTTTATTTTTTTTTTTTTTAATTTTTTGAGACGGGGTCTCACTGTGTAGTAAGACTGACCTGGAACTCACTATGTAGCTCAGGTTGGTCTTGAACTCACAGAGATCCTCCTGCCTCACCCTCCTGAGTGCTGGGATTATAGGCATGTGCCACCACACCCGGCACTTCTGTGTTTTCAATGAGATAAATTCATTTCAATATTTATTTAATCACTGTCTGAATTAAGCAAGTATAGATTGTCTTACTTTTCTTGTTGCTAAGGCAAAATACCCGATGCCAGAAGTTAAAGGAGGGAAGGTTTTTTAGCTCATAGTTTGTACAGGTTTCCGCCCATAAACAGCTGGCTCCAAGGCAGAGTAGCTTGGCAGAGGGACACTGCAGAGGAAAACACTTCATGGTATTCAGAAGACAGCAAAAGCAAGCAAGGAGCAAGACAAGCCTCTTTCTGACTCTTACACTGTATTCAGGCTACTGAGATTAGGACAGTGACAAACCAATCAGTGGACTTATTTAATAATCACACACCCTTGATACCAGCATCACACAGTCTAGATTCAGCCAATGATGAAAAAGCCCCACCTATGACTGCATGAGGCTTTGGGAGGAGATCAAGACACAAGCCATAACATAGATAATTTGTGACTATGTCTTCTTTCTGTTTGTTTATTTATATATTCCTTATTCTTTCTTTCATGAGTGCCTGGATAAACAAAAAAGAAAGAATAATAAAATAACTAGGAAAATCTCCATGTTGAATATAATCCTTATGCACTGCAAATATGTACTAATTAAATACATACAATTTTAAATTTAAAGAAAATTAAAATTAAAAAATAAAGTACCTAAGAAGGAGAAATGCCATTTTCTTTCATTTTTAGATAGTTGATTTAATATTGGGATGAAGTAGAAATTTTAAGATGAAACCAGATCCTATTGTGATTGATACAAGTTTTAGACTGCCTTAATAAAGAGTTTATCAGTTATAACCACATGTCAAAAAGTCAAGTTCTTTATTGTGATTTTGTTCTATTGGGCTTGGAGGACTTTACTAAACATGTATGTGCAAGACAAAAACCTACAGTTGAAATGTGAGGCTTAGCCTGTTCAAAATGTGTTATTGTAATTAAAATATTGGTAAAGTTATACCACCCAAGAGACCTGGTAACTAAAAGAAGTTTCTGGAGATGTTTAGTCACCTCTGGCCTCCTGCGATCTCCTTTACACTTACTTGGATTGCTTTTCTATCTATGAGACCTATATCATTATATCGCCTATGTTGTGGCTTGTATCTAGATGTCCCCCAAAGCCTCATGTGCTCATAAATGGGGCTTTTCAGAGCTGGCTGGGACTAGGGCTTGTGGTACTGGGATTAAGGGTGTGTGGTGCTAAATCAGTCCACCAATTGGTTTAGCACAGTTTTAGATGTGGATAATGCAAGCACTCTCCTGGGCCTGGGTTGCACCAGTCAATAGGCTTATAGTCTGGATGGAAATGGGAGAGAAGAAAAGCAGTAGTGTGCTGCTGGTGCTACTTGCTGCTAGTTGCGTGCTGTCTGCCACACCATTAACTGTTTCTCTTCTGTGATCCCTCTCTGCCGTCCTACCCTGCCTTGGAGCCAGCCAACTATGGACTGAAACCTCCGCAAACTCTGATCTAAAATAAACCTTTCCTCCTTTAGCTTGTGGGTGTCTAGTATTTTGTCTCGGCAACCAGGACAGCAACTAAGACATCCTAATAGTCCCAAATGTCATTGATTGAAGTGACAGAACAACACTTACCAAGCCTCTATCTATCTATCAATCTATCTATCTATCTATCTATCTATCTATCTATCTATCTATCTGTCTATCTAATGTATTGTTGTAATTTTATTATGGGAGAAGAGTTTACCCCCACCTAAGGGATCATATGTTGAAATTTAGTCCCCACTGTGAGTATTCAGAGGTAGAAACAGTCCAACTATGATCTCTAAAGTTCAGGCCTTTGGGGGTGATTAGGATTAGATAATGTGATCCAGGTAGAACCCACATGATTACCAGTGACTTTGTAAGAAAGGGGCTCATGTACACACAGGCGTGTACACACTCTCACACACACACACACACACACACACACACACATGCACACACACGTCTCTTGCTATTTGATGCCCTGAGCTGCCTCATAACTCCACCAGCCGGAAGGCCATCACAAAGTGTGCGCTTCTGTAGCTGCAGGACTGTGATCTAAATAAAACTCTTTTCTTTACAAAGTCACTTTGCCTGAGGTTGTTCTTTAACACAAAATGGACTAATACGTGTTTTCAATATACTCCCCTATTGTTTCACCCTAAAGGATTATCACTTTGAAATAAAAAAACTTGAAAATCTTGTTTCCTTTCATTCTCATTGTCCTAAACCTTTTAAACTTGTATAAAATAAAAAAGTTTAGCCACATCACAGACTTCATTTATTTTTGTACTGGTGATCTTATTGGTGTCTGGAAAATGAAGCACTATCTGAGAAAGTACTTTTTATTTCAGAAATAGTTGAAGATTTGAGGCAAGGGTGGTTTTCAAGTATTTAGTGTGCTTAAATTATAGTCACCCCTCCTGGGTGAATCCTAGTTTTCCTAGTAGGCTCCAGTTACCTCTTCCCATTTTATATTTTCTCAAGATCTGAAAAGAAATTTCACCTTATTTCCACTTTGCTTTATATCTCCCACTAAACACTTATTGAATTTCACTAGTATGTGTTTCATTTTCTTCAAACCTTCTTTTCTAAAATTACAATCAGGTTGACCTCTTTCGATCACGGGTTAAGGATGTGAGTGTATGACCAGATGCTGGTGTCCTGATGAAGTATGGAGACTACTTCCAGCATAGAGAGACACTAGTAATGACGATGTAGGGAGACTGGCACACGCGAGTCAAGCTACTTCTGGAAGACTCAACTTTACTACCAATAATAATAGCCAGTCCATGTAGAAAGTGCTGTTTTACACAAATGAACAGTTTTCCCATTCAACGAATCACACGGTTGTCAGCTGAGGCAGTACAAACCGATTGCCTGGACTCAAACTGAAAATGCAGACTCAACAAATAAGCGTGAAGACAATGTCACTATTATTTGTGGCGGTAAAATAGTTTTTGTTTAATAAACAAAGGGTGAGGAGGAGTTCTGAAGAAGACTACTGACACCTAGATCCTAGCCATCCACAGTGATAAATCACATAGTAGTAAAGTCACATATCTCCTCGTGGTTCAGTTTTTCACTTGTAAACCAGGGACTACCATGATGCTTACCTCACAGGAGTACTACAGGGTTAAGGAAAATACTATTTTCGTACCATCTGTCCCATAGTAGGAATACACTGAACGTTAGCTGTAACAATAGAAACACCTGAATTTAAACAGTATTATATGATTTCATTAATCAATATGCCTACATATGATAGAAAATCACAATGAATATTTTACCTATGGTATTACACTCTTAACCCATATTTTTGATTTCCTTGTCCCCCCAAAAGCAAATATAAACCAAACAAATAAGTCTTCTTTGAATGTAAAAGGAACTACTACAATGAAAACAATCCTGATGAGACAGCCTACAGGTGAATTCATTTAACATGCATTCAGATCAGAATTGGTGCTGAAAGGGCTAATTGTAAAAATCTCCTTCTACATGTGTCATGCTCACAGGTGGTAAATATGGCTCTAATCAGAAGGGACCACATGCAAAGCACTCAGATGCTCTGCCAGAATAAATCTGTGTGAATTTGCTGAAGAACCAAGTCCTCATACCTTATTTTGAAAGCCACATTTCTCCCAGTCGATGGACCAAAGGGCATTTCTAATTTCATAACCTAAATTATAATCAAAGCATCAGGAATTTAAATAAATAGGTGTCACCAGCATGAACAAGAATTCTATTTTATTTTAGTAGTAGTATAGAAAAACAAAGGCAGATTTCAAGGATTTTTGTCATACATACGTATATTATTTCCTGGGAGACTCAGGAAAATAAATATAGCCTCCTATTGCTTTTGACACTACTAAAATATTTTTCTCCCATCTGCTAGCTATTAATTACTTAGGATGAACCAGTGACCATTCAATTATTACTTAATTTAATTAACACAACAATTTTATGGTGTAGACTGAATTCTCAGTCCCATTTTAAAGACTAAGAATATGAGGAGCCAGAAAACAGAATTACGTGGCCCAGAGACCTCATGATGTAAAGTTCAGACTTTCTCCGTAGTGTTCTTATGCTACCCCACTTCTCAATATTAAAGATAGGCATTCTGAGGGAAAAACATTTCTATTGTCTATACTGAGTTTTTCTATCCTAGTCCTTCAAATTGGACAAGCACAGTGTACTATCAAGTGTGTTGTACATATGTGTATGAATCTGTGCGTGTAAAATTTATAGTTCGAGACAATGATGTTGTCTATTTGCTGTTCAATGATACATGAAATCACCTAGCTCTCTGGGTCTAGTAGCTGAGACACAGGTGCTCACATTACAAAATAAATGGTGGCACAGATTTAATGGGCATAAATCTAGGAGGCACTGGGAAGAGGGCACAAAAGGTGGGGCCGCTTAGAAACTGAATACCTTCACCCTTAGCAGAGGTTTCTGTTCACTGGAGTCACAGATTAGTGGAGTAAGACTGTCCCTTTAGCTTTAACAAAGACTGCCTCTTTCTTAACATATGAATTACAAAATGTTATGCAAACTGTGTAAAAATGTGTCCCTCTTTCAAAAATACAAAGAATGAAGGATGGAATCATAGCTCTTAAGAAATGTTAGTATCTGAGCAAACCTTACCAGAGATATTTTGAGGGTCCGAGTGCATTCATTTGCATGTGCCCTTGTAACAATTACCGTGACACTGACAGATTTCGAGAAAAAGACCCCTGATTGACAGGGAAACTTAAGGTGAAGGCATTCTGGCAGTCTCTCTGCTTCAACCAAAGGGTTAATTCTGAAAATCAACATCAATGCAAAATGTTTCATCTATAAATTTCCCCATAAAAAGAAAGGGAAAAAGAGGAGGAAACAGCCTTTTTAGTCGGAGCAATTTATTAGCATTACTCAAGGCTGTTCAAGAATGTAAACTAGGACTTTTTTAAAATGTCTTCTAATACATTTAAATCAGTTCTTCCAAATTCTCATGTGCTTTCTGAGCTGATTTAGTTGCACTTTGCTCCTGGGAAAACACCATGGAGTTTTGGGAACGGCCTGCATACATCCATAATCCAAATGATAGCAATTTAATGTGAAATGTTTGACAAATGTTGGCAGGCTGATTATTTAGCAGAGGCCATTACTGCTTTTGGATCAAAAGGGGATAATTTATTAATTAAATTGAGAAACAAAGGCTTCATTAGCCTGTTATTATTACAATTTGAGAAACCACCTGTTTTCTTACATTTTAATTTGATTCATTGTTCTCATTAAGGGAAAAATTGTAATCAAGCTACGACAAGTGAGAATTAGATAGTTGTATATAATCTATAAATTATTAAATGATATAATAGAAACATGAAGACGTAATTCAGGATAGACATTTATATATGTGTGTGTACAAGAATTTCATAGTTGGAAAAATTATGTTAATGGCCAATGGCTGTAATTTGTCCCTTTTAAAAATATTTGGACTGCATGGTATTATGAAAATAGCTAATACTTATTAAGCATGATGGTCATACTATGTAAAATTTGATAGGAATTAATTGATTTAATCCTCTGAACAACTCTATTTGAGGGGTAAATCATTACCCTCACTTTTAAAGATGATGAAACTGAAGCACAGAATAATTAAATAACTTGTCCAGGTTCACACAGAAATAATTATCAGAAGAAGGGTTAGACCCTGCCAGTATTACTCCATGCCTTCTTTTTAATTTCCAGCAAAATATATTGTGCTTCAATATTTAATCAGCTCAATTATTTTCTGCATGTGAAATGGCAATTGTGAAACTCATTATTTGTACTCCATTTAGACTTCTGTCAATATAATAGTTTGAATTTTTAAACTATACATTTTTATACGTTATTGCCTGCACAATGACTACTCTAAGGTATAACAGAAAACAGCTGAATTTCATAATAATGTTTAAGTTCCACAAATTCAAAAGGATAATCCGGGGTGAGTATGTTTGGCCAGACTCATTCCTTTTTGGCCTAAATAGTCATTTTTTAGGAAAACCTTGGTCTCCTTTATGATAACAACTAGAATCTTACGAACTTTAAGAAAAGCTGTGCCAGGAATGATGGCACATGGCTGTAATCCCAGCACACTTGGAAGCCAAGGCAAAAGGATTGCAGGTTTGATTTCAGCTGGAGAAATTTAGCAAGACCTTGTATGAAAATGAATCAAAACAAAGCAAAGAACTTGGGATATAGCTTAGTGTGAAGGCCCTAGGTTCAATTACCACTACTGAAAAGAAAAAAGGAAGAGAGGGAGGGAGGGAGGAAGGAAGGAAGGAAGGAAGGAAGGAAAGAAGGGAAGGAAGGAAAAGAAGGGTAAAAAAGGAAAAGCTGAATCTTTAAGAAGGGGGCATTGGCAGGCAACTGAGCCTGTTGTATTCAGAATCAAGTCTGTCTGTGGAGAAACCACAAACAGAATTTGCAGCCCTAAGTTGGTCTTGTTTCCAATGCCAAGATGAACAGAATCTAGAAAGTCTCATTTTGTTTCCCAGAACTCATCGATGAACTCTGACCTAACTCACATGTAAATATAAGCCAATGAAGAGGGAGCACTCTGATTCAAGTGGATAGAAGTGAATTCCAGGAGGGGAATTCCTCTGAGTAAGCTAGGCCCATTTCCTCAGAGCATAGTTCATTCTGGTTGTGACTCCTTGGTTTGTAATTTTTCTTTTTTCTTGAACAGAGCATCTCCCTTTTTTTTTTTTTTGAGCTCTTTTTTAGTGCAATTCACTGATAGTAAAATCAAGGATAAGCCTAGTGAAGTTTATCCTCAGTATGCTAAATGAGTCATGTCAAATTAGGACTGTCTGTAACTTGGAAGACAGCTGTTCAGAACTCTCCTCAGAACACACTGGTCTGATAGTCACTATATCTTTGACAGAGTATTTAGCCAAAGAAAACAACTTCTTATGGATATGGCCCATTCTTTCTTTGAATATTCTGATTGTTTTAAAGTAACTTAACTGAAGTCAAGTGTTCTTCCTTCTCGTTGAGTGGTGGCGAACCTGCACACATACACACAGCTGGCTATTTCTTATTATTAAAAACTCTAAAAGGTGCACTGTCACTGTTCTAGGTCCTTTCTGTAGCAAGGGAATCTGGGGTAGCCTCCAAGATCCCAACCTCCTTGTACCAGCCACCCCCACCCCACCCTGGGCCAAGTAATCTCTTCCTCTTATGTCTGAGTGGGACATATGACCTCTAACAAAAAGAATCCAGCAGAGGTGATGGGATGTTGCTTCTGTGGTTGTGTCATAAAGAATTATTACTTTTGTCTTGCTAAACTCTCTTGTCTGGTGGATGTTAAGAAGCAAGCCCCCATGTTTTCAATTGCCATTTGTAGAACCTGCAATGGTGTCCTTTAGCCAACAGTCCACAAAAAGTGAGGATCATCAGTTGAACAGACTGGAAAAAGCTGAATTTTACCAACAAACACATGAGTTTGCAAACATATCCTTCCTTACTGAGCCTTGAGTTGAGACTCCAGTCTTGGTTAGTGGCTTCATTTCAGCCTATAAGAGACCCTGTGACAGAGAACCCACTTAAACTCTGCATGAATCCCTGACTCACAGAAATGGTAGTTTAATAAATGTTGGTTGTGTTTAGCCACCATAGTGGTAGTAATACTGTTGTACAGCATTGAGTAGCTTACAAATTACACAGTGTTGTTTGAATGCCACTTCTTCTTAAGATGCTTCACAAAAATAAAACGCTATAAAGAGCAAAATAAGAGATAGATAATAGAAAGATGTTTCTCAAATAGGAGGGGGATCAAGAGATAGATAGAGGGGATGGAGGAGGCAAAGGGAATGAAAAAGGAAATTGAGATGTGTTATGTACATGAACCAATTCCCCACAAGGAATGTAAACATTATGTTCTGCAAAGATGTGCTAAGGAATACATGTAAATAAAATTATATTAGTGTTACTGCTTCTACTGCAACAGCAGAAGAGACAGCTTTTTATTGAGTACCTCTTATGTGACAAGTTTTTCCCAGTTCTTTGCACAAATTATTTCATCAGTCTGCACAACCACATTGTAAGAAAGGCATTTTTTCCAATTTAGGAAATTGAGAAATGAAATACATAAGTAACTCGTCCACCGTCACACAGCCAAGGCACAAAAGAACTACACTGGAAGCCAGGCCCGTGTCGTGTTTCAGTCTATTTCATTTGTTGAAAGAAAAAGACACAAAAATTAAAATTAAAACCCAGTTATGTAGTGTTACTCCTGTTACTACATTATTTCTCTGTTGCACGCAGGCCTGTAGACTGCAGACAACTGCTGATATTTCAGTCATGTGACAGCATTTACTGTGTTTGGATTTGGAAGGCTTCTTTCTCATGGCCCACCTTGTTTCCCCACCAAGTCTTATCTTCGATAGACTAAGTATTCCTACCACTTCCATCCCCTTTTGCATATACAATCTGCCAACTTCGGATGGTATTTACTTCTTCCATTTCTTTCCTGGACATCTTTCTTTTTTGGTACTGGGATCGAACTCGGGTCCTTTTGTTTGTGAGGCAGGTGGCGGCACCACTGAGCTAAATCCCCAGCCCTCTGGACATCTTTCTTGATGGACCATTTCACATGCAATATGTTTTCAGTTATTTTTCCTTTGTTTGTCATCCTCTTAGTGTTTTCAAATTTTTATTTCTTTTTGTCTCTTTTACAGTGTAGTAAAAATGAAAACACTACATGCAGAACACAATAGAAGTAAAAGAACTTGCCCAAATCATAACTAAACAGACTTGCTTAATGGATAGTATAAGTACGGAAAGCGAATGTGAATGCTACAATTACTAAGTTTCATATGAATGATTGTTTTTTTTTAACTCTAAAAATGTAAATAAATGACATAGATTTCAATGTATAAATTATTTTTAAAATCTGCATTACTTAAAAACAAAAACTTCAATACAGTTTCTAAGTTAAAACTAATATACATTAAATAATTGAATCATGAGGTAATTACACATAGTTGATTCAGAGTTAAGGAATATGCCAGGCATGGTGGCACACGCCTGTAATCCCAGCACTCAGGAGGCTGAGGCAGGAGGATTGCTGTGAGTTCAAAACCAGCCTGGGCTACGTAGTGAGTTCCAGGTCAGTCTCAACTACAAAGTGAGACCCTGTCTCAAAAAAAAAAAAAAGGTCAAAGAATAGGAGGCCTGGGGATTTAGCTCAATGGTGCTGCCACCTGCCTCACAAGCACAAGGTCCCAAGTTTGATCCTTGGTACCAAAAAAAAAAGAAAAAAAAAGGAACCCATCATAATTTGAAATATTGTAACAAGCACACATTTATGAATAAATAGAGAAGGAAAAAAGAGATTAGAAATGTGAGGTACTAAGAGCTCCACATCCAGTCTCAAAGAAGGAAGCCAACATGACATCCAGAAAAACATTTAGAGTGTTAAGGACACAGAGAAATAATAGAAAAGTATTAAAAATAAGAAAGCATACAGTTTGAGAAGGTGTGAGAACAGCAAAGGAAAATGAAATAGGGGTGCATTAAAAAATGAAATCCTACTTTTTTTTGAATCTTTAGTTAATTACACCAAATAAAAGAAAATACATTGAAAATATATGAGCCATTTGCTATCCATTGATGAGGAAAAATTATCACCTACCAAAGTTTGAATCTGCGGGTGTTATATGTCACATTTTTTTGTGAGACTCAAAGACAGTGTCATCCTCTATCTTGTACACAGAAAGATAGTGATCTCTCACCTGATTGTTCTTGTCATTTATTATTCTCAAAAAGAAAGCTTAGAAAACAATAATTCTGTGTTAATGAATTTTAAACCCAAAGGATTTCAGTTGTTAAAGACCTCCCTTTATTATCAGCCTTGAAAATTATCAGTCAGAAGGAATTTTGTTATTCTTAAATGTGATAATTATAAATCATGTGATGAATTTTTAAAACTCATCATTTGAAAGATGTTTTCATAAAATACCTGGCAATATTAAATGCTTTCATGTATATAGTCTTGTTTCAGAAAGGCTTTTCTTTAAGCCTTTTTTTTTCCTACAGAGACATTTCACTTTAATGTGAAAGGAATATAATGTCTCATATAGAATATTTGAAGGTGATTGTCTTCATTTATCAGAAAGCACAAATTTAAACCATTTGCTCTACTTCAGTTTTCCTTGTGAGGCAGAAGTATTCATCACACTAGTTAAGGTTTACATTACCCTGTAGCAAAGCAATTCATCATGTCCTTACATCAGCTAGTTCTTTGATGATTAAAATTTTCCTGCAGAAATACTCTTAAGAGCATATTAAGATGCTTCATAATGAATTGCATTTATTATCTGATCTGTGGTGTAGGGAAACTATAAATAAATATACATGATTATAGAAATCTAGAGAATCTAGCACTAAATTAATTAAGTTAGTGTGAAGAAATCTCATACTACAATTTGACACATTGTATATGTAATGCAAGCAACCATCAGGAGACATTAGCATAAATCATTTTGTCTCCTTTAGAAATGATTTTCATTTCCCAAATTTGTCCCACTGAAAATGATAATTTAGTAAAACTCCAGAATTATTGGTTTAGTGTTAAACAATTTTTATAATTAAGGTGATGTGTAGTGGAGGCAAGTTACATATGATCACTCTCTTCCAAGTAGTTCGATCATGTGTCAATGAATATTCATTAAATATTACTCTGTGTTGTATGTGTGTCTACCTGTGAAAGTTTTTTTGCGGGGGATGTTGAAGTTTATTTATTGCTCTGACTTCAAGAATTCTGCAGTCTAATTGTAGAAAAATGTGTCCATGAACATTAATAATACCATGAAAAAGAATGTAATTAAACAGCTGGGTATGAAAGGCAATAAGTAGATCGGGGAGGCAAAATAAGCTTTGCCTACAGGAGCCCCAGTAAGTAACCTGAACAATGAAATAGTAGTTGGGGGTGGCAGCATCAGAAAGAGGAGAAGAGTCCTCTTAAGAACTGACCACCGTTGGCTCCATTTGAGGGACATGGTAGTTTAAGTTTTCTGCTTCACTCCATTTATTGTTTTGTGAGAAAGAGAGTTTTTGAAATTTCAACAACAGCTGGATATCTTGACTTTAAATTTCTCAGGTTCAATTGTCAAACAAAGCTTTTGAATGCAATATTATTCTGAGTAGTCTTTGTGTCTATAGACAGTGAAGAGTTGAAAATTTCTGATTTGCATGATAGCCATAGGTACAGAAAATGTATGCTTTGTGGGGTTAATCTCAAGAAACCAACCTTTGTAATATCAGTAAGATAGTGATCTCTCACCTGATTGTTCTTGTCATTTATTATTCTCAAAAAGAAAGCTTAGAAAACAATAATTCTGTGTTAATGAATTTTAAACCCAAAGGATTTCAGTTGTTAAAGACCTCCCTTTATTATCAGCCTTGAAAATTATCAGTCAGAAGGAATTTTGTTATTCTTAAATGTGATAATTATAAATCATGTGATGAATTTTTAAAACTCATCATTTGAAAGATGTTTTCATAAAATACCTGGCAATATTAAATGCTTTCATGTATATAGTCTTGTTTCAGAAAGGCTTTTCTTTAAGCCTTTTTTTTTCCTACAGAGACATTTCACTTTAATGTGAAAGGAATATAATGTCTCATATAGAATATTTGAAGGTGATTGTCTTCATTTATCAGAAAGCACAAATTTAAACCATTTGCTCTACTTCAGTTTTCCTTGTGAGGCAGAAGTATTCATCACACTAGTTAAGGTTTACATTACCCTGTAGCAAAGCAATTCATCATGTCCTTACATCAGCTAGTTCTTTGATGATTAAAATTTTCCTGCAGAAATACTCTTAAGAGCATATTAAGATGCTTCATAATGAATTGCATTTATTATCTGATCTGTGGTGTAGGGAAACTATAAATAAATATACATGATTATAGAAATCTAGAGAATCTAGCACTAAATTAATTAAGTTAGTGTGAAGAAATCTCATACTACAATTTGACACATTGTATATGTAATGCAAGCAACCATCAGGAGACATTAGCATAAATCATTTTGTCTCCTTTAGAAATGATTTTCATTTCCCAAATTTGTCCCACTGAAAATGATAATTTAGTAAAACTCCAGAATTATTGGTTTAGTGTTAAACAATTTTTATAATTAAGGTGATGTGTAGTGGAGGCAAGTTACATATGATCACTCTCTTCCAAGTAGTTCGATCATGTGTCAATGAATATTCATTAAATATTACTCTGTGTTGTATGTGTGTCTACCTGTGAAAGTTTTTTTGCGGGGGATGTTGAAGTTTATTTATTGCTCTGACTTCAAGAATTCTGCAGTCTAATTGTAGAAAAATGTGTCCATGAACATTAATAATACCATGAAAAAGAATGTAATTAAACAGCTGGGTATGAAAGGCAATAAGTAGATCGGGGAGGCAAAATAAGCTTTGCCTACAGGAGCCCCAGTAAGTAACCTGAACAATGAAATAGTAGTTGGGGGTGGCAGCATCAGAAAGAGGAGAAGAGTCCTCTTAAGAACTGACCACCGTTGGCTCCATTTGAGGGACATGGTAGTTTAAGTTTTCTGCTTCACTCCATTTATTGTTTTGTGAGAAAGAGAGTTTTTGAAATTTCAACAACAGCTGGATATCTTGACTTTAAATTTCTCAGGTTCAATTGTCAAACAAAGCTTTTGAATGCAATATTATTCTGAGTAGTCTTTGTGTCTATAGACAGTGAAGAGTTGAAAATTTCTGATTTGCATGATAGCCATAGGTACAGAAAATGTATGCTTTGTGGGGTTAATCTCAAGAAACCAACCTTTGTAATATCAGGTATTAGAAGTTCAAGACCTGCAGAAATTTTTTTTTTTTTTTTGTACCAGGAATTGAATTCGGGATCTTGCACTTGTGAGACAGGTGAACCACTGAGCTAAATCCCCAGCCCTGAGAATCATTTTTAAAAGGGCTGCATGTGTGTATCCAAAGCTAGCTCCTGATCCAAAGATTAACCACTCTTTTCATGTTCTTTGTCCCCATCATGTCTCTAAAGTTGGATGCTTGGGTAAGTGATTGTACACTCCTATAACAACAAAATATCCTATTAACCCAATGAAAGCAGTGCTCTTCAAATTTTGCTGCATGGTGGATTAGCCTGGAAAGTGTTAAATAATTCCGGTGACCAGGATATATCCTTTAGTAATAATAACACAAACTTTGTGGATGTTGTCCAGCCATCATTATTATGTAAAGCTTTCTATGTGATACCAATTGGCAGCCAAATGTCAAAATCAGATTTATACCAGAGATACCCAAACATTGCTGCGCACTGTTATTGCTTATATCTAGATGTCTCCCAAGAGCCTCATGCACTCATAGGCAGGATTATTGGCAGGTGATTGGATTATGGGGCCTTATAGTTGTCTTGCTATTAGAAGTTGGGGTCTATTCGGACGAGGTGGGTCACTGGGGGCTTCACCTGGAAGGGTGTATCTCTCATCCCAGTCTGCCTTTCTCCTCTTCTGCTTCCTGGTCACCATAAAGTGAGCAACATTTCCTCTGTTGTGTCCCTCTACCATGCCATCCTGCCTGGGAGCCAGCAGAGTGTGAACTGAAATGTAAGCCACGATAAACTTCTCCTTCTTTTAGTCACAGGTGTCCTGTTTTGTGTCTCAGCAGTGAGAAAGAAGCACACTAAAATTCCTTTGGGAGATCTTTACAAATCCAGATGCCCAGGTCACACACGGTATTGTTGCAAGACAAAATCTGTCCTATAATATACTGGCTTAGAATAATGACTATTTTATGTCCAATCTTATGTGGCCTCAATCAGATTATTCTAGTCTTGCTTGGGGTCACTCTTATAATCATCTCTTGAGTGACTTAATATTGCCTCATGTGCTTGGGGATTGGCAGATTATTAGAAAAAGGCATCTTATATCTCCTTCATGTTGTTTTTCCAGGACCTCAGATTAGGTTTGTTATCCAGAGAATATGATTTCAGCTTTCCGAATGTAGTCAAGAAGATCAAGTCGTAATTGTCAAGTGTCTTCAGTTGTCTGCATCACATCTTCTCATTGACTGTAAAAGAAAACAATTCACAAGATGACTTACAGATTTTTTTCACAAAGAAATTATAAACTCCACATTTTGATTGACTGGCAATCAGAGCTTCATAAAACTATATAGTCATCATTAAGAGTTTATTCCAGTTAATCAGAAATTCGGGAGCTGGGATATAGGAAGATTTTTTTTTAGATGATTCCAATATGTGACCAAGTTGAGCACCAGTGATTTCAATCAGTGCATTTCAAATCTTCATGCATATGAAAGCCATCCGGAAATCTTGTTACACTACAGATATTTGAGCCCTACCCCCAGGGACACCTGTGGAGTGGGGGCCTGATGCTTTGCACTTCTAACAGGTTTCCAGATGGTGCTGATACTGCGTCCTACATTTTCATTTGTGTGTGTGTGTCTGTGTGAGGATATTGAAGACTGAACCCAAGACCTTACACATTCTAGGCAATTAGTGCTGAGTTACATCTCTAGCCGTTTTCCAAATTTATTTTGAGACAAGGTCCTACTAGATTACCCAAGCTGGCTCTACCCTGGCTTTGTGAGCACCTGGGATGACAGCCTTATGCTGCAGCACCCAGCTCTACCTGCAGTTTTGCATAGAATAAATTTATACCATGCTGCATTTTTGCATAACATAAATTTAAGCCGTTATCCATGTGTGTGTATAATAATATCATTGCTGGGACAAAATACTTGACTGTCACAACTTAAAGAAGGAGAGGTTTATTTTGGCTGGCAGTTTCAGAAGTTTCAGTCCATGGGTGGCTGGCTGTAAGGCAGAAACAGCATGGTGGAAGGCCTAATAGGAGGAAAGCTGGTCTCCCATCATGGTGACCAGGGAGGAGGAAGAGAGAGGGGGAGAAAGGGAGGGAGAGAGGAGAGAGAAAGGGAGACGGAGGGAGGGGGACGGCAGAGAGAGGGAAGGGGGTGAAGAAGGAGGGAAGGAGGGAGGGCGACAGAGTCAGGGAAGGAGATATACTGTTCCAGATCAGATACTTTCCCCAGTGGCTGCTTCTGACCAGACCCTGACCCTAACAGCCCACTCAGTATGAACTTACAAGTGGATCAATCCGCTGAGGAACGCAGTAGCCTCACCTCTGAATACACGAGGCTTTGGAAAGACATACCAGATTTAAACCATAACATAGCAAAATGCTTTCTACTCATTCGGTTGGGTTTCTTCTCCTAGTGTATGGGTTTTACTGCAAGTAAAAAGGGTGGGACGTGTCATACCACACATAAGGACCAACGTTTCCCTGTGGTCAGGGAAAAAGAGCAAAGCTCCTGCTCAATAGCTCAAAGTTCAACATCGTGAGATACTTGGCACCATCGCTATTATAGCTTCCTAACTTTCCTCAGGTAGCTCATTGCCAGAGCCCCCTCTCCTTTATCTGACTACCTTGGGCCTTGTGTTCATCCTGTCTTATTCTTAGTAAACCTGATCTGTGACTCTGTTTCAAGACTGGAAGCTAGGATTTGGTTTTGTTCTCCACGTTCACTTCAATAGCTAAGTCTTCCCAGTTACTCTTGGAAATCTTGTTGCTCTCTGTCATTAGATTTTGCATGCACAATATACCAACTTCAGATGGTATTTACCTCCTCCATTTCTTTCCTGGGCATCTTTTTTGATGGACTCTTTTCCTACACTATTTTTTTTTTCATTAGCTATCCCTAGATCCAGACTCCTTCTTCTTTATTCTATGTCTGCCCAATTAGAGCAGTCTCTTATATACCGCTTTACCTGGGCCCTTTTCCTGACTGGCTTCCATTACATCAGTGGCTCTCAGAGTACAGTTTCTGGACCAGGAACATCACTATTTCTTGGACACATATATGAATACTAGAGCTTTTGGCTAGCCAATCAGAAACTGGTGGTAGAGACCTGTAATCTCTGTTTCTGTCAGCTTTCTACATGGCTCTGTTGCACATCTAAGCTTGAGAACCCCTGACATAGGAGATGGGTGATGTTAGACACTGACATGGAGGTCTCCATAATGATCAAGAGAGCAGTGAGTTTATTTCTGCCCCTGCTGCCTTCTTGCTGCTGACCATTTTCTGGCAGACTTTGCATCTACCATTTACAGGTCTTGTTGAACTATTATTTTCTCCCAGCTTTATTTCACTCAGGTCTCCAGTATCCCAATTCTCTGCCCTTTCTGCTCATGCTTCTGATTGGTGATGGCTTCATGGTACTAGACTTTTAAATCTCAACATCAGTTGCTTCCTTTATCCCTGTCCACACATGAGTAAACATCCCTTTCCTTACAGTGGCCTATACCATCCACTGGGTTCTGTTTTCTGTTGACACCCCAGATACTGTGCCTATAGATTTCTCCTTCCTGATTATTCTGATCTTGGACCAAAGACTTAGCCCAGGGTCATGAGGAGTTGGAGCCGATGTTATTTATTTAAAGGCTTGGAATCATACAAAGACAGTCTCAAAAGCTCAAAGGTACTGCAGGTCACAAACCTGGCAAGACCCTATTTTAGAGATTTCAAAATCTCAAGCACAAGCAGCTTCTCATTGAGTGCATGCACACACAATTACGTGTTTCTATTTGTGTGTATACTATGTATAGCCTGTGCAGAGATGTGCATACAAGCAAAACAAAGCACAATAAAAAACAGAGGGAAATGAAGAACAAACGGGGGAAAGGGAGCAACAATTTTTTCTGGCAAAATAAAAAAGTAAATCTCTGAAAAATCTCCTGGCTGCAGCTTCAACTGTCAGAATATATTTGTCGCAAAAATAATAGAACCTGGTTTGAAGGACACTTTGGTTTGGGGAAAAACATGATGTATAGCAAGAATGTGAATAGATCATAAACTCAACTGGAGAGTAATGCACATAGTTTGCTTCTTTTTGTGATCTTGCCTGGCCAGCCATGTTGTGCTTATTTTTGTTTGTTTTGTTTTCAGTTTTTTTCTGTGTGAAAGCTGTCAGAGCTGGCCATGACTAATAGTTAACGTTCACATAGCAGGTCATTTGCCCTAAGGCAAGACACCAGTGGCCAAAAATGAATGTGGCAGCAGATTTAGAAAATAGTTTTAAGCCCACCTATAATCCCAACACTCTGGAGGCTGAGGCAGGAGGATCGCTCTGAGTTCGAGACCAGCCTGGGCTACATGAGTTCCAAGTCAGGCTCAACTACGTAGTGAGATCCTGTCTTAGAAAAAAGAAAAGAAAATAGTGCTACATCTGGCCCACTTAAGTATGAGCTACATCCTAGCTAAGTATCTAAGAACAGCAGAGCAGTAGGTAGACACAAATGTTCTTGTAAGATTTCTATCTTCGAAGCTGGCATCCCTCCCCTAAATAAGCACCACCAATACTCACAAAGATCTTTTTTTTCCTGAGAATATTGAGCAAGATTGTTAAAATGATGAATTTCACTTCATAGGTGAGGAATCTGAGCAGGCAAGGAGAGTCGTGATGGCAAACAACCAGCAGGAAATAAAGAGGAAAAGAAATTACTCTCCCAGAATGTAAAGAAATCATCATTTACAGTCTTGCACTTAGGTTTTCTGAACAGTCTGTGTATTTCTAAAAATCACTAGGATATTTATTTTTTTTCCTCTTCAAATGTTTCTGATGACAATATATTTTTTAAAAATCATCAACTGTGGTTAATAAAAACCTATGATGCAAAATTAATCATCTTAACTATTTTTACATGTGCAGCTCAGTAATTCCCTTGGTTGTGCAATAGATCTTCAGAAATTTAGTTTATAACACAGAAATGCTATACCTATTAATTCCTCATTTTCCTTTCCCCTGCATTTGATTTTAAAGCACATAATCTAATACATTTTTTACTCTTTAACTTTATAGTACATTATAAATAGCACACTAGAAGTACTGTAGATTTTAAAAACATAAATCTTTTTATTATGATGTAGTTTTACACATTTTTTTCTTCAATTCTGTGAGACACCATATCTGTAGTAGTAAAACAGATACATTTCTTTTCATGAAGGCAAACAATGTGTGATACAGTGATTTTTTTTCAACAAAAATGAAAATAATGATAATAATTTTACTGATTGATGTGGTATACACAATGGGAAATAACAAAACTATGCAACCTAGAGTTCTCAAGATATGCAATAAAACTGGGGTCCTTAGATCCATTGATGACATTTATAATTGAGTATATCATGAACAGACTTTGCTCACCTATTTTAATAGCATTCCTGTCTGCTCTGGAGACTTGGCCCCATGTAACCCAGTGTCGTTCTGCACAGTTATGGTTTGCCTTTGGCAGCTCTACTTTGCGGAACTGTAGAATTTCTATATGTGGCCAAAGAGAGTGGACATTCAGGCAGACAGTGACTCTGTACAGGCACTGAATGAAACCAAGAACATTAATTAGCACAGTCCTTTAATGACTCCTCTGTTTGGTAATAGGTATATCTCACACTACTCACGTCACCCTGGGTAATTATTACTTGCTTTCCTAGCCCATGTTTCATCTATTTATTTTTTTTAAATGAGACAAATAAACGAAAACAGCAACAAAACCTGGCCTTTGAGATGCCCAATGTATAGATACTGGAGTGAAGCTTTCAAGTTTCCATCGTATTGCTCATAATAATTGTTTGATCTTGGAAATATTATTTGATCTTAGGATAATTTTCGGTGCACTATAGAATGGACATGAATGGCAAGATGTCCTTGGGCTTTGCCAGCCTAATCATTAGGTGCTATAAACACTGTATGACAGTTGCCAGTAAAAGCTCAGTGATTTGGTGAACTCTATTGCAATTCATAGAAAACGCTACCCGTAACTCACTGTTCCCTAATCCCAGCCCCCGGTGGCACATCTCAGACAGGCTGCACATGTCAATATCCCTCGTTTAATCCATTGATGGGATTAGCCCTGTCACAGTATTGTCCCAAAAGCCCACCTGTGAACACATGAGACTTTGGGTGGACATTTGAGATCTAGACTCAGTAGCCAGCAATGTCTTCTCATTTATTCGAGCATCCTTGTGCGTTGCTCCTCTCGTCACCCTAGCTGTTTCCACTACTAGACCTCCATAAAATTACTCTGAATTCAGTCATAGTGATCCTCATCTACAAAAGATAATCACCCAAATTTGCTCCAGTAAGAGTCCCACTAATATTGTAACTCTGTGGTAAAATGCTACAGCAGTGCCCCTGATTTCTGTGTGTACATAGTAATTGTATTTCAGTCTTCTGAATATAAAAGGCACACCCTTTAGAAAGGCTTTGCAACCTCCACCACTAGTATACTTATATCCTTAAAGCATTAGCCTATGCCTCTTCCTGACTACATTAAACACATTTATTTTAAAAAAACATTTATATGATTTGTTCCACTTGTATCTTTCCCATAAAATGCCAAGTTTCATACATTATCGAGTTTACTTATTTTACTAATCTCTCTCTCTCTCTCTCCCCCAAACACACACACACACACACACACACACACACACACACACACTTTTATGCAGTGCTGGGTATTGAATCTCCAGTGCTCAGTATGCTAGGCAAATAAACTATCACTGAGCCACAGACCCAATATACTTGAGTACAATTGTGATTTCCCCAGTATCCAGAGAATCCTTCACTTCTTATACCACATCAACACATTCAGGTTTCTTCTAATTATTTTTCTTTTGATTTTTATTACTACTTAATGTTTATAACTCTTATCTCTAGATTCATTACATAAGACAATCCAGATTGTGGTTAATTTTATGGTGAAATATGATCTGAACTGAGGGAACTCTTATTGAATGTTACCTGTAAAAGCTCCAGTGGTTTTGGCTATTAAACTGTAATCTCAGTTAAACATCTTACTCTATTGAGGAAATCTTGCTTTGGCAGAAGCCAAAGAGAATGAACATAAATCCCAATAAAATATGTTCATGGGACTCATTAGTCCAGCTCTCTTGATTCACTTAAATTTACTGTATCTGTTAATTCCTACTAGCTTCTTTTACAGTTTTAAAGGTATCCACAGAATCTTATTTTAAAGTCTTATCTTCTGTCATGTACCACCCTCAAAATTATTCATGATTTGTGTTCTAGATTAAAATGGCACATTTTTACAAGGTAATAAAACTTATAAAGACCTGATTTTTTCCCAAAAAACTTTGCATTGTCTTTTTTAAAGAGCTTTCCAGAAAATTAAAAATAAGAGAATGACTATTGTTATCCTTGGTGGGTATATTATGTTGTATTTTATGCAATTGTTCTCTTTTGTTTACTAGAAATAAAAACACCAAAAATTAGCAATTAGAATTTACCAAGCACTGGCCTAATGTCTGGGATGATTTGAGCACTATATTATTAGTGTATAAATTTCATAAATAATTCCATAGTGTCTACTAGTTTTCTGATTTATAAATGAAAAAACTGTGCTGCATATAGGTATAATTCACCCAATATGGATTAGTTGGTAAGTGAATAAATAGAAATTTAAAATCAGTTCTTTCTGGATCCAGAGATGATGTGTTTTAAATAGGCACAAATGATTTAAAGTTAAACATTACAATAAATCTTCTGCCTAACATCTCATATTTTTTAAAAGCTTCTGCACTGCAAGAGAAATCACCAACAAAGCTAAGAGACAACCTACAATGTTGGAAAAAATTTTTACCAGCTGCTCCTCAGACAAAGGGCTCTTATCTAGAATATACAAAGAACTAAAAAACATAATATATATAAATAAATATATATATACATATATATATATAGACCCCATTCAAAAATGGGCATCTGAAAGGAACAGACATTTCTCAGACAAAGAAGTAAAAGCAGCAAATAAACATATGAAAAAATTTTCAACATCGCTGGTCATTTGATGCAAATGAAAAACAACATTGAGATTCCACCTCACCCCATAAAGAATGGCTGCTATCAAGAAATCAACCAATAACAAATGTTGGTGTGGTTGTGGGGAGAAAGGGACTCTTCTCCATTGTTGGTGGGAGTGCAGACTGGTGCAACCACTATGGAAATCAATACGGAGACACCTCAAAGAGCTAGGACTAGAGGTTCCATTGGACCCAGCCATCCCTCTGCTGGGTCCAAAAGAATTAAAAGAATCTCAACTTTCCAAAAGAATTAAAAGAATCATACCACAGTGATATATGCACACCCATGTTTATAGCGGTACTTGGAAACAGCCTATTTGCCCACCTGTTGGAAACTGGATAAAGAAGATGTGGTTTTTCTATAAAATAGAATACTACTGCGCCATAAAGAATGAGAAATTAGATTCATTCATAGGAAAATAGATACATATTGAGGATGTACTCCTAAGTGAAATAAATAAGACTCACATGTGTAAATACCGAATAGTTTCTCTGGTGTGAAAAACTAAAAGTGTATATAATATACAAATTGTATAATTGGCAATGTGAAATAGGAAGAAAGGGGCTAAAGGTGTAGGGGAAGTGGGAAGGGTAGGGGAAAAGAAATAAAGGAAAAGGAAAAACATGAGAAAATGAAAAAATAGAAACAAAGCCTTTGTAAATAGGGAAGGGTGGAGAGAGTGAAGGAAGGGCAGGGACAAGGGGAAAAAATGAGAACCAAGACTTGTCCTGTAAAGGTACAAGATCCCAATGATGAATGTAACTGTACTGTATACCTAAAATGTACCAATAAATTCAGAGAGAGAGAGAGAGAGAAAGAGAAGAAATCAGCCAGTAACAAATGCAGGCAGGGCTGTGGGGAGAAAGGAGCCCTTCATTGTTCATGGGAATGCAGACCCATGTTTATAGCAGCACACTTTGTAATAGCTAACATTTGGAGAAAGCCCAGTTGTCCATAACTGGAGAGGGGATAAAGAAGATTTTTTTTTAATAAAATGAAGTACTACTCAGCCATAAAGGATGAGAAACTAGAGATATTTATGGCTAAGTGGATGCACATTGAGGCCATACTCTTAATTGAAATTAGTAAAACATGCATGTAAGTACCGAATAGTTTCTCAGATGTGAAAAACTAAAAGTGTAAATAAGGATCAAAATGTATAATTGATATTGTGTAGTAGGTAGGTCCAAAAGAATAGGGAAAGTGGAAGGTTTAAGGGAAAGATAAAATGGGAAAAGAAAATTATATGAGAAAATGAAAAACGTGGAAACAGTGTAAACAGGGAACAGTGGTGGGGTGAAGAGAAGGCTGTAAATAGGGAAAAATAAGAACCAAGACCTGTCAAGTAAAGGTACAAGACCTCAATGATGAATGTACCTGTACTGTATACCTAAAATGTATCAATAAATTTAATTTTTAAAAATGCAAATTACAAAACCTAAGGACTTGGTATTAATGGAGTAAGGATAGACTTACTCTGAACAGGGAAGTGGAACTCACTAGCAAACTGTGGTGTCTGTGTTTTCTTTTCACAAAATGGAAAGAGAGAGTTGCAGGCTTTTTACACTGTGTTTATGAACTGCCAGATATTGTCCTATAACTTGACATTTTCTTCAAATCCTCTTCTGAATTTAGGAGAATAAGACCACAGACAAATGCAGCTGCCATTAAGGAAAACAGAGTTTTTTCCTTCTTCTCCCTTCCCCAAATTGACATGTTAAAATTAATATAAGTTGAAGAAAATAAAAATATTTACTTACCATATGGTAAGACAGCAACCTAGGACAATAATGACATGGGCTATCCTATTCATATGTTAAGCATTTTGCTCAGTTAATAAAAATGTCCTAGAAATAAAGTAGGATAGTGTGCAACAAAATATTTAACATTTAGTATTAGAAGTTATAATGCTTAATAATCTTTTCAGCCACATGAAATAGAAAAACCAACCACAGATAAATCAAAGCAGTTATTCTAAAGTTCGGATGACACTAGAGCTCCTAACAGAGCATTTTGAATGATGCGTTCCTGGCCCCCTGCCCCTTACTTCTGACTGAACTGTTGTCTCTTCCTGGGACACTATTTAGGTATTTTTAAAAAGTCTTCCTAAGTATTCTCAGGTAAGCTGTTATATTATTTGTCTAGTACTGCATAACACATTGTTCCAAGACTTAGCCATATAAAAGAACAAATATTTATATTTCACATGCTTTTCAGGTCAGGAATCCAGGTGCAACCTCTCTGGCAACCTGTGGCTTAGGCTTTTTCTTAATGCCTGTATCTAAATGTCACTTAAAAGCTGTACTGAAGGAGGAGGATCTGTATCCGGGTCCATGTGGTTGCTGAATAGTCTCAGTCACTCTGGCCTATTAGCCAGCAGCACCACTGTTTTTCTCTATATCCACAGAATGGTCCACAACATGGCAGTTGGTTTCCTTTAGAGTAGGCAAGCAAATGAACAGGTGAGGATACCTGAAGTGGAAACACTGTCACTTGCAAGTGAATCTTGGATGTGACTCCTGTTATTTTCAACATTTTAAAAAAGTCACCAGGTCGAACTCATCCTTGGAGGGAGGATACTACAGAAGGATTTGGATAACACTAAGTAAAGATCATTGAAAGGCATCTTAGAACTTGTTTGACACAGCCAAGGTGAGGATTGGCTTAAATGAAGAGAAGTTTGTTTTTCTTTCTTGATGGGGGTGACAGCTTTCATGACAGCTAATGCCATGAGAGCTAATTTCATGGGGGTTGAATGTTAGGCAACAGTTGGCATTTGAAGGGAAGAGAGGGAGAGGAAAAGGTCTTTGCCACTTGTGCCTCTCCTTTTTTATTAAGAAAACAAATATCTTTTCATAGGTTTTCCCAGAAGACTTCTGTTTATGTCACACGGTCACTTGGGTTCCCCCAACTAAAGGTGAGGGAGATGGTAGGTGTTTACCTCCAACCTCAGTGTAGAAGCAGCACACTATCTAAGGTTGAGAATGACTTTGTGGTTCCCATGAATTACATATGCCCATAGTACATCCATTTCTTTGAATCTTGTTTTTTATTATATCTTTGCAAATAAAATCATGAATTATGCTAAAACAATAAATTTAACTCAAAAGTAGTTTGAAGATCCTATTTCCAATAGCTTTAAGCTTATTACAATATACTCACGGACTGGACAGAAGCAAACATGCTTGAGCAAATGAAAGAGTTGTCATCAAATCCACATAGTTAAAATTACAGAAAAATGCTCAGATCTTTGTCTTCAGTTTTATTTATTGTCCTTTAATTCACAATACGTGCATGCTTGATGATTAATTCCGCAGCTTAAGAAAATGTATTTGCCTCCCTCTCTCCCCCACAGGTCACATGAGCATCTGGCATTTTAAAGGAGCCTTCCTAGTCTGGTAGCGGATTTCCCCACCAGCCTTGCTCCCCATGGCTCTCTTTGTGTTCTTCCTTTTTTGGAGGGGAGAACCAGGGATAGAACTCAGGTCCTTGTGCTTGTGACGCAGGTGATGGAACTCCTGAGCTAAATCCCTGGCCCTCTATGCATTCTTCTTTTCAGCAACTCAGCCCTCTGAGCACAGCAGCGTCTTCTCTGGCTGCCTGCTTCTCTCCTGTATGCGGCGTCCTTCCTGACTCATCTTTCAAGGTCTCCGTCATATCGTACCATCCCGGACGCCTACAGGGACCAGGGAAATAATGCAAATGAGGGCATGTGCCGGCAGTAGCATATTAAACACACTAAATAATACTAGCAACAAGAGATACCCTTCACCCCACTTTTTCTTAACATTCCTTCCATTATTGGCAATTTCTTCACCTTCTCATTTAGACAGAGATGTGACACATTCACACCACCGCAATGCAAGATGTGCATACGAAACTTTCATATTTCCTATTTTCTTTATTTTTCAAGAGCAGCAAAAAAGTCAGATTTTATTGGGAAGTATCCCACTATAAAATCACATCTATTTATATTTTTGCTTTTATTTTCATGTGGGAAAGTAACAATCTGCATGCCACAGTACAGACATCTGTAGTCTGGAGCCTACTTGGTGGATATGTTTTCAAACCTAGACAACATATTTTCATTCTTGAAGTCTTTTTTAAATGGAGACTTAAATAAGGCTGGCCTCCAAGATAACATTTTTGAATAGTGTTTTACAAATTCAGATTATAAGTAGACCTTCCTTGGACATGGACATTTGAGGCCAGAATCTGCCCATTATGACTGTATTCCCAAGATAACAATGAAGTCAATCACATAGTTGATATACTGTAAATGCTTGTTGCGTTCATTCATTTAGAGTGAATAAATTGACTTAATAAAGAAATGTAGCTTACTTGGAGAGGACATGACCTAATTAGAGAATAATGAGGCTTTGATTAGGAACTGAATATTTCAAAGAAAAATCGCCTGGCCGGATTCTATGGACAGAAGTTTTGGAAAGTGGCCCAAGCCCACTAATTTAACAACTACGTGTTGAAGGCCAGAATGAGTCAAATACTGTAGAAGACTACGACAAACAAGAAAACAGAAAAAAGTAGTAGTGGAGTGGGTGCTCTGATTTGGATACAGTTTGAGTGCCTACCTAAGGCTTTATGTGTTGAAATTTAACCTTGTTCATGAGGTACTATGGGAGTGAAGACTTAGTCCACCTGTGGTGTTTGGAGCCAGGGCCTTTGGAAAGTTATTAGGATTTGATGTCACTCTTGCAGAGCCTCCACGATTGAATTCGGGTGGCTTTATACAAAGGAGAGAGACCAGGCAGACACAGAGACGTTTGCACACTCGTCTCTTTCCATGCGATGCGTTGTGCTGCCTCTGGACTTTACCAACAAGAAGGTCATGGCTTGATGAGGCCCCTAAACCTGGAACTCCAGAATGGGTGCAAAAATAAACCTCTTTTCTATAGAAAGTAGTCTACCTCATGTATTTTATTATGATAATGAAAAACAGACTAATACACCAGAGGAGAAAAATAAGAAATAAAAGCAATGAAAAAGGAAATCACATTTTTGATGATTATGATGTATGATTTGGAGGAAAAAAAAAGCAGGGATAGGACAATATGGAGAATATGAGGAATGGAGAATAGGCAAGTTAAATGCCTAGTCGTGTTAGATTTTCATGAATAGGAGACATTTAAGTAAAATTATGAAGGAATAAGAAAGCCAACCAAGTGTATAACTGGGGAAGCAATGCCTCTGATGGAACAGCAATTTCTAATCCTGAGGATGTCTATTTAAGGAACAGAATGGTGGCCGGTGTGGTGAGGTGGATGAGAATGAGGGTGAAATGAAAGATAAGAGGTTACAGACACAATAGCAGGGCAGGAAGAAGAGAGCATGGAGATGTCTTAAGACAAGTTTGGGACAACTTTAACTTTTAAGCCAAGTGAGATGGCAGCCAGTGGAAGAGCAGAAGTGTGATACGATCTGACATATTTTAGTAAATTATGCAGGGGACTTAAATAGGGGCAAGATGGCCGTTATATATTGATGTAAATTATATGGGCAAATATGGTAGCATCTTGGGTCAGTGTCATTCTGGAAGAGTGAAGAAATCACTAGACAATCAGGATTTCAGCCTCATGATATTCCTAAAATAAGTTACAATCACAGTCCCTGCAGAGTAATAGGGTCACTACCTGATCAGTTGCCTTAGTTCGGGAATATTTCCATGTTTTCCTTCTGATTGCAGTACTACAGGTATGATAATGGACTTGCCTACTTGCTCCTTCCTATTACACATCAGAAAGACCTCAGGAGAGCTTTCTGATTTTCTCCTATAATATATTGTCCACTAAGAAGCTAGGAAAATCTTTGTATAATGCAAATCTGATTGTCCTCCCTCCATTTTAAGCAGTTTAATACCTTCTCACTTACTATAGAATAAAACAAAATTCTGTATCGAGGCCCACAGCACATTTTTAGTCCAGATCCTCACTATGATAACAAATTTCCACAATCTGTCTCACAGCAAAACTGTCTCCTTCCTTCCTTTTTTGTAGCAAGCTCCTCTCACATTAGAGATACACTATTTTATGCATTCTGCCTGGCTTCTTTTCACTTCTTCACTCAGTCAACTTCTTTTCAACTTTTCATATTATAAGAGCTGGATGTTATGTGTTACTTTCTCTAGGACTCTTTCTCTGAGATTTCTAACTATACCACATTTTCCTATTGTAGTTCTGGTGACACCTGTCCCTCTCTCATTGCATATGTCACAGTTACAGTTTTTTGTACATTCGTGTGATGTTGTAATTAATGCCATCTAGTTCAGCCACTCTTCAACTCCTCTTTCTTGGAAATAGGGACCACATCTGCTTTTCTTCATAATTTATTCCAAACACTAAATACCATGTCTAGCAGATATACGTTGGATGAATGGATAGATGGATGGATGGATGCATAATCTGATTGGCGTAGAATGTGAGCATTACTCATCTTGCTACTTCTCAGTGTTCACTGCAATTTATATTCTTGGAAGCGTGAATGGAAGACAATTGAAAGTGTTGATTGTCCCAAATGTGCGGCTGTATAGCGAGGCTACAAAGGCAGCCATTTTGTCCTGTCTGGGAATAAATAGGCATAGTTTGAGTAATGGCAAATAGAGCAGGAATTCAACTGGTGAATCACATTGACCACCACTTGAGTAAACTGATGGATTGTAATTATGTCTGTTCCTCATTTGGAAGCCTGGGGAGTAATGCTTTTGTTTGCCTGTTTTCTTGCTAGCACAGTCTGTTAGCCCAGGATGAAAAGATTATTATTTTTCACCAGTAGCTCCTGACCACTGATTTTCATTAAGTTGCTCCACATTTTTATATTAAGAAAGTTAAAGTGATTTACATCCAAGATTGATTCAGTGCCATTTTTGGTAACTGGTTGCCTTTTCATAAGAAGATATTCCAGACTTGTAGTAATTTTATAAAATAAAAAATATATTATTTCCTTTTTTCACAAAACCAGATTGATGCCATTGTACATGTTTTGAGTTTCCATGCACAAAATTTAAATGTGTCGCCCAAAGGGCTGCAAGAATCTACCAGAAATTTTACAGCCCCCAAAACTGTCAATATTTGATTATCTAATTGAAGAATAATGTCTTCTTTTTAGCCATTCCTCATAAATTCTACCTCTTAACTTTCCCATAAACAAGCTGGTGCTTTTGCTGTCAAACAATGTAATGGTATATTTTTATGGAATTTAGGTTCATTATTAAAACCAAAGTAATAAACTGCAAAGGCAGTTTGATGCTGATAAACCTTAGGACAATAAATAAAAGAACAAAGAAGAAAATAATGTGCATCTGCTAAAGGAAAAGACACTGCCGAATTCTGATTAGGAAAATTTTGTGGGAGTTGAAGAAAATCTCTATACCATGCCACTTATTGTGCAAACACAGAGAAAGGGCACAGAGAAAGCTCCATCTTATGGCTGGGAAAATACATTATAAATCAGATTTGGTGTTGTTAATCTATGCTCGAGTGTTAATGTCACCTAAAGAATTGTTCCTACTTTGCTTCTGGTCAAGATAGCAGCGAAAGCCTGCATTTAATGTTGAAACTGTGTAGTAAAGAGGCAACTACAGGAATTTAATGTTGTGAGGTTGGCAAATAGGAAAAAAAGAGAAAGATTCACAGTCCCAGCCGTAGGATTGGAGGAAGATGGGTGTCATTGCCCTTTCATTTCCTGTGGGATATTGGGAGTTAAATAAACAAGAAATACTGCTAAGTTTATATAAAATTGAACCTTAGGCCAATTCAGCTAGACTCAGTGGGGACTTCTAAATTCCAGAAAATTCTCACATACTTACCCTGCCAGTTTATCCAATCTTACCCTTGAAAATACTTTGTTTTTTCCTTCGACAAGTAGTTTTGGGCTTTTCCCTGTCTTATTTTATCTCTACTTTCTAATTATTAGTTTTATTTTGAAATAAATGCTATAATTAATATAAAATAATTGCCACCATGCCTGGTCTGTGTTCAACACTCACTTTTGGTATTGTTCAAACACATTCTTATATTTATCTTAATGTTATTCCAGTCCACTCTGGCTATTGTTCTAATGTAATACAGGATCATGGATTTTTTTTTTTTTAACCCGAGATTGACCTCAGAAACTTGTGCTTGCTAGGCAGGTGTGGTGCCACTGAGCTAAATCCCCAGTCTAATACAGAATTGTGGATTATAAAGCTGAGAAAATGCATCTTCTGATAACCTATTTACAGATGTGAAGGCTGCATCATAAAGGAAAACTTCAAACCCTAACTGACATACCATAGTTGATGTTTCTGCGAGGATCTCTCTCCTATTTTTCTTAGTGCCTTGGCTTCTGTGCTTGGTTTAGACTTTATGAGTAGACAGTAGAGGAACTAAGTCCTCTCGGCTCCCATCCGCTACTGTATCACAGTTACGCTTGGATTATTGCGCTGTCTACCTAAGACATCTCACAGCTTTTCTCTCCTCACGCATCCGATTCGCTTTTAACAGATGCACTTCTGGAGCTGTGCCACCTCTGCTCCTGCTCAATTCTTCCTGAGTTCCCACATCTAAAGTCATAAGAGATTAAAATTCCTTGCCTTACTCTGAATACCAGTCGCTCTTGACTGCCCCTCTTCGGTCACCGCACCTGCCCAACACAGCCCTCCATGGCAGCCGGCCAGTCTTCTCCGTGTGGAGTAAACAGATTAGAGCAGCGTCTGTCCCTAGGCATCGCCTAAGTGTTCCAGCCACCGGAATGCTTTCCTTTCTTACTGGAATCTGTTCACCCTCAACCCATCATACTTTGCTTGAAAAACTGGTTTAAAATGCAAGAAAGCCTCCGGAAGTTTTATGCATTCACCCATATAGGTCTATTGCATACAAATGTACATGTATGCATGTGTGTATACGCTAAATCTACATGTATATATTCTCTAAATTAGTTTTATTCCAAAATAATCTCCATCACCCTTTTAAAGTAGAACCTTCTTGTGAGAGGTCTAAAGAAAATAAACATTAAGTCAACGTCTATCTGAATTTTTCCTATTTGCAGGGAAAGTAGGAAGTTTATTTCTGATACAAGATCAATTTATTTAGTTTGACTTACTTGTGATAAATCAGAATTGGCTGTCACTGATATCTTGATAGCCTCTGTGTGCTTGCAAACTGATTTTTTTAATAAATTGGTAGGAAGCATCTGTGAAAAATTCTGGTAACTTTACTCTCTTTACCTTTGTAAATATGAGTTGACCGTATATTTTATGCTTAAGACAGCATGATGTAAATAAGTTTTAGCCACTGGACGGGTTCTCTTGTCTGTACAGAGCCTGATTAACAGGTTGCCATACATCTCCTTCTGTTAGAACTTATAGCATATAAGCTTTTTTTTTTGTACTGGGATCAAACTCGGGACCTTGTGCTTTCAAGGCAGGTGGTGGCATCACTGAGCTAAATCCCCAACACTACACTTTTGCTAGAGTCATTAGAATGTGCTTACAGTTTGCCTGTATGGTGCAAAATACCATAGTCTTAGATATAGCAGGAGAGGATGCGTTGAAATCAGTGTACCCAACATTTTTAGTCAAATTAAAAATAGTCCTTAGAACTTTAAAGTTATTATTGTGTTTGTTTGTAAAGACAGTTGTATTCCATCTGAAAACAAATTTTAAAGTTTTAATTTTTTAACTGCTTTAAATAATTTTCTTTTTTAAGACAAGGTCTCTCTATGACGTCCAGGCTGGCCTTAAACTCACTAGGTAGCCCAGGCTGGTTTGAAGCTCATGCCAGTCCTCCTGTATCAGCCTCCTGAGTCCTGGGTTTGCAAGAGTGTGCCACCATGCCTAGAAAAGTTTACATTTTTAACCTTACAAAATCTCTAAATATTATGAGATAGTGTGTTAATATAGCAATGTATTAAGCCTTTAATTTGAGTCAGAACTTATATGTGAAGCTCACTGTACATGAAATGGCAAGTTCTTACTTGCCCAGTGAATGATGATGAGTTATTACTTACTTCTGCCTTGCAAAGTAAAACAGTAGTTACCAAAGGAGCGCTGAGGTGGTAAACTGCAAGACACTGCTTTGAAAAATCAAAAGGTGACTCAGCATTTTTATTTGACATCAGTGATTTGGTACAGTGTGAAAATAGACCTGCTGGTATTTAAACAGTAGCTACCAAACAAAATAAAACATATCATCTTCATGATCTTAGAAAAATGTGTTTTTATTTTTACATACAACAGCACTTTCTGGGGTTATATTTTATATTAGGCTATGGGAATATCATTTGATTGTATTAATGTGCTCAGTAATTTGATTTATAGCTAATTTTGACTTTTAGGTTTATATTTTGAATTTAATGTAAAATACTAACAATTTACCTTCCTTACAGCTGTAACTTCAAATTTGTATATTTTATGATGTTGGAATTGCAGATTCCAAATTTGCAGAACCTTATTAAAGAATATGTGAAGATTTAAAGAATTTCAATAATTAAGGGTGCATTTTTTTCTTAAATAAATTAAATAAATCCTATCAAAATCCTGTCTTATTCATCAAGTACAAACATCATGATAGAGCACTACAGGGATTGGTGATCTATATTAAATCTATGCTTAATAATTTTGTATTTGTGCTTCCTTGGGTGAAATTCATTTTTCTCAGCTTGATTTTCTCCTTATAGAAACTGTTGAAACTCTAAACATTTTTCACATTGATTCACAATGTACTACATATAATAGCTTCTTGAAAAAAGTTAGCTGTCATTATTTTATTTTTATAGTCTATGCAATTACATCCTCTGGTAATCTTTGTCTTTGTTTCTATGCATTTTCTTATAGTTCTTTATTTTATACTTATATTGTTTTCTGTGTATTTATTTGATTTCTTTAACCTAGACTACAAATTTTATTACTATTTTCAATTAGAACTAGGTTATTTACTAATATTTTATTATTAATTTAATTTAATAATTTTCAAACCCTTTAAAATGAGAAAGTCATGATAGTCAGTGATTATCCATTGAATTCATATATAGCCAGCTGAAATTTGTATATAGATTACGACTGGATTCAAATGTTACCTTATATGGCTCTCAGAGTTTTAGATTTTTCTTCTTTACTTTGGAAAACATTTAACAGTTTCCTTGACCATAAGAGTAGAATTGAACTAGGCAGGGCCAAATGTTATATAAAGTCTGCCTGAGGTACAGAGTATCAGGAATAAGTGTTTGAACTAAACTAGGTCAACCAGGGATTTCTCACGTGGACTCAGCAATGTACTTATCAAAAATGTCAGTAGACTGACCCTCATCTCTACAATATAAAGAATACTTACTGGTATCATCTTTCTAGAGTACCTAGGAGTAGCTAGGAGAGTATAGAGCTTTGTGGAGTAGACAGGAGAGTATGGAGCTTTCAGTGGAGAGATCTTCACATAGGGAACATTTGAATAAAAAATGAAGCCAAGGTAAAGTATTTTTAGCAATGAAGAAAGAGATGGTAACAAAGGGATGTTGCTGGTATATGCAGATCCAGCTATACCTTAAAGCCTAGATACACTACTGGAATTTCCAAATACATAGGCCAATCAATTTCCTTTTTTAAAAGTCAAATGTAAAGGGTAAAGGTTGTAACTAGTGGTAGAGCATGTGCTTAATATGTGCAAGGTCTGGGTTCAATCCCTGCAACCCCTCCCTGCTACACACAAAAGCTATGAGTTTATTTTTTTGTCATTTTCAATCTAAAGAAAAATGCTGAATAATCTTTCTACTGTACAATGCATCCATAAAATGAAAATACCTTGGCAGAGTTCTTCAATTGAAAAAAAAATTAACATTTAAGATTGGATCTCTTAACTGGGCATGGTGGCATATACCTGTTATCCCAGCACTTGGGAGGCTGAGGCAGGAGGATCGCTGTGAGTTCGAGACTAGCCTGGGCTACATGGTGAGTTCCAGGTTAGTCTCAACTACATAGTGAGACCCTATCTCAAACAACAACAACAACAACATCAACAAAAACAAACAAAACAGAAAGATTGGATCTCTTCTCTTTTTTCTCCCGTCCTACTCTTTCTCTTTCTCTTACTTGCACTCATATGCACATGTGCATATAATTTTTGCAAATGATCCAGATAATTTCTTAATTAAATACATGGCTCAGTCTGTATTCCTATAATGAATTAAGAATAGAAATGATGCTGAAAGAGAAGAAAGTTTCAAATCATTACTATGTTTCCTCTTAATTAGGAGACCCAGAATGACCAATGAAGGGTATGTAGTTATTGTTGTCAAAATGATTTGATGCTCTAAATATCCATAGTCAGAATGAACAAAGGAAAGAGGAGCTCTGTACACATACACATGCACAGACACACACTCACACGTGGGAGTCACAGAGACAAATAATCACAAGTTTTAATATCTCTGGCCTAAACATGAGGATGTAAATGGTCTTTGGGCATGAAATCATGATTTGTGTCTTTTGCATATTGCATAGCTTAGATCATTGAATAAATAAAAGTAAATCTTCATTTTTCCTTGGTTAGTTAAAAATTTCAGAATAAACTAGGCTCAAGTAAGCCATTGACAATCTTCCTATATGAACAATGTTCTTAAAAATTTCTGCATAAATTTTGTCATGTTTTAGTTTAAATTTATGTTCCATTTATGTCTTCTAAAAGGTTAAAAATAACGCATTAAGTAATTTTCATGTTAACAATGTACCTTGTTTTGATTAACACTGACACACCTGTGATTCTTTAATTCAAATTTAATTATAAGATAAATAAATGAGATGCCTTTGAGTGGTGATATTAATATGGTAATAGTAATACTAGAATTTCTATTCTGTGCTTTCCCTCAAAAACAATATTATTTTACATAAAATATTCATGTAAAATATTCATGAAATCTCAAATTTCTATTCCAACTATCTCAATAAAATGCTTGGACATGGTATCTAATACTTAATATATAATATAATTTACCATCATAATAATCTATAATAGTACTATAAAAACCTAATATTCCTCAAGAAGTACCAGTTGGCTAAATTTTGACAAAATTATAAAAGATTGTAAATTCAACATTACAAGTCAACATATCATGAGAAAATTAAATAAATCATTATCATCCTTATTGAATCTTACAAATCAAACACATATTTATCAACCAGAAGTATAGAATATCTTGAGACGTACTACGAAATGGCACCTTGAAATAATTTTTTCACCTGGCAGTGAGCATAAAAATGTCTCAAATCATTTGTGAGAACTAGTGTGAATTTAGCTAGTGGATCCAAAGTTAAGACATTGCAGAAAACATCTGAGCTTTTATTTTCCATTTTTTCCACTGATGCTGTCTCTACTTTCTGCTGTTCTTTCTCACTGCTGTTTTATTCTTTCACTCAGGTTGACTTGTCTCTCCTTTTTTCTTTCCCTATATTATTTTCTCCTAAGACAATTAGCGGTAGTTGAAGATGGGATTTAACTATTAACACAGTCTCATTCTTGCACAAACAGCTTTCCCCTAAGGGACCAGCTTTCCTTTGAAATTGGCTTTAGATCTGACAGGGGTTCTGCAGTTTCACAATACTGTTAGGCCAGTAGAGAAAATGAAGCCAAGAAATTTGATCAGGTTATCCTACGTCAAAAGAAAAGGTTGGTCTGGGGAAACACTTAATTTCCATGATGCACCAAGGGATTTCCCAGCCTAATTCTCCTGAGGAAATCTGAATCTGGTTTTCCATTTATTCATCCAGCTTTTCCAAATTACCAGCTCTAGGTGGTTTTAAAGATAAGAAACTGAAAAGAATTCTGAATGTTGAATTCAGTTCCTGATACAAGGTTATCTGAAAACATGAGTCCGAACAGCCAACCTTTCTCCTCTCCCTTCTTCCATCTACCCTCACTGAAAAATCTGTGTATTTCTGAGGGCTCTGGTAGCTTTATTTACAGAAACATTCAAGGAAACTTTGAAAAGTGCTTCAGTGTAGGAGACTATTAGCCAAACTTCAAGAATTGGACACTAGATTAACTGAGGAAGAACTTTCAGAATCTTATATTCTTATAGTATTTTTGTCTTCCTTGTTTCACAGAAGGGAATGTTGGATAACAAGCTGTTTCATTAAGCCGCAGGGCATCCATTGCTTCATTATTAAACACAGGATGAGCTAATATGCATAGATACTGGAGCATGATTTCTACACAATGCTTTTGAAAGAGGTCAACACTTAATTCCATCCCTTTTCTGCTGTTTTTTGTTTTTTATTTTGGGGGGGCACTGGGAACTGAACCCAGGGCCTTTCCACTGACCTATATCACCCTTCAAAAATTTATTTTGAGACAAAGCTTCATTAAGTTGTTAAATTGCCAAACTTGAACTTGCGATACTCCTGTCTCAGCTTCCCAGAGTGCTGGGATTAAGGCATTACACCTCCTCTACCTCCTGTGTGTGTGCGTGTGTGTGTGTGTGTGTGTGTGTGTGTGTGTGTGTGTGTGTGTGTGTGTGTGTGTGTGTGTGTGTGTGTGTGTGTGATGTTCTGTATCTGATTGATAATAAATTCATTTAATTTTAAAAAGGAACTAAATATATTATATCGGGTCAAATTTCAACCATGTTGACGATTTTACGATACAAATTTGTGTTACCTGAGGAAAATGGGAAGCAACTTCTTTTTGTCTGTACAAAACCAATTTAAGCCTGTCACTTTCATTCCTTTACTGCAAAGAAAGTACGAAGCATGCCTTTTGAGGTGTGGTTTTTCATTTCACAGACTACAGAGACAAATATGGGGATGTCTGCCGCAACAAATGCAACTGAAAAAGATGATGCTAATTAAGAACCATCATTCACTGTCATTTCTACATTAGATTAAGAAAAATACATTAGAACACTCCATCTTATTTTTCACAAGAGGTCATGATCCAAGCTAGTAACCTCGTCAGAACAAACAGCCATAATCACTCTTCACCCACTTCACCACAGTTCAAGCTAAATTTAGATCTCATTTTGCCTTCTACACCATGCAATCTTTCATTCTGAAGAACTTGCTATAGCAGCCCACATACATCTCTGCTCAAACACATTTTTGTCAAATGAAGATAGTTCATTGGAAATGTAAAGATTCTCACTTTGGGTAAAGGCTAATTTTCCTTCTATAGACCGCCCAGGTTATACCTGAGGAAAATAAGTTGCTTAAATTGGGTGTTTCAGTTCTTGACTGCATGCTGCTCAGACTGAGAAAAACGTGAGATGGTGAACCTTGTGTAAGCAGATAGAGTTCTGTTATTTCAGCTAAATCAATTTGGATAATTATTTTGATTTTTTGTTGTTGTTGCTACTGCTTTGGTCATTAGGTTAGCTTTGCATTAGAGCCAACCCATAACGCACATAGGTCCTGACTTGTGCAATTTGCTTCTGAACTCTGAAAATATATGACTAATTATTCAGTTTTAATAGTCATATTGATTTAGAAACAACAATTTCTAAACAAGTATAGTGTAATTCAGTGTACAGTCAATTAACAGGATAACTCAGAAAGAAAAAGTGCTTATTTTCATTAAAATTGATTCATTATGAATTACTTGAATGACTGTCTCACTTATGCAGTTTACTTGGTACAGTTATGGACATTAAAATGAATGGTCATGATTTTTAAGATAGAGAACAATCCATTGATATTTCAGAGATATTGTTTGATAACATCTTGTTTCTTGCTTATTCATATGTATATGAATATGTATATATATATATATATATATATACACACACACATCTATGATCAAGAAACATAGAGTATTTATGTAATTTGTACCTATAGGTAAATTAATCAGTAAAAATAATGAAACAATATATTTGAAAGCCCTATAATTCTGATCTGCTAGGTCTGAGGAAAGAAATGATCATAAGTGAATACATAGAACAAACTTCAATTTTGAGTAATTACTTCCTTTCCTTTCTTTTTAAATAAATGTAATCTGTCAAAACATATGAAAATATGGCTGTCTGCATGGTTAAAGGTGACAATCGCACTTTTCCCTTTGACTTGTGCGTACACCCTGTATAGTATCTATATGCCACACACAATGGGGAGTAGGCCTTGCGTGTGTGACAAAACTGGGTGACACATGATTCTGCCCTTAGCTGACGGTGAGCAGTAGGCCAACATCAGGGTCCTGTGTTGCACACCGTTTGTTGGCTGCTGACTGTGATGAAGGGCTCCTTCTATCACATCTGTGAACATTCATGTGTGAGATGTCCCTAGACAAAAAGCTTCTGCCTAAATATATACAAATAATATTCTTTACTTTATAAAGTAATTAAATCAAAGCAGACAGACTCTGATTTAAGTGTGTATTCTTCTGCATCTTAGCTATGTAACCTGAAGTCAAACCTGATAACTGTCTAAGATCCATGTTTCACCTGTAAAGCAGTTGCAGATATGTATGACCATGAAGATTAAATAGGTAATGTCCACCGAGCATTTAGTACAATCTGAATATAATAATTAGTACAGCAATGCGAATTAGACTCACTGACACTAGTCCAAATGAGAGAAAGTTGCCGTGGAAGTGCTGAGGGGATTCTACACGGTGCCTTTGGGGAGCCTGGGTGTTCTAGGTAGAGTCAAACAGTAAATTGGTATTGAGCAGCTGATAGCACAGGTGTTCAGGAGCAAGGAGGGGAGAAGTTAAATGCTGAGGCTTAAGAAAACCAGATGTGATTCGGGAGGATACTTGTAGTTACATTTAAATGAAAGCAGGTAATAGGATGTAAGATGGGAAACAGTTTGAAACACAATCTTCCAGGCTCTTGAATAACAGGCCTAAAATTACGATCTTTATTCCCCAGAGCAGTTGAAAACCTGTGTTTAATTTTGAGCAGTTAGTTGATTGAATTGCAGAGAGGAGAGAGTAGATAGAGGAGGAATACTTGTAGGAATATATAGTCTAATAAGCCAGGGAGTAGGTGGCACTAGAAATGGGGCACGGGAACAAAAATGAGAGACTCTTCTGAAATAAATTTAATCAGACTTCACAAATAAACGAAGTGACCATGGAGCAATAAACATCAGAGATCACAAATACTGGAGGATTCTTGGTTCCTGTTATGGACTAAGTTGTGCCAACTCCCCTGTTGAGTCCCTGTGTGGAAGCCATGAACTGCAGTATCAGAATATGACTGATTAGGAAATAAGATTTTCAAAGAGGTGATGATGTTAAAATGAGGCCATTATAGTGCATGGAAATCTGATGTGGCTGGCATCCTTATAAGAGGAGATTCAGACCGCTGATGCAGAGGTCGTGGGAGTACAGAGAAGATGATGATCTGCAAGCCAAGAAGCGAGACTTCAGAAGAAATCAATTGATGATTTCAGATTTCCAGTACCTAGAGCTGTGAGACAATACATTGGTGTTATTTAAACCACTCACTGTGTGCTGTTTTGTTATGAAAACCCCAACAAACCAACACAGTGCTGTTCACCAAAATGGAGAAAATAAAAACATCATATTTAGATCCATTCAGAGAATTAGGATGAGGAGGCACATGCTAACACGATTGGGATTTGTAAAGCAGAATAATAATTGTTTCCTAATGATCTCGTGTTATAAAGGTTAAATATAATGGCATTGTTTTATTCTGGGAAGAGAAAATATCTTGTAAACTGTATTAGTCAGAGTGATTAATGTTACTGACTTTGATACAATTTCTGTCCCTCCCCCAAAGCTGAGAGGTTTCCCAGAACAAAACATATTTGTTGTTTATGTAAATTCATCAGGTTTAGTGTCTCTTCTTTAAGAGTTATCCCACAGAGCCTCTTCTCTTCTTTCTTGGAGTGCTTTTTTTTTTCTTTTGTGATTCTGGCCACATGGATAGAAAGAGAAAGAACTTGAAGGACTGTTTTATGGTTATTCTTTTTTTTACCCCCTTCAAGCTTCTATTGAAGTGCAAAGATCCAGGATGAATCTTAGATCTTGTTAAAAGCAGCCACATCCGTGGACTGCACATAGTCCTCAAAGGCAGTGATCGGCTCCTCCAGCACGTCTGTTGCAACTTTATCATCTTCAACTACACACTGTACTTGCAGTTTTCAAATTCCACATCCCACTGGAACTAGTTTAGAGGAACCCCGGACCGAGCCATCGGCTTGCATGCTGCAGATGCTAATTTTACCGCAGCCATCTTGTCATCTCAACATTTCACATTTAGCAAGATGGAAGATTTGGCAACAAGTGCAGGATTTTTTTGGCTTTCTTCGACTCATACCGTGCAAGCCATTCTTCCCTTAGCCTCTTTGCTTCTTTGGTTTCCTGTATGATTACTCTTGAAAGGGACATATTCTATTGGGCCAATGCCAGTCATGTGATTCTTTAAGGTGTCTTGTATTGTCTAGTCTAGCTGTGTGCACAGGAACAGAAGGAAAGAGAATGCAGTTAACACTTGTAGTCTTTCCTCATAACTTACCACACTTTGGGGTGGGCAAAATTGCATATAATGGACAAAGGGAAAGCAGTAGAAAATTTGAATGAAGTATATTTTTATCAACTTAAAGGACCATATGGATCTGGATTTGGTGATTTCCTTTGTGCCTTTTTTTCTTTTTTTCATTACTAAAGTTTGAACCCAGGGCTTCCACATTTCTAGCACTCTCTTCCTTTATATTGTTTTTATTTTTTATTGTCTTGCCAAGTCAATAAGTTGACTCAGGCTCAGCTTGAGCTTGTGATCCTGCTATCTATCTAAGCTTCCCAAGAGTGCCAGGATTGCAGGCTACACCATACCCAGCTTGAAGATTTATTTTTAGCTATATAAACATTTGCTGGTATTTTCAAAAGTCCACAATAGGAGTTGAGAAAAACTTTCTGTAAATGGACAATTAGTAAATATTTTAAGCTTTTTATGCCATATGTGTTGTCAAAATTACTTAACTCTGTCATTATAGTATATAAACATCCAAAGACATATGTAAATAAATGAGCGTTACTATGTTCCAATAAAACTTTATTTACAAAAACAAATGCTGCACCAGATTTGCCACATAGGGTTTGCCAGCCTTTCATGCGGTATATTAGATAATTTGTCATCATACAGTAAATTCAGACTTGTGCTCAGATAATTGTGTATGGGCAGTGGACTGAGCTGGTCACCAGCTTGAAAATCAAAATGTGACTTTACTGTGACCTGACTCACTTATTCAGAGCAATAAAGTATCACTCTTAGAGCATTAAGGAAACATTATGATTTGAAAACAGGCTTCAAAGTCAAAGGGAAATATTTTTATTGGTTATAAAAAGGAAGCAGGAAATGGCAAGCCTAAGGAAACAGAGCTACAAGAGTTTGGATTCGATTTCTCTTGCGCTGATTTGTCTCAGAGAAGGATTGTTCTTTCTTGCCTGTAAAGATAACTTCTCTTGGTTTCACCATTTCTTAAATCCTGAGAAATCTTTTATTCAACCTGATTTTTAGGTTATCATTTCCACTCAGTCCTGCTTTAGAAGCCCAGTGTCTTTATGATGTAAGCACCCTCCCAGGGCACTGGTGCTCTGCCAAGGGAAACAACATGGCTCATGGAAAGCAGGTAGCGCCAAGTGTGTCTCTGATCTCTTTCTCTGGCATCATGACTCAGGCACTTCATTTTGCCTCCCTCTTCTTTTCTAAAGTTTGCAAAGACATAGTATTAAACTCAGTAGTTTGTTTGTGTTTATATTGAGTAAATGTTTTGATCTATGTAAAGCAATAAATCCAGTGCTTGGAAACTTGTTATTCAATTATTAATATTTACATTTTTCAATAATATCCTCTATGTAGTATGATTTCTAGAACCTACTATTAACAACACTACTCTTACTAAAAGATGACATTTTGAAAAATCCAGTCTTTTATTTTTTTCAGTACCGGGGATTAAACTCAGTACTTTGCACTTGAGAGGCAGACACAGTGCCACTGAGCTACATCCCTGGCCAAAAATCTGGTCTTTAACTCATTTGTCATGATTGACACTGCTTCCCTGAACCACTTTTCTAATATTCCCGGCATTGTACTCTACTGTTTATGTCCTACTTTGGTTTTGCAGTACTGGGGATTGAACCTAAGACCTTCATGCTGAGCTACAACCCCAGCCCTTTCTATTCTTCTTTATTTTAAGACAGGGTCTTGCTAAATCACCAATTTGCCCAGGCTGGGCTCAAAATTGTAATTCTCCCACCTCAGCTTTCTAGAGTACTGGGGTTGCAGGAGTATGATACCACCACACCTGACTCCTACCTTTTTATTTTATTTTAATTAGTTTTTGGGACAGGTCTCGCTTTGTAATGCAGGTTGGCCTTAAACTCATGATTTAACCCAGCCTGGCCTCAAACTCATGATCCTCCTACCTTAGCCTCCTGAATGCTGGGATTACAGGCATGTGCTACCATACCCAGCAGGTTAATGCTTATTTCCTTATATGATTTGAAAGCTTCCCTTCCATGACTCCTAAAAGAAGGTGGGAAGTATGGCTTCTTCCTATACCCCTTTTTCTTCTTGCAGTCACCCTCTTGAAAATCTATTCACAGTAGATGTAAATAAACATGATCCCTAGGTGTGGCATTTCAAGCTTCCCCATTTGCAGTTTACTATTGTTTAATAGTTCCATGAGTATATCTCACCATGTCAAAGTGGTCCCCACACAAAACTTGTGCTGTCTAAAAAACAACTCATCTTTCTAACTTTTCACCATTGTGTCAGCTTCCTAGACACATATCTTTTATGTTATTATTGATTCTGTTCCACTGTTGTTTTCTTACTTCTCGCATTTTGTGCTTCCTCAAATATTCTTTTTTTTTTTTGTGGTACCAGGGATCAGACTCAGGACCTTGTGCTTGCAAGGCAGGTGCGGTGCCACTGTGCTAAACCCCCAACTCCCAAATATTCTTCTTTTCCACATCTACTTCAGAAAAACCTGAGGTCTCAGGCTTGAATTAAATTCTACCTTCAGCATCTCTCCATTTGTCTTTCCATTCACATACTTTTCTATTCACTTAACAATCATCAATGCCTTGCTATGGACCAAGTAGCCTGTGGTCTTCACTTTGAGGATATATGGACTATTAATCAACTCCAAGGTTTTCAGAATGTGCATTCTCTTGAGGAACACCAGACACTGACCACAAATGAGAGCTATGGAGTCAAAGTGTTTTATGTCAAAATCTTGGCTCCCTAAATTACTGTAACTTTAGACAGTTTACTTAACCTCTCCTTTACTCATTTTTCTCATATGTAAAGTGTGTGCGATAGTGATACCTAGTTGGTTGATGTTTTGTGAATATAAATAAAGTAGTGACACATCAAAGACAACATGGTACCAAACATATAAACATATGAGGAATACAATAAACCCTCAATAGAAGTTATTGATAGTAATATCACCAATAATAAAATCTGAAGAGCAAATTGCTGTGGCATGATCATACATGAATAAGAGTGAAGGTGAAGCATCTAGAGTTATAATGATTCAGGGCCTCATGGATGAGTGTGGCCCTCCTGGGGCCAACTCACTAAACAACCTGGTACAGGAACAGGACTCCTGTTATGGATTAATTCTGGATACGAATGAATGTGATGATTGATGGCTTGTAATAATGCATGGAGACACGTGGACTTCCTCCTGATCACGGTACAGAGGCAGTTTCGATTTTTGAGTATGAAAGTAATAGGATGAATGAATTTTAGAACAGTCTAAAATCTAATAACAATCCTATTATTCCTTTATGCATGCTTTGCCTGACTTTTATTAAGGTCAATTACATAAATTTTCTCTATGTACATATTATATTGTTCCATGCAAAATAAAATTAACTGTGTCTTATTTTGGAGGTCTTATTTTTTTTCCAGTACCAGGGATGGAGGTCTTATTTTTGATACAGAGGTGGCACTCAGTGAACAATCACTTATTGAAATTTAACTTTTTGGAGAAAACAATTTATGGATTAATAAATCACATCATCTTAGGAAAATTCATTCATTTTTGTCACTTTTTTCCCATGGGGTTAGGTTCTGTACCATTAGATGGAGACAAAATTATGTTTAAAAATGTGTGTAATGCTGTGTTACAAAAAGGCTTCAGGTAGCAGCCAAGTTTTCTCCACTGTTAAAAACTAAATTAAAGTACCAAATCAACTCACTGTAATTCTGAGATGCAGTCTTCAGGATGATTACAATGGGATTTTTGTAGTGATTTATCCTTATGTGACCATCATCACTGTTTTCTCTATCATAAGAATTAATCACATAAATGGAAACACTTGACTTGGCCTCACTTTGGTAAGTTTGCTGTTTTGATGATATGCTATGATGCTGTAAAGGCCAAGGAAATAGTTAAAATAATCTACCTATCAAAATAAAAAAATTATCTCATAAATTGGCCAGCTCCTATGTCGAGCCCATATTTACTGAGAGCTTGAATGAAGTGGGTAGTTCGAACAATTAGTCTGTAACTGCAGTGGTTTGTGGAGGAAAACAAATCAGCCTTAAGGAAAGCATTTTACCTGGCCAAGAGTGGTATGTATTATAATAGGACAGAGTCTCTTTGCCTTTGGAGAATTGGAGTTGGCCCAGTGGTGTGGTAGAGCACCATGGCTGTGCCTTCCAGCTCATAGCTGGATGGTCCCCTTCTTCTCACTCCAAACAATGCTGTTATCAGAGCTGCACTGGAGATAAGAGGGATCCCCTGATTATTGCTCAAACTGAAAATCTCCACAGGACACTACTTGGCGAGGATTAGGCTGACTAGGCAGTGAATCTCTCCTACTTTAAATACAGAAAGGAACGATTGTTTCCTAAGATATTCAAGACCCTCTTTGTAATTTTCATCCAAACTGCTTTAATCATGGAAGACAATTTCAGATATATTAATATTCTATTTATTCCCAATATTTAGAAAATACTTTTGTTTAAGAAGAGGCACCAAGTTTACCATCTACACATTGTATGTATGTGTATTGTGTGTGTGTGTGTGTGTGTATGTGTGCATTTGTGTGTATTAGATGATAATTCAGGAAACTTACAGGCTATTCCTTTCTCCTAAGATAATTTATAAGAACATGCTGTTGTTATACAATTTCACTCAATTCTTTACTTGCAGATCCAGGAACTATTTGAAAGCTTACTGTTCACAAAGTACATCTGACTGTCAATTATGTGTCTATGTACATTTCCTCATTCTCATTTCTTTCTTTCTTTTTGAATCACTAAGAATTGATCCCAGGGTTTTAAAGGCACATTTTAGTTCTTATTTGCCTTCTTCATGTAAGCTTACTTTGCCCTTTTGACCACAGAATCCACATATTTTATTGAGAGGGTTACTTATTTCTCAAGATATGTGGAATAAAGTTATAGAATTTGTTTTCTAGATGAGGTATTTTTAATACAGATTATGTTGTTTATATTTTTTTGTTTTTCTCTCTTCCCAGAGAGAGAATTATATTTAATTTAGGGAAGCAATGTTGGTCCATGATTTAGACTTGTTCTTTTCTAATTTCAATATGCATCATAATTCTCTTGAAAAACATTTTGTAAATCCTTTTGTCACTGGCAGGCTCCAAGCAGGTTTCCAAAAGGAGAGACCAGAAATTCGCCTCACCCCACTCACGGTATAGAAAGTGGATTCTCTGACTTCTACCATAGGAAAGAATTGCGGAATATGTCAGTGAGAGGCATGAAAAAAATGTATTAGGCAGAATTAAAGAAGTGCACACTCAGAGAAAATAGAAGGGACCCCTCAGGAAGAGGCACATTACTGTCAGGATGAGAGCTTTTATATGGTCATGGGGGTGTTTTCAAGACGAATGATGTAGGTTGTGGATTCCTACTGTCAGATTACCCACATAGTGAGCTAGGTTAGAATGCAAACCACTTGTGCGTGCTTGAAGTTTAGAGGTCTGCTGCTCACTTAATAGTGCTGTTTCCTTTAGGATGGAAGTCTGTGAGGGGGAGAGACAAGACCTTAGTCCTTGTGGCTTTTGCTGCTGTGTGGGAGCCATGAACTGTTTCTCCTCTGTGCCGCCCCTCTGCCACGGTACCACCCTGCCTCAGAGCCAGCTGATTATGAACTGAAGCCCACTGGAAACGATCCTTTCTACTGAAGACATACAGCATAAGATCAACAGGACTGAGTTTTTTTCTTCCAATGAGAGGATGTAAGTGGAAGGGGTAGCTCTCTAACAGGACACTTTCTATAATAAAGGCTCCCTCCTCACACCTCCAAACTAACTAGAGTTTGTAAGAGGCAAGAAGGATGCTTCCTACTTTCTTCCAAAGGAGGTACTGTTTTGCATCCAGCAGACAAGTGTCCTTCCAGGAGCCAGGGCAGACATTCTGAACAATTTGGGAGCAACCAAGTAAGACCAGAGCCTGAGAACAACATCCTCTGATGAGGCTATTTCCATGGTTGGGGGCCAGTCTCAACCTCTCGGGCCTGTGACACAGGGGACACAGAAGCAGACAGCATCATGGTGAGGATGACATGATGGCTTGGTGTGCTCAGAATGGTGCCCTCTCTAAATCTGTGCTTAATGTGAAGGTGAACCCATAATGAAGTCACAGATACAGTGCCAGGTTCCTGGATGGAATTTGATGGTGAGGACAGAAAAGCCAGGGATAAAGCAAGAAAATCCTCTTTCTAAGAGGCTTCAGTGGTCTTCATAGATGGCAGGAGGCTATAAGGACCACAGAGCAGGGTTTCCAAGGACCAGCTGCAGCTGTGTGAGGAGCTCTGGCCACTCTGGGAACTCCAAGATTAGGAAAATTCCCAGGGAGGCAGATCTACAGTTTCAGCTGTTCCTGGAACACCTGGTGTGAAGGTGGACTTGGGAACCTGCCTTTGGAGACAAAGGAAAAGCTCTCTTCACCTCTCCTTCCTGTCTTGTTTGTAGCTAAATTTCCAGTCTCTGGCCTACAGCGGTCCTAGATAGATCATGCATGCATGGATGGATGGATGGATGGATGGATGGATGGAAGGATAAAAGCAAGTACATTTGATAGGTAGAATCAATCCCTGAGTCCCATTTTGGAAACACTGTTCAAGATGAGGTTGTGGGCAGCTGTTTTGTTCAGGAGGACACTCTGGAAACGCTCCAGGCCTAGAGGTGCCACTTAGCTACCTGGGTCACACTTGGGCTTCCTTTCTTGATGTATGGACTTCCCTGTCTGAGGATGAAAGAACTGGTGTGATGACTTCACTCAGCAGCCTCAGCAGAGCCCTACAGCTGTTACACTCTGCTCTGTAAGAGACCAGAATATTTCGCTGACTGAAATCGGGGCTGTGGGACAGGAGCCCTGCATCATGTACATGGATGCCACTGGGGTCAGGGTGGGGGCAAGTGCTTCCTGTGGTTGGGGGGAGGCTTCTCCTGTCATGAGTGAGTCTTTCGGTCACACTGTGCAGAACGTTCACATCTGTCCACTGGAGTGGCTCTGGACCAGGGCTGTGGCTGCAGGAAAAGCCGGTAGAAGGTGTGGACACCAGGGACCCCAGATCCTCAGCTCTGACCTCTACTGGGAGCAGAGAGGAGAAAGAGGTGGGGAAAGAAGGAGACCCTGTCCTGAGGGAGGATGTTCTGACACAGAGTGAACCTCTGTGGGAGGCAGAGGAGCCAGGAGTCTCCCTGGGGCAGCCAGGGAAGAGAGCACAAAGGCTAAGATGCATAGGGACCAAAGCCACCGACATATTCTCAAGCTGACTCTGTGTCCTGGCCTTGTCTACACCCATCCTGGCTGAGTACTTTAAGAAACAACTATCACTTTCCCACTGAGGAAATGAAAACTATTGAGCAGGCAAAATATTACTGATGGGAACCAAAAGCCAGTACTGGCAGAGAAGGTCCCAGAATGAGGATCTGCTCTGGGCCAAGAATATCTCTGCATGAATCTACTTTTATAAGAAATTTCAAGTCTTAAGGTGTCAGTTTCCTACAAGAGGCCCAGAAACCCCGCTGTGTTGGTAACAAAGGTAACTTTTCCTATCTAGACACTGAAATATTTGTCATTAAAATTAAGAAGGAGATGGGGGAGCCAATACATATACACTCCTTGAAGACAATGTTGAAAATCTAGGCTGACTGACCAAACACAAAAATAATCTGTAATCTCACCACCAGATACACAACAGCTGGTGCATTTCTTTTGAGTCTGAAAGTGGTTTTAAACCTAGGGAGGTGACAGGTGTAGGTGAAGGGCAGGTCCCTGGCACCAGGGGTCACTCCCCAGTGGTAGTGAGTTCTCCACCCAGTGAACCTGAGCATCCCAGGCAAGGTAAGCAAGAGCGCCAACCCAGGCACCCTCTGGGTGGTTTGCTAGGGGGCCCAGTCTACTGAACAGGACTCCAGGGCTCTTCCTATGGGAGAATGGCGGCCAGAGGTATAGCTTAGGGGCAGAGTGTGTAGTGAGCATGGGCAAAGGTCCAGGTTGTACCCCCAGTGCCCAGAACAAAAAAATATAATAAAAGCTTCAAAATAAGAGAATGGGCATCATACAATCCTGGCCCTAGCAAGGTGTATATTGTGCTACAGAACATAAAGAGGCACCATAGGTGACTTCTCGGTTAATGGAAATAAAATGAACATTAAGACAATTAGCTGACTCCCAGCAGCCAGACCTCAGATAGCATGAAGAGTAGAGGGGTGCTGATGTCAGTGTCCTGGTACTGTTGCACTGTGAACAGACCGCTCTCCAAACAGCAAGGACACTTAGATGTTTTTAGAAGGGCGACTGGCTTGTTTGTGGCACTTGTCCAGGTATCAGCAGGTAAAGCAGGTTTAAGACTACATTCTGTAGATGTTTCCAGATCATGTGCAACTGCTCTACTGTCTGCCCAATGGCTAACAGGCCCTGCCTGTAGTACACGCACACATGGGTATCATACGTGATGCATATGCATATAGCATGCACACACATAGATCATGTGTGTAGTGGATTAATGGTCAACTTGTAATGCCCAGCTGAACTGAATCAGAGTGGTCAGGAGGATCCACCTGAAGATGGTTACCAATAGCCATAAAAAGAGAACTAGAGGGGAAGATCTTGGCCTGTTGCTTTTCTAGGAGAAGCTTGCTGCAGATAATTTTCCTGATGCAAAGTAGGCTGTTCTTGTCAGAGGAGGAGCTCGGGACCTTGCTGTTGCTGGGGATGGCTGCTACTCTCATCAGGGGAGCTCTGACCTGCCTTCAATGTGAATCTCTCAGCTTGGTGGCACAAATCATTCATGGCACCAGTGTAGATTTTCTGGCTTCCACCACTGGCCTATGGGCCTTCTGGGTGCAGATCCTCAATACAGACAAGCATGAGACATCGCTGTGGGCTCTAGGCCACTGGCTGGACTCAAGGAGGACATTGACTTGGACTCTAAGCCCTTAGCTGGACTTGTGTGGGAAGCTGCTGGGATCCAGGCCCTCAGTTGAATGTTTGGGGTTTCTCATGTGCAGTTAATCTCTTGCACTCCTTGCATTTGACTCTTTGGGTAATTATCATAAAATAATTTAATACGTTTAAAGAAAGCAGGAGCTTAATTTGCAGGCATATGATATGTAATCTTGAGTAACTTTGTTTCCTGAAGATGTAATTTTTCTTTAAGTATAATTTTTATATCATGATTTTCCTTGTCTCCTTTTTACCTATCTTTATTTCTTCTATCCTACTTCACTTCTCCTAAAGTGTATTCTCTTGGGACTCAAGAGCAAAAACAGAGACATCCATCTTCAACAAATATACAAGATAACACCTACCGATATACCAATTACAAATCTGTGATGCTCTCCGCGACTGGAATTCCACTTAACTACCAATTCCCAAGAAGCCCGATTCATTTGCTAAAGGAGATGAAGCAAACCACAGTCATTATTACAGGGAACGTATCGCATTTTCGCCCTTTGAGGCAATTCTAAGAGGGCTACTTCACCTTACGTCTTCAATCACATGACGGTGAGAAAACCCTATAACTGAGAGGGTAAGAGTTTACCATGGTACGCATGAAATAGAACAAAACAGTTGGGCTTCTACAGCGTTTTACGGAAAACCTCTTCTGACCCTTTTATGAACAATTCCTTTGGTGAAGTCCCCATTTTATGTTGGCTTGCTCTGTCATCAGTGTGGAGTTATGGCTGGAATAAATTCTTGTTGAGGCCTTTGAGGTTGGCATGGGAATGTCTTTCTTTCTGAGGTCTTATAATTGATGTGTCTAATTTGTCAAGTGTGGGACATAGCCTATGCTTTATTCACAGACCTCTACAGAAGTTAATTGTCAACTGTCACCTTCGAAATCTGGCACCAGAATCTGATATTTAAATCATTTGATGAAGAACTAGTCAGGAAAGCTTTGTAATTTTTCTAGTAAATATATTGACATTATTAAGATAAAAATTATTTTAAAAGGATTTTAAGTTTTTCAGAAAACTTATTTATTTTTCATTGCATGGTTTGGGATGTATCTTAGGTTTTTAATGCATTTGAATTTTAGAGAAGGGATGAGAATTAAAGTGTTAGTAGATTATTAGTAATATCAGAGTATGCAAACTTAAACTGCTTGTATTTGAATAGTATTTAATAAGAAATTGTGTTTTCTATATATTCATTGCTAAGGCTATGAATTTCTCAAGAAATGTGAAATAAATAAAATGTTTTTGATCCATGAAACCTTTATAATATGTTAATGCTATTTATTTTTTATTTTCTCCATTATTCTATTTCTGTCACATTATATTTTTAATATTTTTGTGTACTAAAAAGCATAGGATCCCCCACATACTTTAATTCATAAAGAAAAAAGTTATGAATACAAAGGAAAGTCACTTTTATTTAGTTTATTCTATTTATTTCTTTAAATTGTCTTCAGAACTCTCAAAAATATATATACATTATAGCTTCACATTTGATTGGCTGTTAGATAGATCATTATGAGAATTATTTTTCTGCCCATACTCTATAACTTTTCTATAAAAGAATAGGTGTGAGATGATATTGGATAAAGTGCCATTAAGAAAAACATTTTTTGTTTAGAATAAGTATGCCTCATCCTCTAGTAATCATCCGTTGAAAGATGTTAACTTTAATTTTTCAGTCTAATTTTAAGAATAAAAAATTAGTGCCCCAAAATCTATCTTTCATTAGATAAAACAAAGAAAACATGTTTGGTGTATAAGAATTGTGGCTAATTACACTGTATTTAGGATATTTATCAGTTAAGCATTCTAGCTGTTTCCACCACACTTTTCCATAATGATAATAATAACAATAATAATAAACACATTGTACAAGTCAGAGACTTGTTCTATACTTTGCTTAAGGAATTCATTGAAATTGAAATACAATTTTAGTTGTTTTGTTTTGAGGTAGACTCACTATCTTTATTCCACTTTGTTTTCAGATGCAAATGGTGTTCCACATTTTAGTCAGTAAAGAACTTTGTGGTTAAATCATGATTTAATGATCTTTCTTCTTCCTAGGGATCTGATGCAAACTTTAGATCTGAGAAAAGGATTTTAAGTTTTATCTAATTCAGCTGATCTTTCTGTAAAATTTCTGCAGTCTTCCTTAGTTTTGCTAATCATAAAGATAGTATATTTTATATAGATAAATACAGGTTTTTGGAGCATATCTTCATATATTAACTGATATTTTTATGGATGTATGATAATGTCCAATCTGAAGTTGGAAAATTGCCTCAGTTTTATTAGAAACAAGAGCTAGGAGATTTGGGTTTTAATAGTCATATATAATTTGAATAAACTGAAAGTAAATATAGTCTTTTCATATTTACTCACATTTGCTCCTTATTTTTCTATATATATATCTGAGTTTTCATATGGCATCATTTTCTTTTAGCTTGAAAATGTACTTTTATGGTGTCTTACAGTGTAATGCTGACAGTGATAATCCTGTTAGTTTCCTTTCATCTGAAAATAAATCTTTATTTTGTGTACACATTTGAATATTTTCACTGGGCAAGAAATTAAAAGTTGCAAGGGATATTTTGTTTATTTTCTTTCAGGATATAAACTTGCTATAAGCAATGTATAATGTGCTGTTTTTTCCTCCTGGTTATATCAATATTTTCTTTTTGTCTTTGTATTTTGGCATCTTGATTATTATATACTTAGGAGGCAACTTAGTTTTGTCTTTCTGAAGGTTTGCTTAGATGCTGGAATCTACAAATTTCTTATTTTCACCAATTTTGGTACATTTCCTGATATTATTTAATCAATTATCTTCCCCTTTGTTTTAGGAATTCAATTATATGCCTATTTTGAACTTTTGTAATTTTTGCTCCATCTAGTCTTCCTCTGATAAAGTGAGAAAATGTCTATGGATTTGTATTCAAAGGGGTGAGGACCCCTTTTCTCTGTTGCCTTCAGTCTACTGTTAAGCTAACTGAAATTTTTATTTTTATTTTTAAAAAGTAATTTATTTATTCGTATGAGAGATCTTTATTATGAGCATGGTGGCCCAGTCGGAGGAAAGAGAACAAAAGAGAGAGAAAGAGAGAGAGGGAGAGAGAGAATGGGAAGGGGCTTGGTAATATATTGGGTGACTGGCGCAGGTGGGTCAGGGATTGCGTCAGCTGCAGGGCAGCCACACAGGGGCCACTCTTGCACATTTATTTTCTATGCAGACAAGCCCGGTGACGCGTGAGGTAGGAAGTGGAAACGAAGGTGAAGATGGAAGTTATTTATTGGAATGGCGGCAGCCATTCCAAGGCACTTATATTCCTCTCTTTTTTGTTTGTTATGGCCTTGGGAAGAGGCGCGAAGTGTCTCTCTTCTGTAGCCACTTCCTGCTGAAAAGGTGCAGGTGTGGGTTGATGAGAGGCAGAAGGAGGGATTTTTATTCTATCATCTCTCACCCTTGCAGGGTGACATAGCTGTTGGAGGGCTTCTTGTTTTAATCTCTAATTTCCTACCATCCTGTATAAAATAACCACTATTTTCTAATACCCAACTGTCTTTTGTGATTCCATTATACATTTAGAAGTTTTTGTTTTTTTTTAATTTCTCAGGAGAGTGTCATTGATATTTTGATGAACATTGCATTGCAATCTACAGATTGGTTTTGGTAATATGGTCATGTTAATAATATTAATTCTTGTCTATGAACATAGGCTGTCTTTTAATTGTGTGTGTGTGTGTTCAGTAATTTCTGTCATCAGCATATTGTAATTCTCATCCTAAAGATCTTTCACTTCCTTGGTTAAATTTATTCTTAGACATTTTATTTTCTATAATGACTGGGAATAGATTTGATTCATTATCTTCTTTACCAGTTAGTTCATTACTGGGACATAAATATGGTACATTTTTAATGTTTATACTCCATCATGAAACTTTACTTGTTTCTATTATAAATTTTAACAACTTTTTGATGGATTATTTAGGATTTTTCATATGTTTCTGCAAATAAGGATAATTTAACATCTTCCTTTCCAATTTGGCAGCCACTTATATTTTTTTTCTTGCCTAACTAGTTCATGCTAAAGCTTCCAGTACTATATTAAAGAAAAGTAGTGGAATTGGATTTTTTTTCTCATTCCTAAACTTTTAGGGAATCACTTTCAACTTTTTCCTGTTCAGCATAATAGTGGCTGTGGATTTTTCGTATAGGACTATTAATATTTGAGCTATGCTCCTTCAAAAAATAATTTAGTTTTATTATGAACTTCATTCATCTGTTGAAATGATCATATAGATATTCTGTCCTTCATTATGTTGATATATTGTAACACATTTATTGATTTGCATATGTGGAACCATGCATACAACCCTAGGATGAATCTCACTTAATTATGACTCATGAATTTTTGAAGTGTTGTTGAATTTTGTTTACTAGCATTTTATTGATGATCCATACATATAAGTGAGGTGGATCTATGCTTTTTTTGTTGTTGGGTCTTTGTCTGGTTTTGATATCAAAGTGGTATTGGCTCCATTAAATTTTTTGGCAAACTTCCCTTCATTTCAATTTTTTGAATAATTTGAGAATTATATTGGTTCTTTACTTCATAAAGTTCAATAGGAAAGCCACAAACTCTGAAACTTTTTTGAAATGGGAGACTCATTTAATGTTCTAATCTTATTATTCATTACTAATCTGTTTAACTTTTTTGTTTCTCCTTGATTCCATTTTGGAAGACTGTGTGTATTCAGGAATTTATTCATTTATTCTAGATTTTCCCATTTTTAGCATAGTAGATTCACATGTTCATGGCAATTTCTTATGGGCCTTTATATTACTGTAGCATCCGTTGTTTTGTCACCTTTTTCATTTTGGGTATTATATATTTGGGTGTCCTCTAATTCTGGTTAGTCTCACTAATGGCTGGTCAACTGGTTTTATCCTTTTAAAAACTCAGCTCTTCAGTTTCTTGATGAAAGCTATTCTGACTGTGCTGAGATAGAATCTCAATGTAATTTTGATTTGCATTTGACCATTTGTTCTTTTTTGAGAAATGTCTGTTGAGATCATTCACCCATTTATTCATTAGGTTATCTGGGTTTTTCTCTAGTTAAGTTTTTTTTCAGTTCTATGTATATTCTGGATATTAAATTTAACTGGATTTAAGTGCTTTTAGCCGAAAAGTTTTTCTCCCATTATGTAGCCTTTTGCACTTAAATGTTCCTGTGCCACAGTAAAGTTTGAAGTAATCCCATTTATTAATTGCTATTATTTCCTGAGCTATGGAGTGTTGTTCAGGAACACATTGCCTGTGCCTATGTCTTGTTGTATGTTTTATTATAGCATTTTCAATGTTTCAGAGCTTATTCTTAGATCTTTGATCTATTTTGTATTAATATTTGTACAGAGTGAGAGATGGAGATCTAATTTCAATCTTTTACATATAATTTTTATTTAATTTTTGCAATGCACTTCTTTCTCTTTTTTTTGTATTGAGGATCAAACTCAGGACCTTGAGCTTTCAAGGCAGGAGTCGGCACCACTGAGCTAAATCGCCGGCATCCCAATGCCATTTCTTAAAGAGCCTATTATCAAGAATGTAGAAAATAGCGTGGGTGTGCAAATGCACATCTGTAATCTCAGACCTGAAGCAGGAGGATGAGGATGATAAAGTCAAGCCCAGCCTTGGCAATTTAGCAACTCTGCAAGGTGCTATCTAAAAAAAAAAAAGAAAAAAAAATTAAAAAGGGGCTAAGACTATAACTCAATGAGAAATCCCTGGGTTCAATCCTTAGTATCACAAAATAATGATGAAAACCAAAGAATGAATGATAAATATTGATGATGATGTGGGACAATAAGACCCATTCTGCACTGCTGGTGGGAATATAAAATAATATAGCTACTATGGATATCAGTACAGACATTCCTCACAGAAGTCCTCCCATTTTATTCAGCTGTACCATTTCTTTGTATATGCCCAAAAGAATTAAAGTCAGCATGCTATTAGAGATACCCAGTATCCATGATAACGGAGTGTAACTCACAATAGCTAAGCTGGGTAACCAGGCTAGGTGTTCATACGTGGTTTGAAAAGAAGAACAAAATCTTGTCTCTTGCAGGACAGTGGATGGAAATCATCAGGTTAAGCTAAATTAACCAGGCTCAGAAAAGTGGAATATTTATTTTGTATTTCTCTTAAATGTGAGATCTAGGGGAGAAAAGAGAGACAGTCTATTAGAGAAGAATAAAGAAATCAGGCAGTGGGGCTGTAATGGGAAGGGGATAATGGGAAGTGAAATAATTAAAGTATGCTAATACATTTAAAAGTATGCAAAACAAAATGTATTCTATATAACTATTATGAACTGATAAAAACTCACAAAACAGAATGAAAACACAACTTTTTATTTCATTGATCTTTTCTGATTTTGTTTTAATTTTGAGTTTATTTACTTCGGCTTCAGAAATTTATCACTTCTTTCCTTCTACTAATTTTTGGTTTTGGTTTGTTTTTGCTTTTCTATGTCTTTGAAGAGCACTGTTAGTTTATTTGAAATAGCTCTTTCTTTTTTAATGTATATATTCATTTCTATTAACTTTCCTGTCAGTACTGCTTTTAATTTATCCCTACATTTCTGATGTGTTATTTTGTCATTTTCACTTGTCATTAGAAAGTTTTCTTTCCCTTTAAATATTCTAAGTATCATTTCTCATATAAGATCTTATTATTACATTTCTGCTTTTTATTGTTTTCTATGTTGCCTGTTGTTGTTATGTAGTTTTATTTTACTGTGGAATAAAAATATATGTGGCATGATTTTAATTTTTTAAAAAATTTTGTATATCTGATTTCTGTTTTATATGAGAAGAATGTTAGATCAATGTTTTGCAAATGGCTACTAATTTGATTAGCTCTATAGTATGCAAAAATCAGAGATTTTTTGTTGATTTTTTTGTATATCTCTCTGTTGAAGAATTTGAGTGTTTAAGTCTATTGTTGTGTAGGTCTATATCTGTCTTTAGTTGTATCACTTTGATTTATATATTTTTGTATTCTCGGGTTCAATGCATGTATACTTAAATTTTTTACATCTGTCTATAAAATTGATCCATTTATCAATAGCTAATGACTTTGCTTTTCAGAAATTTTAAACTTTAATTCTACTTCATCTGATAAGAGTGTAGATACTTGCTTGGCTTTAGTTTTAATTTGCATGGTACATCTTTTTCCAAACCTTCACTTTTAGTCTATGTGAATCTTTACCAGAGAAGTGAATTCAGTTCGCAGGACTTTGATATATGATTAATGGCTGAGGTTTTTACAGCAATCACTAATAGGAGAGTAAATTAGCTATGGCAGGTATTTCTGATTGGAGGATGAGAAATCTTTCTGTTTTGCATGAGTAATTAAAGGCTGCCTTTAGGTAGGAGATTTGATAACACTCACCGTTATCTAAGATACATAGGGTAATGATATAAATGGCCCTAATATTACATAGCCCTTTTAAAATCCAGTGAAAGTATCTGATTCCATGTTCTTCTAGAGCAGAATCATACATATTAATGATCCATGGCATAAAATACTAAGATTTTTATCATTTTATTTGCCCAGGAATTAATGTCCTTTGATTTTTAATACATGTTCTTTTGTTCTTGTATGAAAGGACAAGTTAAAGGAATATTGATGCTGTCAGTGTAACTGCAGAGTTAATATGGTCTTCTTTAAGCTTTATTAATATTTAAGCCAAAGGTGGCTGCTTTATACTTCCATGGTCCTTTGAAGGATCTAGTCCTTGGTAAAACAAAGCAGGCTTTCCCTTATTTCAGCAGTTGGCCAGAAAACTCCTCGATCTGTGATTATTCCACACTGCTAGACTGAAATGTCATTTCTAAAACTACAGCTCTTCTGCTAAACAATTTTTCTAGGAATGGTGCCATATCACTAGCTACTTGGCTTTGCCAAAAGACAATGTTACTCCAATGGCCCCAGCTCTGGGACTGATACCAAATGATGGTTCAGGCTGAGGGTAGGCAGTAAATCAGCAGTAAAAGCTGAAAAATGCAGCAGCTTTTCATACCTTTTATCTTTTTTCCAGATGACTGACCTATCTCTCTCACCTTCTGCTTCTGTTCACAAGAGAAGCCTTCAGTGCCCTTCATTTGTGGTTTGATGGTAGTATATTCACTTGACAGGGCTGTCCTCAGTTGTGTGAGAGAAAATTCACACCTTTCCAAGCTAACGCAATCAGATTTCCTAAGCCTGTAGTCTTTCTCCAGCACCTATGTGCTACTGTGCAATGCCTGGTAGAAGCTGGTGGTGTGATGAGTGGGAAATGGATCTGAACAAAGTGTCAGACAGTAGAATGGGAGCCAGGAGGGAGGTTCAAAGCAAGGGGCAGAAGGAATCTCTTGCAAACATCCAGTCTGAGGGCTGCCTTCTGGTTTCAGCCTTCTTGGAAGCTGAAGCAGAGAAGCTGTGAGTTGCTTTGGCCAGAAAACCCTATTGGTGTTGCCTGTATTTAATAATGTATAAAACTAGAATCCATCCTTGGAGATCATAGCCATGTGGTGTTTATTGGATGTGGAAATTAAAGTCATCTGCCTTTGCTCTGTATAACTCTGAAAGGATGTTTTTCTTGGTTCATCATTTGTCTGCCTTCCTTTTCTCCCTTTTTCCCTCTTTCCTCCCTTCTTGCCTTCCTGCCTTTTTTTTTTCTTCCCTACTTTTTTCTTGCTCCCTCCTTTCTTCCTTAAAACTCAGTTGCCTAGGGTAAAGTGTTGAATATATGCTGGCTTAATTACCATTCCTAGTAAGCCAGAGGCAGCTATTATTTCCACATTTATATGCAGTAGCCGGGGTAGAGAAGTACACTTATTAAGAAAAAACCCATATTTAAGAACTGATGCTTCATCTTTTAGTTAAGCTTATTGTGCCTTATTAGCTAATATATTTCAAGATATTTAATTTATAAAGAAAGGTTTTGTTTTATATATTGTTTCCACTTATACTCTAACAAAGAAAGCAGAGACTGATTAACAGAAAATAAAAAAATATGCACACATACAGACATATTTCTAATGATCCGTTGTCACACAAGCAAACCTCAGAGAAAGAAAGGGCTCTTTATTTAGGAGAACTCTCTCATTCTCTTCGACATGCAGTTCTGAATCTCTTGCTCACTGAATGTTTCCCTACCAGGTAGTGAACTCTTGAGACAGCTCTTGATTTTGTGTATCTCTTGTGGTTCCTTAGCCTTGGAAATTGTTTCCTACAGGCACAGTATTTTCCTTGCTGAAATGTCATTCAGTTTTCCTTGCTTCTACTTCAGGAAACACACCACAGGAATAATGATGCCTCAGGCAAACAAATCACTCCAACAGTACAGTTTAAACCTAGGAGAAATCCTGCCCTCACTTGTGTTTGTAGTTTCCCAATGCGGACAGTAGGAACTGTGCCCACGCAGGAGCTGTCAGCATTGAGGCTCAGAGGTTAGCAATTATTAAAATGTAAAAGTCCACTTGTTCATTTTCAATATATTTTATGCAGTGGCTTCTGAGGCAGGATCCTAAATTGCCTTCCCTCTTTCTGCTCTCTGTAGGCAACCAGATCTGAGGGCAGATCCCAGCCCTAAATATCCTCATTGTTTAAGGCTCTCCATGAGACGGGAAGGTCAGTCTCACAGCCTTAGTGGAGTGAAAATTAGAAGTCAACAGTTCTATTACCATCAAAGAGAACTTAAATGCAACAGGATTTTTACAATGATTTTGTGTCAATATTTTGGAAAATGTCAGAAAATTAAAGGGCTATGTACATCACTTACAGAAGAGAAAAAAAAAACAACCCTGTAACTTTCTCATATCTGAGATCCTAAAATAAATATTTCTGTTTGTTAATAGAATTGACAAGGCACCAGGAGTAGCTTTTTGTATTGGAAAGATAAACACAAGGCTTTCCTCTATAATAGTGAATTAACAGAGAGTAAGTAGGAAACACATTGTGGAACAATGTGGTGAAATATGGACTCCTGAAGTAGTGGAGGAAAATTTTAAACCATGTTAATAGTGGAAAGTCTCTCAGTTTCTGTAGGCACGGATTTGACAGTTTATGGTAGTAGTAGCTTTTGCAAATTTAATAACAAGCCCCGTCACGTCTCTAAATGAGGAAGGGAAAGTAAGAAGACAATTTTTATAGGCACATGGCACCACACCCCTCCAACGTGTAGCAGTGGGGGAAAACCAGACTGGCAACTCGGTTTGGCATAGGAACTGAGCAAAACCTTGCGGGTGGGGGGTCTTTTAAATGTCTTCTTGATAAAGGGGTCTGCCCTACCTCTTAGGATTTAGAGATGCAGAAAATGACAAACAAAGTTTTGGCTTCATCGCTTGATTTTCGGGGAATGAAAGTCCTAAAGCTGAAACTCTCTCTGTCCCGAGGGAGTGTGTAAGGGGAGGGAATATCAGCTGCGTGGGTGAGGGGTGGCAGAGCAGAACCGAGGAAAAGAGGAGGAGAGGCGTGAGCCAGTCTCCGGCAGGAGGGCGTGGATCCCGGCGCCAGCCAGAACAGGTCCAGCCTTCTCGCGACCAGTGCCAACAGCGGGAGGGGACAGGCGGGATCTCCGTGGGCAGATCCGGCTGCGGGTCGGTGGGTGTCGGCCGGCGAGCAACTCCTGGACCTGCCCACCACCGGACCCAGCTGCGCCCTCTCCCCACTTCCAGCCAGCTTGTGGAGAAGTTTCCGGAGGGAAGGTACCGGACCTATCGGGTGAGTCGGTTTGCACGTCCCCTGCGAGCTCTGGGGGTTCTGCTAGTTCTCCCAGCGGGCAGTTGTTGCGGGGAGATGGAGGAAGAGTGAAGGGCTTGCTCCTGGGAGCCCAGGATCCGCCCGTTACGCGTAGGGAATGGTGCGCAATCACGGGCCCATCCTTGCCCAGAATGGGAGTGATCCGAGGTCTCTCAGCCCCCACCCTGAGAGACATCTCCTTTCTCTGCCCACCTCGGGTATCAGAAACAAAATTCAGACAGCTCAGCGAGTCCGAAAGAGTAAATGGGGTCACCGGTGGGAAGACCCTCGTCTCTCTGTGCGCCTCCCGCCTCCGCCCCTTCGGATCCCCTTGAGCGGATTCCCATCTTCTTGTAGATTCCGGCTCGCTCGTGGGTGCGGAGTCCGAGGGTCAGCACAGTTTGAAATCAGCCTTGGCCTCCGTCTTCCCTGCCCGTCTCCTCTTAGATTATGAGACTTAGGATCCCTTCCCCACCACCCCGCGCCCCGAACCCCTATCTTGCTTTTATTCTCAGGAGAGGGGTCTAGATCCCAGTGGGGTTCCAAAAATGCTGCCAGCCTACACAGGGGTTCTTTGAACCACAGGGTTGGCCGAGGTCTGAGGAATCTGGGAGGCATAGACGCTCCACCTCCGGAGACCACCGTGGGGGCGAGAGGGCAGCCGGCCCTGGTTGCCATGGTTCCCTGGTAGCCGAGCGCAGGGAGCTAGAGATGCCAGTCACGGATGGTCCCTTTTCCCTCTTTGTCTCTCTCTGTGTCTCTCCCTCTCCCTCTCTCTCTCCCTCCCTCTCTCTCTCCCTCTCTCTTTCTCGCTCTCTCTCTCCTCTCGCGCTTTCTGTCACACACACACTCACACACACACAGTTCTCTCTCTCTCTCTCTCTCTCTCTCTCTCTCTCTCTCTCTCTCTCTATCTCTCTCTCTCTCTCTCTCCCCCCTTCACTGTGAGTTGGTGGTGCGTGGAGAGGGAGCAGGGAAAGTGATTAATTTGGAGACCAGGGATTGGAGCCTCAAGGCTGGGCAGCCTTGGTCTTTTCGTTCCCACTCTTTTTTGCTCCTTGTGAGCCGGGACCAGGGCTAAGGAATTTCTGCGAAAAACCAGGAACTGGGAAGCCAAGGCGTCACGGGCCCAGGTATTCAAGCCCAGGTGCTGCACCGGGGCGAGCCCAGAGAGTAGTTGCGCTGTCAGCAAATCGGGTGGCTGGGAACACTGTGGCAGGCAGCGGAGGAGGACGTGTGTGTAGCGCCCGTCTGGATGGTTCCGTAGCAAGGAAGTGGCCGCTCAACCCTCAGAGAGGGGCGCTGGGGTTCAGCCCCTCCCGCGAGAGCTACCGAACAGCCCGCTGAGGAGGCAAGGGTTTGGCTGCACAGGCGCGTGCGCGATGGCGCGCTCCCGCGGGGACGCGAGGCGGGGTGGGGGCGGGTATGCGCGTGCGGAAATGGGCAGTTGTAAAATACCTTGATTAGTGCAAGGCAGTCTCCTGGGGCACGCACATGAGTTTGAACACACATCTCTGAGATGTGTGCCTTGGAAGAGCCATTTATTTCGTGCCTCACTTTCCCTTTCCAAATAATAGGGATAATATCTACACCTCCTGTATAGGGTTGTTGTAAGCCTGGAATGAGACGGGCCACTAAGACAATTTACCCCGTGTCTGATGCATCATATAGTTCAAAAGTTAGTTGTTGTTGATTGCATTTCTTTTAATATTAATCCACAAGTAATTGGATGTGATGGAGGGCAAGGCAAAAGTCTGTGTTTTCTAATTTTAAAGATTGATCTTCATATTAATATTATTACAACGCAGCCCAACTCTGGCTTGTAGTAAGCTGGAAATATAAACTGACCAATTGCTGGTCAAGTTAAGCTTTCATTACACTAATGGTCAGCGAAATTTAGAAAGCTATTTGGGGAAACTTTGGGTAACAAGAAGACAAGCTTATTCTTCAGCTTTGTGTGTAAGATTTCTTGCTTCCTCCTTCAAGTTGTCCTTCTTGGAGTTAGGTTTGTCTTAATTTCAGTCTCTCTGTGATGCACTACCTTATAGTTTTCATGATTTAACCTGGTTCTACTTTAATATATAACCTGACATTCCATTTCATGGCTGGATTTACATCTAGTAATGGCAGATGTGACTATGATCGTTCTCTGCAAGCACGTTGTTATTGGATGATATTGTTACTGAGTAAAAGGAGACAAATAGTCATTACTAGGAGATGTGAATATGGACTATGGCAGTTCATTAAAATCTCTTTCAGGGTATGTTTGTACCTATTTCACTTCATATGCACAGGACTATAGTTATAGTATGTATTTTCCATATTATTTTATTTTCCACATTGACTCCCATCCTTTAAAGGCTATAGATGTTTATTGATATACTTTAAAAAGTATTGATATACTTTAAAAAGCTGTGGATTTTTTTGCATAGTCTCATAAGTGTTCCATTTTTTCTCTGAAGAGGAGACTGTAGTATGGACCTCCTTGCATGTCTGACAGGAGTTGATCCTGCGCATAATATATTTTATGACTTTTAATTTAATGCATCCTATTAAATGAACCAGTTTTAAATATTTTAATGTGCTTACTAAATTATGGGCATGTCTTGATGTTAAACTTGAAGCAGTTAAGTCAGACAGATATTGGTATCACAAAGATCCTTAGTGACATTTATGAAAAACCTCAATTTGAAAAAAGAATTGCTGGACAGAAGCCTGACATCTTTGAAGGTAGGAGATCTTTTGGCCTAAAATTGCTTTGTTGAGATAATTTAGCCTCAGTTGCTTTTATGGAGAATTAAATAAGGAATGTGAAAGACACTGATATGTGATCTTAGTAGTTTTTAGTTAATAAAGGAAAATTAAGTAATAGGGGGGAAGTAATGGCATCAGATTTGAAGGAATGCTTGTCAGGAAATCCATGAGCATCTATTCAGGTAGTAGAGTACTGCTGCAAGCTTGGCTTTTGCTGTACTCTCATCTTCACAGTGAATGTCATCTTTACAAGGTACCTTGAGGAATTAGCGTGACAGCTTATCAGAAACTCTCAGGATAATTTACATATTGTTTCCCAGGGGCTTTGGCATTAAATGTTACATTTATTAGAAATTAGTTTACCCCTTGATTTATGACAGACAGCAGTGTAATACCATACGGTATATTGTAGAAACAAAATGTAGCTTCTGACCATTTTATATTTTCTATAAACAATAGTGCATTAGGAAGGCTTAAGTTAGGCCAAGACAAAGAACATAAATAGGAAAACATGAAGATGCTAAGGAGGCCTCGAGTCCTGAATTGGGAGGACAGTTAACATGAAAAGGTGTAATCAAGGGGATGAACTCGTCTCTGTTTGAAGGCTATTTTTGGTGAGAAACTGTATCATCCAATTCAATCAGCATTCATTGTTATTGCTACAAACCCAAGTCTGAGAATGCTATATTTTCAATTATGAGCATTTTGATTACAGCTTCATTCTAACTAATTCAGTGTGAAGAGAATGCAATTATTATGGTGATTTACATACAATATGCTAAGTTAACACGGCTAATGAGTGAAAGTGTAATATTCTTTCTATTCATTCTTGGAAAAATATTGTGCTAAGCATTCTTGGAAAGAAAAGATTACATTATTCCCCAGCATTTTATGTCTACCTACAGGTAGAATTGGCATTGAGCCATTTTCCTTGCTATTAAAGTGAAATCTCTCACATATTGGTGATCACAAGCCTCTTCCCCCTCCCTTGGAAAGGACTGGAAACAATTCTCAATTTAATTAGATATGGGTGCTTTCTGTTTTCTCTACATCTTTATTAGGGGGAAAGATTCTGTATTTTCTAATTTTGGAGGCTGGCTAACACCTTAAACATTACTAATTGCTGCAGTTTATTTTATGTGTGTCGCAATAGTGTAGTTAGTTAATTATAGCTTTCTCATTAGCACCACGTAGAGAATAATGAATTAACACATCCCTTCGATCAAAAGAACATCTAAGTTTATCTTCTGAGAATAAAAGTGTTATTGTGTTGCCAGAAGTCACTATAATTTTCCCAAGAAATAAATTGCTTGGAATTCTCTAGCACTGGGTTAGGAAGCTTGATGAATGAATTGGATTGATCACAAACAAGAGAGAGGAGAGCAGTGGTTGCTTGGCAACCCAATATTATTCTGCAATTTCTTCTGGTATATTTATCCAGTAAACTAGAAAATTCTGTTTTGTTAATGAATATTTTTAGTCAGTGCACAAATGGACCATAACTAATTGAGATTTTATTTATTGTGGATAAAAAATGGTCCTGCTTACCTTACTATTGTATTTAGATAATTAAAACCATGAGAAAGCATATTCTGCTTCCGATTTTTCAAATTTTCTCTAAACAATGTTTATTTCATTTTCATATAGTTTTTCCCACCAGAGAATGCGATTTGTTTATCCCTTCGAAAGTCAAATTATTAGGAGTGTGGTATGTTTATAAAAAATTCAAAAGAATCAAAAATAGAGGTTGAGGGGACATGAGTTCTTCCAAATTCATGGTTTGACATTTGAACTGACAATTAGGTAATTTCAGGGTAGGTGTAAATATTCACTTCATCATTTCTTTTCCTGGTGGGCTTATCACATTCTCCCTTGTGATATTGGCTCCATCTTACTTTCCCTGTAGTTGCAGAAGTAGGAAATCAGCCAAGCAATTGTTTGCTCATCTTCTGACCCATTTCTTCCTAACTCCAGGGACTATAACCATGCGATTTTCCTATACAGCCTATGAATTTTAGTGTGCATCAAAATTCCACCCTCATATCATAAACTCTGAGGACACAAGTTCCATTTTATGTGTCTCATAAACCCTTATAGTGTCTGGCACAGTGGTGAGCAAATTGGTCTAGTGGTTAAATTCATTCGTTATAATCAGCTGCCAGAGTTCAAAACCCAGATCTGCCAAGGAATGGGTATGTAGCCTTGGATAGGTCCTATTGATCTCTGTAAGACTGATTTTTTTCCTATGGAAATCAGAGATGTAATATCACTAATTAGTTCATGTGTGTAATTGTGAGCATTATATACAGAAAGGCTTTGTAGCATTTTTAAGTACTCAACAAATTCTAGCTTTTTATTATAACAATTGTTATACTTCCATATCTTGCTCAGTGTGTGTGTGTTAAAAATGTGAGTTGTGATCAGTGGTGCTAATAAATGGAAATGTGGATACTTTTGAAATTATATGCATATATATAAATAGTGATTCTTTTCCATGTTTGAAAGTTCTTATGGGTAGTGATTCTACAGTATGACTGGAATTGGAACTGTCTACAGCTTTTTAATACTGCCAACCTATGTCAATTAAATCAGAATCTCAGGGGATGAAGACCAGGCAGCTGGATTTGTGAAAGCTTCTAGTGAGATTCCAAAATATCGTCAGCTTTGACAATGATCACCTTAAATTTGGGTAGGTCTTCCATTAGGCTTGAGATATTGAGTCACAGTTACCTTGGTGTTATGAAATGCAGTTGGAAAAGAAAAAAGAAAGCTTTGGCAAACCCCTGAGGATTTTCTTAATAAATCCTCTTGGTTTAAATAGCACTTTGTCCTCTGAAAAACTCAAGTGCACATTTTGTTTACTATGAAATCTAATTTTATTTTTCAGCAAATGTCTCTGAAGATGATAGGAAAGAGGTCACCATCCTGATTTTGATGAATAGAGTAAGACACACTAAAATTAAGTGATTTCTCTAGATTCAAACCTTTAGAACAGGCTCACACATCAAGATTTCTGACTTTTGAGTTATAATATATATCTGTCTTATCTTGAGATTTATAATTAGGGGTAAGAGGTATTGTCCTAAATTACTGTGTAAGAAAACTCTGTATAGGTGAGAATTTTAACCATTTTTGTTTTATTCATGTGATGTTAAAAAATAGACTTAAAAAATTAAAAAGGGGCAACATAGTCATTTAGAATTGAAACCAATATCCCTTGGACTGAATCCAACTTTAATATTTAATTCATTTGATCTAAAGAATGTTTAAGAAAAATTTCAGTCAACATGTAAAAAGTGGAGATCTTAAAAATTGGTATTTCTTGGACAAAAGTTCTTGTATCATTGGGTTTGAATGCCCCACTTATAGAGAGTACCATTGGCTGAAACAAAAAGGTACGTACTCTTGATGGTCAGAATTACAGTTTTGTGTTGTGTTTGGGCAAAATCTGTCCTCAGTTTGGCATTTCTTATTCATACTGTGAAGGGGCAATTGAAGGGAATTAACTAAAGAATCAGCACATGTTGCTAATGCATGCTTGAAGCTACCCTTCTCCATGAGAGAGGAAGTTCCTGGAAGGAGGTGTGACCAGTAGCTCTGGAGCAGGTACCAGATAGGACCCATGGCTTTTGATAGATGAATGTAGTAGCTATTTAAACAAGAGGCAACGTTGCCTTTCTATCTGAGGATCACCACTCCTTCAGAGTGATGGAAACCACTGCCAGCCAGAGGGCAAAGGAGCCTTGCCAGAGAGGAGTCAGTGTTCTGAAAGGTGAGTTTTCCCTGAACAAAGTAGGATGAAGGAACGCGGAAAATGGATCTGAATCTGGCAGGTCCATGGAGAATACTTAGCACATTTGGAAAGGATGTAAATGTACGGGGTGTGAATAACTAAAGAGAAAGCTTGAACTGCCCAAAACAGTGGAAAACAGAAAATCGTTATGTTTGCATTCAAGGCCGTATTCAGGTGCTATCATCTAAGTTCTGGAAAGGTGAAGCTGGAGAATTGTGAGTTTGAGATCAGTCTGAGCTGCAGAGTAAGACTCCTCCCCGCAAAAGTCTGTCCTCACCCTTTCCTTTGTCATTCCTCTCTTCTCCCATCTTTAACCGCCCCAGATGGATATGCCTAAGTCCAGAAGTAGATTTCAGCTATGGACCCCAATCATCAAAACAAATTGTCCTTTCTCTGCCATTATCCCTGCTTTTGGTGGGGGCGGGGATACTGGGGATCAAACTCAGGTCCTTGTACTTGCAAAGCAGGCAACTGAACCTCTGAGCTAAATCCTCAGCCCTATGTCTGCTTTTTAAGGTGATAGCCAATACAACCAAGAGAGGAATGCAAAAGACAACCTCTGAGATAATAGGTGTAAATTTTCAGCAGAAGATTCTTCCCAACCAAAGCTTTTGCTGTCAGTGGTGTTTGTAACGCAAGGTATTGTAAGCAGCAGGTCTGGGACACATATAGCGAGCAGTCTACCAGCTGAAATGTCACTGTAACCTGGAAATTTGGATGTGTGGAAGGCGTAGTCCTCTTTTTTGGCAAAGCTATATTAAAGTGAGAAGCATAAGGAAATAGGTCAGAGGTGCATTTGTAGCATCCTGATGTGGGGAATGTGTTCTAGGCACAGTAACAGTTTAGACAGAGAGTGTCTCCTCACAGTCGCATGATGGAGCTTTAGAAGGGAGATTGAATCCTGACTGTGCTGTAATTGAATGTGATGCTGGGAAGGTGGACAATAGCGTATCTCTTCTTTCCTGGCCCCTCCCTTCTCTTGCTGCTTCCTGGCCGCCATGATTTGAGCAGCTTTCTTCCTTAACAGACCCTTCCACACAATGCCTTTTATGTGTTTGAAACTGTGCAACATGGACTGAAACTTCGGAAAGGTGAATAAAAAAAAAATCAATCTTTCCTCTTTTAATTTGTAGGTCTTGTTTATTTTGTCCCCTTTGTGACTAAGACACTAAGGCTAAGGGATATATTCCCTGCTACTATATAACATAAATGGGTTAGAAGTCTGTGGCACGTTTTAATGATCCAATTTTGTCAGAGTTGGTTATGATTAGGGTTTGCTATTGAGTGGAAGACTTTTGCTATAGAATGTACAGTGACAGAATATCATCTCGTGGGATACACAACAATGCATTCAAAAGAAATAAACCATCTCATGTGAAGAAAGGGCATGGGGAAAGATAAACATCAACATTTCCTGAGATTGTAACATTTGAAACTGCATTTCCATTCAATCAGAAAATTGCACTTGCAAACACTTTATTACCATTTTTTCATTTTTTCATATTTTTTCCTCTCCCTTATTACCTTTCCCCTGCCCTTCCCACTTTCCCTACACCTTTAGCCCTTTTCTTCCTATTTCACGTTGTCAATTATCTCATTAGGATCTTATGTATAGTTTATTCACACCAGAGAAACTATTCTTTATTTACACATGTATGATTAATTATTTCACTTGGGAGTATATCCTCAATATGTATCCATTTTCCTATGAACGAATCTAATTTCTCATTCTTTATGGCTGACTAGTATTCCATTTTATAGAAAAAGCACATCTTCTTTATCCAGTTTCCAACTGATGGGCAACAGGGACAAGGGGAAAAAATGAGAACCAAGACCTTTCAAGATACCAATAATGAATGTAACTGTATTGCATACCTAAAATACCAATAAACTCAATGGGTAAATAAAAGAAAATTGCACTTTCAGAGTTCTATTAAAATGATGATACTTTGCATTATTTGAGTCTGTTATACTTTTTAGAGAAATTTTCTATATCATCTCATGTAACTTTTACAACATGGAGGGGAAAAAAGGCTGTTAGCACATTTTATAGATGAAAAACTGGTATTGAGTCAAACAGATCAGCTAAGCAATAGTAAAAGCTGAAGTTAAACTCAGATATCCTGATTTGTAACCCAGTTTATAACTCATTCCGTTGCCTTCAGATTTTCCCTTAAAAAAGAAAAAGTACAACTGTGAGTGAATCTTATTTTTGAATAATTTCAGAGTAACTGTGCAAACTAAGGACTGTAACAAGACTAGGAGAAATATTTAAAACGTCACCAGTTATATTTCCAGGGTTGAATGTAGTCCTACTCAAAGATAAAGAAATTAGACTTTTCAAAGCTTTCTTAATTCTATAGCACTTTTTTGAGTGTGTGTGTGTGTATGTGTGTGTGTGTGTGCACGCTTCGAGACACTGAAATTGACCAATCCTTACAAAAGAGCTTATAAATAACCCCTATGTTCTGGAGATGGGGCTGAGACAGGCAGATATTCCAATGGCCATGATTTATGATTATCAGGTGTGTACAGTGTGTTTTGCAATCTCCACATCAGTGATTTAAGGAAAGTACTATCATCATAATATCTGTTTGAACCTAAGGGGCACAGACAAAAAAAGGTCCTAGTTCAAGGTTACACAATACAGTTCCCAGGTGGCAGAGGTAGGACTCAAACTCAGAAAGAGGTGATTTTAATCCACAGGCTCCTAAATTACCTTGTACTACCAATGATCCCTGCCTAGTCTTTCAGCAGGCTTTCTCTTCCCTACTGGATTTTCATTTTCGAAATGTACAGTATCAATCAGTGCCCCCTTCGAGGATTCTCCAACTATGATATTCACCATGGACTAGCATTCTTCTTTGCTGTGTGTGAGCAAACTTAGCTGTTTTGTGTCCAGTTGTGCCAGGGAAGCAAGAAGAAAGTACATAAAAAGGAATGCTCCTAAGAAGTTAAATGATAATGCATACTATCCTAGGAATGAGGTAATTTTAAAAGATTTTTAAAAATTCCTTAATGCAAGAGATTAATAGTGAATGTCTGCTACCCGGGAATACATTGGTACAAAGGGGACATATGGTTCTTTCAAAAGCTTGTCATTGAAACATTTTTTTGCTCTCACTATTCCTGTACCAGACCCTGGGCACCAATGTACATGTAAAATCAAATCTCATCCTCTCAAAGCTTTGCTAACTACCACTAATTAAAGTTTCTTTTTCATGGAAGTGGTATTTCTGTTGCTCTGTGTATCAATATGAATAGATTTTCCTCCCGTCCGGGTATTATATGTAACCAGTTGCATTACATGGTTGTCATATCTACAAAGGTGTGAGTATCTGCCACTCTAGATTAAGATAGTAATTGGTGGCAGATGTCATATCCTAACCGTGCAGTTCTTAAAAATGACTCCAATCATAATGATGGCACTGTCTTTATTAGGAGATGTCAATTAAGAACAGGCTAAAGAAGAAAGAAATGCAAGTCTTTTCCAGGTGTGAACAATATATTTATGAGTTTTGAGAGGATTTAAATTTTTTGGTTTGGATTATTTAAAGTAAATCTTAATGTATTTTAAAATGTGAAAAATATAAATAGGATTCTCAAATGGTGAGTGGCTCCAAAATGCTTCATTTATATAATAAAAATAGCAAGAATATATTTTCTTAACTTGGGTAGGTGATCTCATTTTCTTGGGTTATAAACAGAACAGATTTTTCCATAAGGCTTTTGTTTGGATTCCTGCCTTTTTCTCTGGAGCATAGCACATGCTTTGTAAAAGAACATTTACTTTTTGTGTTTCAAAATATAAGGGCTTTTAAACTTGTTTGTATAATATATCTATTAAAAAGTCAAAAATTCACTTATTATGTTAAAGTGTAAAGATATGAGGAATTCTTAATATATTGTAACAATGGAAAAAAACTAAAAAGTTTTCCCACTAAAATAAGCACACAGATGAACAAAAAATAATAATTTTAACACAGATGACCTATGCTTGCATAACCAGTTGTCTAGCAGGCATTCTTGTTGCTTTCTAATATGAGACATATACTTTTTCTATAAAGAGGGTATGTCAAATGGGTAAAAATAACCAAACTAAAAGTTTTCAGTTTGACGTTATTCCATTTCATTTTGTGACATCTAGAAGTTTTCAGAAGAGCTAGATTTCACAAGGTCTCAACAGTCTGCTTTTATATGCACACACATTTCTGCATGTCATTGATTAGGCTGAGTAGACTTTGAACACAATTGATCTTCTTGTTGTACTATTAAAGGACCGATATTAAGCAATTTAGGGGTGACTTATGTGTTTCTTTGAGTCAGGTTCAAATAAATTAGATTCGACCTTAACCACTATCTCCTCAAGGAAGCACTGGGCGTCATCAGAGCGCATGCCATCGTCCGTATATAGACACTTGTCTGAGTCGTTTAAATTGGAAACTGGCCTGGATGCCCAGAATCTTTGAAAACTAACTTCTGTGTTCCTGTTTCACCAGTTGTCAACTGGGAATAAGAACTATACTTACCACTGCCTTTCCAGTGGCAGCTACAGGATTAATGAGCTAATATTTGTAAAGTACTTTGAAGATAAAGGTGCCAGCAATTATTATTACTAATAAACCATTTTTCTCCAGTGTAATTTTGGACAACAGCTATTAAAAACCCATTACCGTATTTAACAATAAAGCAACCTCCTACAGCCTAGTATTTACTGCCTTAATTAAACATGTATTCTATATCCTTTGCCCCTCCAAATCCAGAGCCGGTGAGAAGAGACAGAAAGGCATGTGTCATCATGTTCCATGTTCATCTAAGTAATGAGTTTGGGTCTTGTTGATCTTCTCTGCAAAATCCTAGACTCTATCCTCAGTTGTAGATTAATTTGGTCTCATTTTTTTATTTCTGTGGTTTGTGAAAGAAATAGACGACAAGCTTCAACGCTTTTATTCAACCAGATTTACATTTCCATCTATTATTTTTGAACGTTGTTTTACAGTGCCTTTTTGCTTGTTTAACACTAGTGTTATAAATGAAACGGATTTTTTTGAGTAGTTGTATGTGTTTATGCAAGAGGATGATGAAAGGCTGTGTACTATTTCACAGATTTTTATTAAAGCTCAAGTAAATAATTGAAACATTTATATATTGATCCCTACTTCACAAATATTAGAAACAAATTGGAGTACCCTGGATTATACAGATTAGTTCTTTAATTAATAAATTATTGTAATTAACAAAAAGTATTAAATCCCATCAACTTCAATGCATTTTGATCGAGGTAGATGGACTAAAGTGTGGAATGATACAGGATAGTGTGAATATTTCTCCCATACTGCCAAAACAATTATAATTTTTTCTGAAGCCATTTACCACAACAAATAAAAATAAGATGTATAACTGTAGTGATAGTGAGTGAAGTAAAACCTCCATTGTTTAAATACTTAGCCAATATCTAAAATTTGAATATGGAAATTTTCTCCAGTCAGTGACTTTTTTGAGGGGGTGCTGGGGATCAAACTCGGGTCCTTGTGCTTGTGAGGTGGGCAGAGGCACCACTGTGCTAAATCCCCCACCCTAGTGACTTTTTACCTTCATCTTAGAACCATTCTAATCAGCTTAATACTGTTTTATTTTATGAGATAACGTGTTATAAAATGTAAGTTAGGATGTATAAGAGAAATTTTGCAAATTCCTTCACAGACAAAGGAAGTCACAGCCTGTATCTTTTCTACCAGGAAGAGGAATAGAAGGAGTAAGCAGAGACAACTTGAAATCCTAAGGTATATATGGATGCTCCCAAGGCATGAACAGATTATGAAATAATTTCAAACAAAAGAAATAAAATGTGGCATATCACTTATCGGAGTACAGGTCATTTACAACCCCTCTTTCCTAATAGTTTAGCAGTTTACCAGTATTAGATATTAATCCCCAACAAAACACTAAATGTTTTCAAAGATTTCTTTTTAGAATCAACACATTTATAATGATCTGAGGTAGGAGATCTTGCATTAGGGTTCTGCACTGCCCTCTGTGGGCGTACCACAGAGTGAAATTTTATTACTATCACCCAAGGAGACCATGCTTTGTAAATATGCTCTTTATTCTACTGATTTTAAAGTTGAGCACATACTATTTTTGTCCCTTTTCTTTGTTCAACGGCATATAGGGAATTTACCATATGGCTTAAAACAGTTTGTGAATTCAGTAGATAAGTATTTTGCATATGTAATTCTTAGGGTATCAGCAGGGAAATAAATAACCCGCTTGTTATGAGGAAGAATAGTACCTGGAGGCTTGTGTGTAGCTAAGAGGAGAAATGATGAAAAATGACTGTGAAATGTGTATATGTAAAACATGAAGGGACATTGTTCTACTTCTCCACTGATATGTGACAAACTAACCCAGAGCTTAAGCAATAACGTGAGACAACATCATTGTGTGAAATCTCACGTTGTAGTGATCAGGCATTCAAGCAGGGATCAGCTGAGTGATTTCTTCTGTCCCGCTCAGTTGACAACCACTGTGGTCCTATGGTGGCATTCAGGGAGTGCCAAGAGTAGGCTGTTACCCCCAGGTTGACTTTATATCTGGTTCTGTGGTAAGAAAGTTTTCCTTATGGACTCTTCTTCCTTTTTATATAGCCTGGGTTTTCTTCACTGCTATTTCTGGCAAGGTCACTGGACTTTTTATACAGTTGCTCTGGGATCTAAGAATTCAACTTGAAGGCATGAGTTTTCTCAAAGGCTAGTCCTGGAAAAGTCTGGATTCCAGGAAAGGACTCATCCAATCACTTTCCTGGGGGGTTCTAGTAGACAGGAAGGAGTAAGTGGGAAGGGCTCTTAAACGTGCTGCCATGGTTTGGATAAACTCTCACGGAAGTCCATGTGTTGAATGCTTGGTCCTAAGGGTGACTTTACTGGGAGGTGGTGAAACTATTAGGAAGTGGAACCCAGCAGAAAGTCCTTAGGTGTTTGCGGGTGTTTCCTCAAAAGAAGTAGTGTATCTCCAAGCTTTTTTTTTTTTGTTTAGTTTCGTGGCCGCAAGGAGAGCAATTTTGCTCAATAACGTACTGCTTCCATGGTGTGAATAACAGTCGGAAGCAAAGCCAAGAAACAGCTACATCTCCATGAACCACCCAGACACACCCAGAAGGGTGCTGGACCAATTCCCTCTGGAGAATCCCAAAACAAATCAAGGTGATATTCCACTCTCACTGGCAAAACATGGCAACTTGATACCCAAACATATCTCCTTAAAGTGTACTTAATCTTCAGATACAATGTCAAGAGGGGGATAGAAAAGAATAGTATCAAAAAGAGGCCCAAATCCAGCAGGGCAAAAATTATGTCTTGTAGCTCCACATATGGCATCGAGGGCATACAGTGGTAAAGTGAATTCCTAAAGGCTTTGGCAGTTCTAGCCCTATGGCATCATTGGACAGAGTGCACATGGCCTCTTTGTTGTGTTGGCTTTGGGCGTACAGCTGTTCTCAGCAGCTATTTCAGAGTCCTGGCATCTCGTACTTTCTAGGATCACCACTGCATCTTTGGCTTCATTCTCCCAACTTTATGCACTGCTTTCTCAGGGGCTCCTAGCCTGAACCCCAAGACCTTCCTTTGAAATCCAAGTGAAATCCTTTCTGACTCTACAACTCCTGAATTCCAGTAAAACTAGAATCATGTGTGCACCAACTTTGCTGCCAGGGAAAGCAGCAGTTAGTTCCCTCAGACCATCGTTATAGTGTTTTCTGAGTGCCCGAATGATTGAGCACAGTGAAATGAATCTTGGGAACCCGATCCCATAGGAAGCCCTTTTTTGAGCAGGGACCATGGAGACTCTCTTCTCAAATGAAAGGTTGACACTCACAGGGGATTTAGCTCAGCGGTTCAATGGCCTGCCTTGCAAGTGCAAGGATCCGAGTTCAATCCCCAGTACCAAAAAAAAAAAAGGTTGACACTCACATGCCTGAACCTCCGTTGGGTGGGAATCTTGTTAATTCTTAAGGAACTTTCAAGGGATTTTTTTTTTTGTTACTATACAAAGTACTTGACTTCATTTTAATTGCATTAATATACTAAGCCGCTATGCTTCCATTGGCCAAAGATTTACATGGTTTCTTCTGGGTCAAAATTAAAGTTTGAAATTTTTTTCTCTTCTCTTCTTTGCCCCTAATTCCCACTACAAATAGGACTAAAATCAGCCAGCTCTGCCCATGCCACACCCGGAACATCGTACTGCCTTTGAATTTCCTGCATCAGATCAATCGTTCACTGTCCTCCATCTCACTCCTCCACAGTCTCAGGATATGGGTAAAATATAGACAAATTTTCTGGCAGAGTGTAGCGCACATGACCTCTAGTCCATCTGCCAACAGACACCTTGTCACTGACTGAAATCTCCTGAGCCTAACCTTTACTGTCTCCATTTCTATCACCATTCTGATATTCTGAGCTATGAACAAAATCATCTTTGGATTTTGCTTGCTGCATTCTAGGATTTCGCTAGCCTTTCCAAACTCCTCCCGCAAATCAGTTCTAAAGGCTTTTACACAATCAGATATATTCACAGCAATGACTCCACCTCTCTGTCACCAATTTCTGAATCCGCCGGCTGGCTACAATACTTGACATCCACAATTTAAAACAAGAGAATTTTAATTTATCTCATGATTTCATGGTATTCAGCTCATGGCAGAGGGTCATGCTTAAAGCTGGTTGGCTCGTGAAAGCAGTGAAACAGAGCAAGGTAAAAACCGTAACGAAGAAGAAGCAGAGAATCAAACATCAAGAGGACCAGAACAGTTTCTCCATTTCCTTCCATTTACCCATAATAGCCACAAGTGAAAAAAGGAAGCCGGCTTTGTGCCCCGAAATGATGATGCACTTCTCTGTAGCAGCAGGTCCCCGTTTACCTGCAAGTCTCAGAAGCATGACTGTAGGGGGACTAATGGGTGATGAGTACCGACATTATCCTTATGTCTTTCAGCAGTGTTGTGAAGCGCAGAGGTCAAGAGTATTCTGCAGGGAGCTTCCCAGAGCTATTTCTTTCTCTTCAAAAGCTCTCTGATAATGGATGAAGGACTGCTGCCATGTCTGATTGGGTTCAACTTGTGTTCTCACCACCTTCACCTCACTGTTTCCCCAAATCCTGCAACTCATTCTCCCTTCTGGGTAATGTCATGTTTCCCACAGTGCATAGAAATCGTGCAGGTTGTCATTCTTATGTCTCTGAATCTTTATATTACATTCTGATAAATATAGCTAGATGTCCCCCCATGGAGTCTTGCAGAAAGCAATTATAGAATATTGTAATATATTTTTCATATTTCAAACCCTACTCCCACAGTGCAATATATGTGACCCTAAAATGCTACACTATGGCAAATTAATTCCACATAGGTAATACATTAAATTACCTTTGAATGAAAACCACTGTGTTCATACATCATTTAATTACAGCCTTCTAATAAATATCTATTAAGCAGGGAAAGATTAGTATTGTTCAAGAGTTTCGATGGAGCTAATGGTGTTAGAATCAAACTGGAACTCAAGCTGCATGATTTCAACTTTAATTAAATGACAAATCATCCAGCCACCGATTCTCTGATTGTCTTACTAAGAAAAGGAAAATTTTCTGAACAAGTTTCATTTTCAGATTATACAATAGTGATGAGAACAGTCTGAGAAGGGTGAACCGCAGTGAACTACAATGAGTTTTCACTTAAAATTACTGGGGCTCTTGGAACACAAGCAAGTCTCAGATTTTTCCAAGGTCTTTTTTGATAAAGCTCAGTACGTTTTTACAATGGAAGAGATTGCCTTTCCTACAGTGTACAGTTTTACTTTAGCAGTTGCCAGTTTTAGTCCCCTTGGTACATTCTTGACTTTCAAGCCATCACAAAATTTGTTTTAACTTTTTCCTTTGCATACAGATTTATTTCTTCATGAGTGATTCTGGAATATTCTTTATACAGTCTTCTAATCACTACAGAAATACTACCCACACAGGGATTTCTGCCTTTAGAGTCTCTCTTCTCCACTAAATTCTAAATGTTTCTGTTGGAATCCTCTTTCTCACTTGTCACTTTGGCCATGATGTCACTCTTTCCCTGAGAAATCTCCCCTGGCTTTCCCTGGATTTGCAAGCCAAGTAACGGTGACGCTTGGTTTCCACATCGAGCAGGACACAGCCTTCATTATTCCCCTCTATGTCCCTGTATCCTTAGAGACTGTCTTTGACACAATAACTTCCTACTCCTGCCTTCTCACACAGATTTTCTACCTTCCTTCTTCCTAAAATAACCAGTCATTTGAAAATCTTCAATTCTCTAAGACTATGCTTTCCTAAACTTTCCATCTTTGCTACTTTGTGCTATGTATTCTAATTCGCTTAAATTTTTATCTGGCTCGTTAAAGAAAAACATACACTGATTTGAAGTGGAGGTTTTATTTAACAGCTGTAAATGAAAAGCCAGTATTAGAGGTAAACAATGAAAAGTAAACATAAACATTAATACAATGAAAGCAACCCATGGTTATTAAATTCTGCTTGTTACTGTTGCCTGTCAAAGAATTTAGGCTTTAGTCCTACTCTATAAAATGAGGACACCTGTAAAGTCAAAGTGTTATTAATGACTTTAATAAGGAGACTTTCAGTGTGTACTGTACACAGAAGGGTGAAAACAGAATTGACAGGGAATGCCAGTCTGTGAGGTGTTCGCTTATGTCCTGCCTTGAGTTCATTCTAAAATTATCTCAGCACCGACAATACTGTTATGGAGATGCAGTCAGACACAAGGAAGACAAAAACACCCCCAAGAAAAACTCCTCACACTCCTCTTCCTCTGTTTTGTTCTTGGATTTGATCATTAAATGAAGATCTATGAATTTTCTGATCTATGAAATCTCTGCTCCTGACAGATGAATCTCAAGGTGAATTAGACCCTTGGCTGGCCTAGGCATGGTTACAGATCACCACTAAGTATCTTCCCAGAAAATATTAATCTAGATGAGCATATATGCATTTTGTGTGTCCGGATACTCAAGATATATGAACCTCCAGGGTAGTGAAAGAGCTGGGACATGGACTCAAGTGAAATGCAAAATAAATAGTAAAGGTTCAATGGGCATATATAAGTTATGTGCTAGGTTTGATCATTCTAGCCAATAACTACTTTCACCTGATGCACTATTAAAAGTGATAAAGGAAAAGGTAGCTTTTGAAAAACAAAGAAGGAATTCCATTGTGACTGTCATCTCTCTAAAGCAAAATAAATGTTCAATTCCTGTAATGAACATTTAATATTAAGTAATATTTATCACAATGTAGTCAAATGTTCTTTGAGAAAAACTTCTGATATAATAAAATGTAATCTAAATACTTTCCCCAAATTTAGAAAGGACTTTTCTATATGCTAAAAAACAGAGCCCTTTCCAGTATGGAGTCATGTCAAAGAAAGTCAAACACAAATGAAAAAGGTAGAAGATGAATCTCTTCACAATCTGTTTGGCAAGTCAACCTCATGCTTATTTGATTTGTTGAAAGAGAGTTGGAGGATTGAATGTCCATATTCATCATAGCGATATTTGATTAAAATGACCTACTCAGGGCTTTTCTATTTTAAGATGACCAAGAAATCAGCTGCTCACAGAAGAGAAACACAGCACCTACCTTATTTTTCAGCTAGGTTGATTTCTCCTCTATATTGCACAGTACTGCCAACTCTTTGACCTCTGATCTCTTCTAGAGTCTGGTTCCTAGCCCTGGAAGTACAGAACAAGTTGGATAAAGATATTTGATGATTATTCACTAGATATATTATTCATTTAAAGTAAAAAAATAACTTTAAGGACCTCAAATGTTAGGGCCAAACTATGAAATGTCAAGATCCTCTTAAGTATTGTTTGTATTTGTATAATCTTTTTACCTTTTTTCAACTAAAAATGTTTTGCACATCTTCTAAGAGACATTGATGTTATATGCGACATTATCAATATTATTCTACTGTTGGTCAGAAGAATGCTTAAATAATGGATGTAAATCATTTTTGTACTTGGCATTTAAATAAAATGTACAACTCTAAGACATTTTACTTTTGAAAGAACATATGAACAGGAATACCTACAATACTGATTAGTAATGGATGTCCTTGCTTTTGTTAGCACTTTTAATAATGAAGTTTTTTCTATGAGTAGTATGGATTTTACATTTCTATCTAGAAGTACTAAAAATATAACCTATTCAAATTTCAAGAGGAAAGAGCACAATATGGTATTATAATTTTAAAGCAATGGTTACAGTGATGCAAAACTTCTAACTCTCTTCTGGAATGGACCCTTGCAGAGATTAATTATGTTCAGCTAATGAGGAAACAGTGACAAAGCATAATTTAGAAATCATAAAATTTAGAATTTAAATACATAGCATACACACATGCACATGCATACATGAGTGCTCTTTTGCAAACTTACATTCCATCGCTTGTGTTGAATTCATTCTCTTAGGCTACACTTCCTCATAAAGGATCCATTAACAAAGGGAAAATCTCTCAGAATTATGAATTTGCTATCTATTAGCAGCAAAAATGACATTTCTTGGGCATGAGCTAGGTGATTAATTATAAAATGGTTATGTGCTATGAAGCATTTCTCTAGAGAGCTTTACCAGGTGACTTTTGAAAAAAGTGCATTGCTATCTATTAAATCATTCAATGATAAATTTATTTCCAAGTTTGCCATTTTATGATTTCTAAATTTTTCTTTTTCATTTTCACATTTCCACTAATGTTTTATTTATTGGTTTTATGAATCAGTCAGCTTTATCAATTTTCACAACTGCCAAGTTACACCTTTGGAAATTGGCATAATGATTTTTCTGTATGAGATGACACAGCTACAGATATACTTGAAACATAATAACCTGGGATCTGAAATCTGATTGCCAAACTACAGCAAAAAGTGTAAATAAAAATGTGTTAAAAAAGACTACTGTATAGTATCTGAGAGATAAAAACTAACCAGATAGTATTTAAACACTCATGTGTTAGTGGTAAATTTTAAATAGATGTGCTATTGGGGGAAATATTAATGGTATTTAAATTTTGGCTAATTAAGAATGAAAGTTTATCTGAATACACTTGACTCAATAATTGTAAATACCATATTTTTTCTTCGTCTTTGATATCATATGGTTTAAATTTTGACCTTTATAGATATCAATATCTCTTCACTTTTGTGTGTTCTTTTTAATGTGATCAGAAGAATTTAAATGAGTATTCTCCTTCATAAAGCTTATCAGAGTTAATTTCAGTACATTGTAACAGACTGCTTTTATGCATGAAATTTAGCCCCTGGACCTTAGGAAAGTCAATTTCAGACTAAACCCATCTATAAAACGTAAGACTTTGGGTGTAGATTTGTGTTGAGTCAGATGGGGCCTTACCAGAAGATCTGAATTGCTTTATTTCCTCCATAGACATTAGATCCCATCAACTAAAATCCACTATCCATTTTTGAGAAAGGGCACCTAAATGTGGCCATTTATACCTAGAAAACTATTTTCTGAACTTGGCATTGGTTTCTGGATGCCACCCCCAGTCTTCCTTTCTTCACCAATCTTAATTTATGGAAATGCCTTGGTAGATGTGATAGAGAGAACTTTTGTACGGAATCTAAAAACCTACAAAATTTTTAAAAAAATGTAAAATGACTTCTGCTGTCTCTAACAGCAATCTGATTTGTTTAGTTCAAAATTAACACACACTGGAGGCACTGACCATGAAGTGGGACATCTGGCCTCATCCCTGACCTTGAGCACCCTCTTCCTGTGAACTAGAATAGACAGCTAAAAAAACTTAAGGTAAACTCCCCAACTGAAAGGAACTGTTATGTCTGGGTTAAAGCTAACTATTTTGTAACTGTAATATAAACTAAAAAATGAAATGTAACCACCTGAATGAGATGAAGGCTATAAAACCCTATAAAAGAGGAAGCTACAACCTGATGGGAGGTCAATCACTGACACAGCCTTTTTAAATTAAATTGACCCTTTGCTGACAAAATAAACTTTTTATTATTTTTCCTCCATTCAGCTCATCTCTCTATGTGTCATTTGCCAATTCCTTCAGCAACAGATCTACAGGAGCTCACATGTAAATCAGCAATGCAGAAAGATTCCATACTGTATTCTTCTCCTTTGTCAATATTTTCACTAGGATGACAAGATATTAAATCACCATCACCTGGAATTAGTTATGTGCCATTTCAGCAACCTTTTATGCTTAATCTGCTCCAAACTGCTTGCGCTGATTAGCAATTTGAAAGTCTGCAGATGAAGGAAATTATAGTAGCTTGATTTTTTTTTCATCCCTTTAGTCCTGTGTGCATTGGGAAAGGCATTACCTTCTGTGCAATTCCTGGATAACTTGGTTTGAGCAGATTCGTGTCAGGAAAGAACAATATCAGAAAAGAAATTGCCTATGGTGTTATAACTATGCTTACAGATACTAGACAGAGGAGTAACGCTAGTTTCTAGAATGAAATGGGGTGTGTGTGTGTGTGTGTGTGTGTGTGTGTAGCTTGATTCCAGAGTCACTCATTCATTCATTTATTCATGAAATATTTATGAAACTGTGAATAAATCTCAAGCACTGTGCTGAACTGTTTGATAAAGACAGATTCCCTGCCTTCCCAGAGTTGCCATTACTAAGACTGTTAGCCAATAAATAAGTAAACACATAAAATCATTACAGGAAAGAAACAAAAGATGGTGATAGTGAAAAATGGGAGGCTAAATTACTTTAGAAAGGATTCTCAGAGAAGTTGCCTTTCAAGCTGAGCCAGTACGGAAAAAGGCATGCAGGAAAAGAGCCAGGAGTGCAGAGTTCCAGTCAGAGGGGCAGAAAGCAGAGAAAAGCTGTGTAGTGGGAAGGAATTCGGCTTTCTCAGAGTGGACAGAAGACTGGAACTTGTGGCCCAGGGGCTGGTTCAAGCTGATGTGACATCGTACGGGGCCTTACAGATCATGATGACAATAGATGTAAGTGCAACACAGGAACATCAAAAGAACTCGAGCAGGTAAGAAATCAATGTGATGCAGGTTTCCATAAAAACAAAAAGAAAAAGACAGAACCTGGCTATTTCAGGCAGTGTAATTGCCGAGTTAAGCATGAAGACCAGTTGTTATTCCATAGCAGCAATGACAACAGCTTAGATTTTAACAAGAGTGTGATAAAGAAGATTTTATAAGCAAGACTGTTATTATTTTATTATTGTACTTCTATTAAAATGATATTGGTGCATTGAGGATTGCTGTAAATTATAACTCACAATTCCCTGGAACCCTTCCTGGAAATAAGGAAAGCAACAGCAGTTGTGAGATGACAAGGTTTAAGAGTTGTTTCCAGACAGCTGAGTAACAGGGTGAGTGATCTCCAGGAGGGCTCAGTGTCAGGCTTGGTGACATTTAGTGAGCTTTTTGCCAGAAGTTGTGACATTGCAGAAGAAATCCCTGTGTACTTTCTGCAATGAGAGAACCTGCTCATTAAATGTTGCAGCACTTATGTGTTAGATGCAGAAGATGAAAGACATTTTCCATAAAATTATTCATCATAAGCATGATGTGTTGATTGAAATGTCATGATAATTGTATCAAATGAATTTTAGGTACCTTGTTCTTTACTATATATTCATATATTGTACTTAACTTTTCCCACATCAGTAGAGAAAATTGTACTCACTGCTCCTTTTCCAAGGAAGGAACCATTCAATCGAAGATTTACCGAATAAAAAAATAAATTACATTGACTTTAGCTCAAACTCCTGCCCTGAGATTGGCATGTATATTCATGATATCAATATGTCAAGTGCTATAAAATGTGTTCTTCTGTGAACATTAAAATTGAAGCTTTGAATGTTTACTTTTCAGTGTACATAAGATGACAGTATCTACTAGTTATGCAGAAAATGACAAAGAACAAAAGAATTATTTGATGCAGTAATTTTTAATCGATAAAAATACAGTTGAAAATAGGCAATGGGATAGAACATATTTAGAGGAAATAAATACTAATGGCCCACAATATATGCTAAGGTGTTTAATCTCATGTGGTTTATCAATACCATGAACTACAACTAAGCAATGGAAAGGAATGGACTGTGTTTCAGTCAGTGCTTAGTAGAGAAAAAGATTTAATGCAAGATATACAAATATAAAAATTTCCAAGATTGACTTACAAAAGCCAACCGTAGAGTCAGGTAGGGAACAGTGCAGAAGGCCTGCCTGTCTGTGCACAGGAGATACAAAGGATCCGTCGAAGGCCTGGAGCTCAGTGTAGTGTCCCATGTGAGTCTTTATCAGGAGGGTGAGAAGTCTGCACTCAAGGATGAAAAGTCTGCTTAAAAAAAAAAAAAAAAAAAAAAAAAAAAAAATCCAGGAGGTGCTGTCCAAGGTGAAGGTGAAGACTGGAGCTCCTCTGAAGAAACAAAAGTGGGCATTTCCTCCCTGGGGTAGGTCTTCCATACCCAGAACTATGCTGAGCCATAGTTGGGTGTTTCTTATTCAAGTTGACCCAATCAGTTACTGTCACAGAATACTAATGTATGCAACAATTAAACAGTTCTAAGGGTAAGGTTACATACTGTATGATTCCATTAATATAATTCTGGAAAAGTCAAGATTGAAGAAACAAATAAAACCATTAGTGTCAAGGACTAGTGGGTGAGAAAAGAGATGATTTGGACTGTGGTATGATTTTATCAGTACTCACTGAATTGCACTTTATAAAATTGAGTCAATTGTATGTCAATTATACCCAACAATCTGACATTTTAAAAGCATAATGAGAAACTGCCATTTATCAGGGTGCAACAAAGAGAACATTTGCTATGGAGTTGTGTAGTTGTCAGGAAATGAGAACATTCCTACTCTCCTGTTATGCAAAAAGCAGCTTAAGCCTCTTCAGGAGGAAGAATGTCACAGTAGCTAGCAAAGTTGGAAATTTTTGAACCCTGTGATGTTCCATTCATTCCACCAGCACATGACTACCCAAGATAAGTGTTCACACCTCTTAGTGCTCAAGGAGAAATACACAGATATGATCAATGCAATCATCTATACATACAAAAAATGGTAACAGCTTAATACCTATCAAAAAGGGAGAAAGTTTGAAATATGTACATTTATGCTAATTTATAATTTAAAGTATATAATATGTAAATATGTCTACAGAATAACCAGAGCAGTTTAAATGAACTAAATAAATCTAAATTGCATATTTCAAAAACAGTAATTTGTGAGAAAAAAGCAAGTCTCCAATAGATAGTTTGTGTATGGAGCTGTTTACATGAATTTAGGAAAGAAGTCATACAATATTACACTGTTTTTATTGAAAATATTTGGCTGTATTGGTCATAACACAAATTAAATTAATTATATCGGCTCTTTCATGCAGTAAAGGGGAAAACAGAATCTTGAAAAAGATTAAGGGGTTTTACCTTAGTTTTTTGTGTTTTATCAAGTTAAAAAGTGAGTTTTAAGACCAATATGGTAAGAGAAGTTCTACTTATATTATGTCTGTATTTAAAGTTCATCGTAAAAGAGAAATATCAAAAATCATTGCAAAAGTGCAGCTGTCCTAATTAGTATATTTTGAGTGTTCAGTTTGGGAAGTGCTATTACAGAAGATTGATAGAGGCTTTGTTTCAACTCTATGTTGTGAAGTTGACCTATCAGAGTGTTTATATGTAAGGGCATCCTACATTTATTTAAAGATTCACTTCCTTAGATTTAAGATCTCCTGCTTTCCATTTTTAATTCCATGGTTTTTGTGAAAGAGTAGACAAAAAGCCAGCTCAATTTCAATTTCCTTTTTGTGTGTGCAAAGAGACTCCATAAGAATCACCCCTCAGTACTTAACATTCATGAGGACTTTTGCCTTAATGGTACTTAGGATGTTATGTCAGATAAACTTACTGATTGATGTTCTTTTTAGTTGTGTAAGTGCTCATAACATTGGAATGTAAATGAGTACACCACGGAAAAGAGAGTTTAAACTGTTTAGACTTTAAGCTAATAAGAATATAGATCATATATCTAACATATAAGATATTAATTTGATACATCTTAATATTTATTGACTTGATATATGAGAATAATTTATTCACCCAGTAAAAATACGACTGTATGTTTGGCATCAATCTGACTTTAAGACTTAGGTGTCTAAGAAGCAGAATCATTTTAACTTTGATTCATAAATATGATATTACCTCACCTCTTTGCAAAATAATTAGAATGAAGCCAGCATATGTTTTATATTGTTTTGAAAGAAGTACAAAAATTGCCTCTACAATTGAAGTGTAAATTCTTATCCACAAAATTCTAAGTTATACAGTCTGTATTAGTTTCTGATTGATGCAGCGACAAATTACCACAAAACTAGTGGGCTAAAAATATGAAGTTATTCTCTTAAATTTCTGGAGGTCAGGAGCCCAAGTGTCAAGAGAAACCATTTCTCTGCCTTTTGTAACCTCTAAAGACCTCTTGCAGTCCTTGGGTGTAGCCTCCTCCTTCATTTTCAAAGCTTCAGTAGAAGCATCCTCCAATCTCTCTCTCTCTCTCTCTCTCTCTCTCTCTCTCTGCTTTGTCCCCGTTACTTTTTTTCAGATTCTAACACTCCTGCCTCCTTCCTGAGAAGGCATTTGTGGTTGCCTTCAGCCACACAATCCAGAATATTATTTCCATCTCGAAATCCATACTGTTCTCAATCTCATGAGCAAGTTATCACTTGGCATGGCATGTAAAGTAATATATTCACAGGTTCTAAGGAATGGAATGTAAACGTTTTGAGGGTCATGATTTCATTCAGCTGCATCACTCTTCAAACTCTTTATTTTTAAATATCTATATGATTAAATAATATTTTGTTGGAAAATGTGTGATCCTTCACTTTCACTTTCTGGTGTACTTACTCCAAGTGTTTGAGGAACACCAACGTGCTGTATGAAGTTAATGCGAGAAGGTCAATGTGCTCTAGGTATTGATTTGTAGAACTAAAATAATGTTTGTGTTAGTCCTTCATCATGTTTTCTTTCAAGAGTAATTTACTATTCAAAAATAACGTCATTGATTGTGAGGTAACTTTATTGTAAAAGTCACAAAGAATGGGACCTATCTCCTCTAAATGAGTTATTTTTTAAACTATTAGGACAGGCACTAGCACAGAGCATTTGCTAGGTGTATGTATTTACTGGAATTGTGAGTATTAATCAGTGTGGGACAGGAAAGCCTATTAATGTTGCATCAAATTGTAGGATTTGGTGGGAGAGAAAATTTCAAAAAATCAATTGAATCCAAAAGGACCCTGTAAGATGTGGAAAGACTAGAAGATTATGATTTCAGCCCTTTTATTCATTCAACTTCTAATTATGATCATTGACTTTCTAAAAATTTTGCATTAAGTTCAGGAAAAATGGTGAGCAACTCATTTATCCCCATCTTCAGGGAAAGTGCATTTTGATTCAGTAATAGGTGATTAGTACAGTAATTGAAAAAGAAGTGCTACCTTGAAAGTTACTTCTGCTATCTTTTGCTTGTTTCCTCATTTTATGTACCAAATTAAAAATCTTTGGGGTTTGAAAATGAATATAAGAGAGCCACTCAGTAAGCCTGAACTTATTCTTAAAATATATCTTTCTTTTCTTTATGAGAGAGCTAATGTGAAAGCTGACTCAAGCGGCAAATAGTTCAACGTATTATGCACACAATCTTAGCCTCACATACACAATAAGCTGCTTTCTCGTTATTAAACAGTAATTGTACTTCTCTACCTAAAATCAAGCAGAGACAGCTAAGAATGGGTAAAGAAAGAGGAGATAACTGTTCATCTATCTTAGTGTAAAGTGGAAGTATTCCCATGACTTCTTGGAGAAAGTTTGTTTTGCCCTATAGTAATTCCAATTTTTATATTTCCTCTAATTCTGCAGAATGGGTTCTCCCTGTCAGTGCTTATCAAACAGCTCTGCAGCGGGAGATTCTTCTCTGAATTAATTTCATATGGGAGAGTTTGGGAAAGAAAATGAGGAGGATGTCTTAGTCCCTGTCAAAATATTTTTTTTGTAGAAAATGGAAACATTTTGGTGAAAGCTGAAATAAATAGCAGTGAAACAATTTTCAGGTAAATAATTTCACCAGGAGTTTTCATAGGTAAAATTAATGTTTATACCATGAAGAAAGTAGCAGTTGCTGCCCTTGCCAGAGTTTTACAGGAGCATAAATGTTATGCACTTCCTCTCTAACCTATTTGCATCTTATTTTGCTTTGCAGACATCACCTCTGAATGTCCATTTATTGAAGGGTAGATTTGTAAGTTATTCATTGTGTTTTCGATCTAGCTGCTGTTACAGAAAAGCTGTATGAGGGCTTGGGATTTAGCTCAGCAGCACTGTGCCTGCTTGCAAGACCTAAATTTAATCCCTGGTACAAAAGAAAAGAGAAGAGGGGAGGGGAGGGAAGGGGAGAGAAGAGGAGAGAAAGAAAAGAATAGCGGTGTGAGAAGAAATGCCAGACAAACAATGCATTACTCCCTTGAAGGTAGATCTGAAGTTAGAGTCTAGAATAGTATTACTTCTATGGGAAGATTTAATGGTGCTCTGAAATATCAGTGCCGGTTTCCAGTATTAAATGGTAGAATTGTGTGCCTTTGAGCTAAATGGGAAAAATAAACACACAAACATATAAGGAAACAAACACATATGCAGACAAAAATCCTTGTCTCCCCTCTGATACCTTCGGCTAGTGTTTGTTTAAATTTCATTTTATTTTCTGTTTTTATTTCTGGGGTTTGTACCCAAGGCCTCACACACACCTGGCAAAGCTCTGCCAGGGAGCTACACACCCAGCCCTGCACCCCCTATCAACTGAAATACATGAAAATGAGGACCAAAAGGCTTATCGCACTTTGAAAGACAGGTGATATGTACGTGGAGAATGGCTACAAAAGGCATGGGCTAGAATCCAAAAGTGATCAGACATAGACTGAATTTTGGGGCAATAGGGTGTATGGGCAGGTGCTCCATTTTTAATGCTGACACATAACAGAAGGCTTTCATTGCTATGTAACCTTCCAGCTTTTTGGGCCCTATGTGCATCTCCATTCTTTTCTCCTCTTCCCATTTTTTTTTGCATCTTGCTATGCTTGAGATCCCTCCATATAGGGATGCTTTCAGTATCCTATTCTTGTGATTTTTTTTTTTTACTGTATCAACATTCTGATGTGTGTTTTGCTTCCAGCAGTAGAGCCAAAGTGAAGGAAACAGCCAGTGCCTGTCATGTGAGAAGATGGTGATAGCATTCCTTTTTCTTTCTTATACAGTTGCAATTACTGCTCACGTAGATCTGTCCATCCACCTGTCTGGCCTTCCTTCCATCCTTTCATGGTGTCCTACAGCTTTGTGAGAGTGGCAAACGTCTGAATGAATTGGATCTGTAACGAGACTATTGGGTCTTAAGAAGCAGGACTCAGTGAAATAGGAAGAAAAGGGATAAAGGTGTAGGGAAAGTGGGAAGGGTAGGGGAAAGGTAATAAGGGAAAAGAAAAAATAGGAGAAAATAAAAAAATGGAAATAAAGTGTTTGTAAATGGGGAGGGAAGGAGGGGATGAAGGGAGGGCAGGGACAAGGGGAAAAAATGAGAACCAAGACCTCTCATGTGAAGGTACAAGATCCTAATAATGAATGTAACTGTACTGTATACCTAAAATGTACCAATAAACTCAATGAGGAAAAAAAAAAGTGATGCCATTGGAATGCACAGTTTTCACAGCAATATACTTTCTTTTGCAGGGCAATTTCAATTGACTTGCTGTGTAATGAACGAACTGGGGAGTGTTTGATAAATCCTTTAACCTCTAACCTGGTGGCATGCTTTTAAATGGGATTATATTCAATCTGGGAGCTGGAGAAAATTCCTTTAAGGCACACCTCAATCCGCAGAAAGAAATATTTGAAGTGGTGTTTTTCTGCTTAATCTGTGCAAAATTGACTCTTTAGATGTTAAGCATTCAATGAGATACTTGCACATGGATATAGATGCGTTCATGTACAATAAGTTGTGTAAATATGTATACATATGTAACAGAGGAAGTGTTTTTCAAATGATTAACTCTAAACGGTTACTTTCTTATCTTTTCTGTAGAGTAAGACAGTCTATAACTAACACAAATTAAATGCACATAAAACTGTGTGTCTTCCTGTGGTATATATTGTGCTAATGCAGCAGTTTTTTAATAGCTCATTAGCTTCTCAGAGAGCTCAGTGATGTAGCACAGCAATAGATTACCATCAGCTCCATGAGAAAGAGAAGGTGGCATCATCATATGCAGATTTCTGAATCCTCCTTTACTTTGAAATCAACTCACTAGCATATTTTAAACTCATGATAGACTGCCTTCTTGTTCCTGATGATTGATTTCACGGTGGATCGGACCATATGTGTATCAGATATGGAAAGTAATGTCCATTAAGTGGAAGAAAAATGCTCGTTTAGGGTGGATTTTAAAAAGTGATTGAAATCTTTATATTCTCATGGGATCTCATTAAAGTTCTCATTCTTTAATACATTGTGCAGCCTAATAGTTATCAGCAACCCTGCAGTGTGCATTTCTGATAGGTTAGTTTACACAGGATTAATTGTGTAATTTTGTAAGCAGCCAGCACAGTGAACATTGATTTTTGCATTAGCCCCATGTGTTGTTTCCAAGGGGGTTCTGCTTTCTGTTTAAGGTGGTGTTACATTTCACTTCTTATTAATTGTAATTTCTGCCAACGTGGTTTATGCCTGGTACAATTTATTAAAAGTCTCTCATAATCTTTTTTTTTTTTCTAATTGTTATGTCCTTCTGAAACTCAATTACTTTGGAGCACTGATGTGTAAATAATGGCAGGAGAAAATGTCATTCAGAAAAGGTTCTCTGGCCAGCCAGGTTCCCCATGATTCCATTGATAGATAGATTATTTTGTGAAAATACAGAAGCAAATTCAGATGTAGCCACACCAAGTGTACTAAGTAAATAATCAATGCAAGCAAGAACATGAGACTATTATATTTCCCAAACTAGAAGTGTGTGAATGTTTGCAGGACAGCTGGTTATTCACTGCCATATTCACAATATGTCCAGAAAAATACCATCTTATGTTTCACAGCACTCTAATGGCTGCTGTTTAACACTTTTAAGAACAAGGGAAATAATTGTAGATTTGAAAAGATTAGAAGAAGGGATCTTCTGCTAGAACTTTTCATATAATTAGATATCACTTACTGACTACATTCTAACCACTCTTGGTGGGAATATTGAGATGACTGAGGATTTCCATGGATGTAGAGCTGGGATCAGAAGAAACTTAGTCACCTTCTATGTGAGTTCGAAAAATTTAAGAATTTTTGAAAAACAGAAAATAATGTTTGTTGCATACTATTTAGAATTGAATTAAAAAAAATTTTTTTGTCTTGAGCTTAAAAATCAATTATCTGGCTATGCATGACCTTCTCCTCCTTTCATTCCAGTCTTACTGAGATAAAATTTTCTCTATTGCACCGTGGTCTCCTGCAAAGAAGGAGCCTCATGTCCTTGTTTCTGTTGCTTTTGCTTTGTTTTGAGTGAATCTTGTCTCCTCCTTCCTCTCCACCACCCCAGTGAGTTTATACAGTATTATAAAGGCTGAGTGAAGAGCTGTAGAAAGTGAGCACTTACCCTTGGAGTCCCTTAAGGAAGGGACTCTCTTAAAATAGTTACCAGAGCTTCAAAAAGGGCTTGTTTCTGAAGGATAAAGGGGCCTCTTGTATAATAATTCTGAGCATTCAATGCATAATGAAGAGAACAAAACACATCTTTTAAGCTCCTATGATGCCTGGAGAGTCTGAGGAAGTGGTAACTTTCTCTGGCTTTTTTTTTTTTTTTTGGTACCAGGGATTGAACTCCGGTCTTTGCGCTTGCAGTGCAGGCCACGGAACCGCTCTCTGGCTTTTATATCATTCATATTAAACAAATGGATGAAAGAAAAGTTTTAATGCTGACAAAATTTCTTTTAAAAGAACACAGGGCTCACAGCTTGTTCACTTGTTCTAACCCACCAACTGATGATTTGAAAAGAAAAAGTGTTTTTCTATCTTAGTAAAAGAGTATGTTGGCCATCTTATACAGTTGACTTCACACGGTATGAACTTTGTGGAAATGTAGCCATTAGGTTTTAACATTTTTGAGGACTAGAATTTGATTCACAGTACTGTACTTAGGTTCTGCACTTGACCATAGATTGTCATTTTCTAAGTATGACATTAAGGAAGTAATTGGCCCATCTGAATTTTATTTTTTCCTCATTTTAAAATTGACAATAAAATTAACATGCAAAGTCCTCGCAAGGATCCACAATTCTCTATTAGAGTGCTGTAAAATGAAAGGATTATGCTGTTACTAGGTATATTACTATAAAATTTAAATAAGCAATTATACTACTAATTAGTTCTCAAAAGTGTCCTTCCATCACGTTGGCAGTTAAGAGTGTCAATAAATGAATTTTGGGAAGACACATTTAGCCCATAACTTATCATATAATTCCATTTATATAAAAATCTAGGAACTGTAAACAAATCTATAATGGTAGAAAATCAACCAGAAGTTGCCTGGGAATGAGATTGGGACCTAACCCTAACCCTAAATTATACGAGGATGTAAGGAAGCAGCAGAAGTTGGCGGAGGTGTCCATATATTGACCGAGATGATAGTTTTACAGATGTACAATAGTCAAGTATTAAGTTGTACACTTTAAAATCTGATTTATTGTATACTAATTTTACTTCAATAAAGCTATAAAACAATTCAATCTATTTCAAATAAACCTCCTTATATGTATAGTCTCAACACTACCCTAAAAGTAGTCCTTAGAACTAATGTCCTAAAGATTTTAAAAAGTTTTACTCCAAAAGGGGATTCTCTGGCTTAGTAATTGAAATATTCTGGCTAATAACAGCCCATCAATTTCTTTTGAGAAGGACTATTGAGAAATCTTAATATATTAATTTCCAATAGAGAATATTATTCAGTATTTACCTAATCAGTTTGACAATAGAAACTTTCTTTCATGATGATTTTGTAGGATTAATATTCCTAGGACTTTTAATTTGAAAAATGCTAGCATAAAGATGTTGGATTGATTTCACAGTAAGTACAGTTGCCATAGTAAGAATTTTGAGTTGTTTTCTTGCAAACTATTATAAATTTATGATTAGGGACAGAGACTTAGCTCAGTGGTGGAGGAGCGCATGCTCAGCATGTACAAAGTCCTGGGGTTGTTCCTTAGTACTACACACACACACACACACACACACACACACTTATAATTAGACAGTATGACCACCAAAATTCAAGTAACAAAGCAGCTTTTAGAAAGACAAATAATGTTTGTCAAATTAAAAGCTGGTTGTTTTCCATGAATGTTTCCCAGTGAGTGGGATTTTTTTAAATTCTTGAGTTGTTTGAGAACTTCTGGGTTTACAGAAAAACTGAATGGAAGGCACAGAATTCTATCCTCGCCACTCCTCCAATTTCTTCTACTTGTTAATTTACACGAATTAATGTTATATTTGTTATAATTGATAAGAATATTTTATTAACAAGTGTATAGATTACCTTAAGGTTCTCTCTGTGTGTTATAAATCCTAGGGGTTTTTTAAAGTGTCTAGTTACACAGATCCATTATAATAAAATCATACAGAGTAGTTTTATTGCTGTAAAACTTCCACATTCCACCTTTTTATCTGTCCCTCTCAGCCACTGACCTTTTTCACTTTCTTTGGAGTTTCTCCTTTCATAGAATGTCATATAGCTGGAATCATACAATATGCAAATTTTTCAGACTGGCTTCATTTATTAATATGTATTTCATGTTCCTCCATGTTGTGTCATGGCTTGTTAGCTTGTTTTTTAGTTGCTGAATAATATTTCACTATATGGGTGAACCACAGTTCATTTATTTATTAATCTATTGAGTGATATTAGTGCCTACCAATGTTTGGATATATGAATAAATCTCCTATCAACATTTAAAAAATAAGCAATTACAACAGATTTTAGTTCTCTGGATTAAGGTTGAAAATTATCATTTTATAATTAAACTTTGTAATGAGTAATTTGAATGAGCCAAATAATTCGTGGTTTTCAGATTGTTTTTATACTGTAGACATGTTTTTGGAAAGAATGTCTTTTGCCTTCTCCAGACCTTCAAATGTGTCTGTGACTCAGCAGCTTAAGAACCCCTTAACTAGATCAGAGCGACAAGTTTTTACATGAGGTGCAAGTCATATGACTGGACTGTTAGAATCCCGAAGGGTGAGTTTGTGTTTTTGTTTACATTTACTAAGTGTTTTGCCTAACTGGATGTCTCTGCTGTACTTTAACCATCTTCCAGACTCTCTAAGTGAAAAAAATGCAAAGTGGTGATTATAATAATTTTCTGCACTATTTATTAAAAAAAAAAAGACCCTGGGCATTTTCCATAATTGCACACTAAAATTTTTTTGCTTCCTCCCTCTTCATTTGTTTTTTTTATTACCACCACCACCTTCACTATTACAACTGCTACAGTTTTCCCTTGTTTTTTCAGTGTAGACAATTGTAGATGCACATTTTTTATAGAGATTTGAAGCAAGACTAGCTCATGAGTAAATTAAGTTTAAATTTAGAAAATATGATTGGCCTAATTATAGTTTTTATTAAATGTTGATTTTAATATCTGAAGAAATTTATTTTAACTGAAAATTTCAATTGGGAATAGAGGTTTTAATTTTATCTCTTACTCTCTTAGATTCAAAATGTATATCAATCTAAATGTGTTAGTGCAATCTTCAAGTATACTTTCTACTTACCCATTCCAATATACATTTTATTTTAGTAAGCATTTTTTCAAAGCATCACCAAGGATTTTCTACTCTCCTCATTTAAAACATTTCAAAATTCCCTCATATTTCTGATTGATGTGCTGATGACCAGTGTTTGTCAGGAATGAAAGTCATAGCAACAACTACTGGTTGACAAGAATATTATAATTGGGATCTGCATAGTCACTGCTTTCACTGCAATGTTTGGGTATGGACGATGTACAGAGCTCACTGTGAGCAGTCACTGGGGATTCCCCATCTCAGTCTACACATTGGAGAGTCGCTGCACATTATTAATTTGTTGTTTTGTCTGACACTACTGTGACTGTGCATCATTCTGCTGTATAATGTCCCCCGAGGATCCTTGTACTCAATTATTTCTATTTGGTTTCCATTAAAGATATTTTGAGAGTTGTCATTTGATTTGCATGTACTCTGTATTATAATAAATATGAATTGTCATTTTATTATAGTCTATTTGAAGTTAAATAACTATGGTAACATTTAGATTTTATCAATTCTAATAGCCTATTGCATTTTTTTAACATCTTGGTACCCCTTTTTGTAGCAGTTTTAGATATTTTCTGACTCACTAGAGTAACAGTCATGCACTGCTGATTATTTATTTTCACAGTTTTACAAGTTCGGTGCTTGCAGTTAGATATTTGTTACAGATTCAGTTTTTTTATTTGCTAAAGAGCATGTAAAAAATAATTATCATTATGTTAGACATTCACTGTTACATGGTTTGCCATTCATAAATTCTCACTGGTATCCTGTGAACCATGTGTGCCAGGGGTTGTTAGTCCCAGTTAAAAAAGAAAAAATGAAGAAACATAAGTTCATGGAGGTTGTGACAAACTCTAGAGTCCAGGGCTAGTAAGTGCCAGAGGGGTGCTATTCAGATCTTTGAATTTTATACTATAGTCTAGCATGTTCTTGGGGGACTCCTCTCTTCTCAAAGATTCTGGACCAAGGCGCATTTACCATTCTTTCTATAAAGTAGGGACTGAATTCAGCCCATCCCAGATAAAATCAATTTGGTTCTTTCCTTCTTTTTCTTTTTTTTTCAATCTTAGTGAACTGAAACATCTAATAGCCTTTAAACCTGAAATGTGTCTGAGAATATAAAATGGTCAAACTAGAGTTACAGTCCTGACACATAAATCTAATCTTGTCATTTCCTCCTAAAATCTCACATTGGTCTTCTGTTACAAGATGAAGGCCCGTTAAGCACAGAACCTGGGGCTCTTCACCCTGCCATCACAGTCCACGTTTTCAGCCTCATCTCTTTTTATTATCTCTGCCCTGCTCTCACACACCCCTCTGCAGCCTCCAGTACTTCATGCATCTTCCTGACGGCTCTGCGTTTGAGGCCTCGGTGTTGCCTCCCTTGCTGTCCCATACCCAATTCATGCTCTCATATTGAATGGCATTTCTGTCTTTTAGCGTGACAAACTTGGCCCTTGCTAACTAACTCAATAAAATGCTGCTTTGGAGAAAAGACGTTTTATATCTTACTATGTTTATTTTGATGCAAAAATTAATTTATGATCACTACATTTTATCTAAGCTGGACCTGATGGTATATGCCTATAATCCCAGAGATCTGGGAGACTGAGGTAGTCAAGCCCAGCATGGGCAATTTAGCAAGTTAGCAAGTCCCTGTCTCAAAAAAAAAAAAAAAAAAAATCTTACAGATGAGGTTGTCTTCAGTCTTTCATTATTTCTTTCCTCTCATAAGCAGTAGTATAACAATTAGATGTATTTTGTTTCAATATAATTTCCTATGTAGATATAGGTACATAGAATTCCATTTTTGTGAAATCACGCCCCTACTCTAAATAAAATTTTGTAGTGCTTTATTTCACCTATAACACAACATTATAATGTTTTTTCTTAGCATTAACTATTATTTGAAAATATATTGTAAAATAGTAAACATTTAAAATATTTAATTATTTTAAATACTTAGCTATGTGCTTATGTTTGAGCAGTTAGAAGGTCACCAAAGTTCCGGTATACTCAGTAAACATTTTAGATTGATGTTTGAGCATGTTTTACTATGTTTGAACTTCAGGTAGAGTTCTTGATGTGTGCATGTTGACTCAAACATAGAAATATAACAAAATACCTTAGATATTTACAAAGATAGAATGTTTATAATGATGCGCAGAGATAAGCAGCATATGATTTCCCCTATGTGTGCATATATATAATGTGTGTGTAAATATGCATATGTATATGTAAGAGTGTGCATAGCTATAGCACTAGTTGAATATTGATACAACAATTAGGGAGGAAAATAAACGAAGGTCTTAACAGCAGTCATCATTCACAAATCTCTGTACCTTTACCAAATCTCTGGAATGAATATTTATTACTTTCATAATAAAAAATCTCACAATCATCTACCTTACTAAACTTCCGTGTACTATAAAACCTTTCTAATATAACTCTGTGTGTAAGACATGAGTTTCTCACAAGTGTAATAGTGGATCCACTTGAAAATTTCTTACTGTCACTTAAGTTTCACTGTGGAGAGTCCTTAAGTTATCACTGACCCTAAAGTACAAGCATAGTGTTGAAAACATCTGAGGGGTGTGGACAGTCCCAAAACTTAGTTAAATGTCAAGGGAGAATTTAGTTGGAGAATTTCACTCTTGATTTGCTTTGGGGAGCTGAGGAGAAAGCAAAGATTCTGAGGCTCACAACTGCAGGTACAAATTCTTCAGAGGTGGTCGGAGGTGGTCAGAGTTTGAAAAGCTTTAGAGCAAATGGTCAGAGCAGAGAAGCAGGGGCAATGGCTCAAGGAGCAAATGGGGAGTAACATCTTGAGATTACATCGTTTAGACAAGTTCCTATTTTGAGGACATAGGGGCCCCCATTTTTGGGCAGGCATTGACCACCGTGCTGAACACAGAGTAGTCAAGTAATATGTGAATGAGTAAACAAAGACCTGCTTGTACAAGGCTTGGGGACAGAAAATCCTAATAACAGTGATGACAATTTATTTTCATACTTAAATATGAAAGTCTTCCAGGCAGCTCTCTTATTTACTTCAGTGTGACACTTCATGAGTTGTGATTCTCTTCTTCAGTCATGATTGAAAATGTTTATCAACTAAGCTTGCAGCTATAAAGAACCAGTCTGTCCTAAAAGTGCACTGATGCTTCTGTAATAAGTTTGGCAATTCTTAAGGATATTAAAAATCATAAAGCTTCATTCTGGAGAAATGATTATGAAAACTTATGCAATATGCAACTTATCTGGGCCGTAGTTTTCTTATTTTTAAACGAGAATATAAAGAAAAAGTATTCATCTGATAGGCAAGTAAGGGCAAAAAGATCTAATAAAATATAAAGTAAAACAATACAGTGTCTGGCAGATGATCAGCCCTGCATCTATGTGTCTTATTATCAGTACTAAAGGAGGCTGACATTGCTGTTAATTTATCCACAGTCAACTGATTTGATCAGGATTAGTCAAAGGAGCATAGTTTCTCTAATATTTGAGGTTATGGGCACATACGTTTTGGATAATACATAAAAACATAGTGCTTCTTTACACATTGTTTTCAGAGTTGTAGTGTAATTTTTACTTTCTGGGAGACAATACAAAAGCCTTAGAAAGCAATAAAAGAAAAAAAACTAGATCCTGTTGGAAATGCAGAACTTTACATACCTGATTTATTTTTTATTGACATTTTGTTTTTTGCTTTCAAAACCATTTTATACTTGATTTCTTCTGAACTGCTAATTTTATCAGTAAGGAGGAAACAAAGCCTTTCCCTGCCACTGTACTCCAAGGTGATATAGGTAAATTTTAAATTTTAAACCTACTCTTTTCCCTCTGAAGGTTTGATAATCTATAAATAAATCATAGGCAGGTTAACATACCAAAAAGCCCTCAGAATTTATTAATAAGTTTAACATGAAAGTGACACACATGAAGTTTGAAACTCAAACTTACATAGAGCTATAAAAAAGTAGGTATTTGAGTTCCCTAGGGAAAAGGAGGTGGCAGCAGACTATAAAATATTGAGTGGGAGGAGAAGCATTTGAGCAAGCATTGCTTTGTTATGCAGATAGTCTTCCAGGTAACAGTCACCTGTGGTCCTCTTTCTCCACCAAGGGCCACAGCCCCAGTCTCTTCTTGCTATGAAAGGAAGGAAGCTCAGATAGAAGAGCTGTTTACTTCTGCTGGCTGTGAACTTCACAAATGTAGTTTTCCTTTGTACATGTAAATTTCTTTTATAAACAAGCAGCCTTTCAGGGATATTCATGGGTCTACACAGGTCTGAAGTTTCTCTGAATAATCACGTTGAAGTATTCCAAAGAAATGGATGATAGAAATAGTAATAGAGAACTAGCAACCCAGGGAGGTATGGCTCTGAGGTTGTAGGATTTGGAAAAGCAGCAGCCCCTCCCCTGGCATTAGGTCTGGGCTTCAGGCTTTGTAGGTGGTGGTTGTTTTGTTTTGTAGTGATACTAGGAATTGGACCCAAGGCCTTTTCATTTGGCAGAACTCCCAGGGCCTTTTTATTTTAATTTTGAGGGTATCGCTAAGTCTCTAAGTAGCTGGGCTCAAACTCTTGCTTCAGCCTCCCAGGATGCAGGCATCACAGATGTACACTACCACACCCAGCTCATTGTGGCTGAAACTTTTCTGCAATCTCTGTAGTCAAGGATAGAAGACCACTGATGGTAAGGTGAGGACTGTGAACCCGACGTTGCAGCCTATGATTTCAGGCCCTGCTCCACCATCTGGTTACTTGTTTCTTATTCAAGCAAATATTTAGTGAATATTATGTGCTACTTGTACATGTCAGAATGAGTTAAAAGCACCAAACACATGAGTGTTCCTGATTTTATGGGTCAGATTCCAATATTTCCAGGCCAGCCATCTGTAGGGAATGGAAGGAGTCTTGAAAACAAGAGTCTTGGTTCTCCTGAATATTTCCAAAAGGTAGAAGCAACAAAATATATACTCTCCATTTTGGCAATAAACTGTGAGTGCATTGGCCAAGAATATGTATTAGCTCCTCTAGAGGGTGTTTATTTCTTTAACATATATTACTTATCATAGCAGGAGCGTTACATTGTGTATGGTTTTGCCCCCAATTTTGTTTCTGAGGGATCTTCCCTCCTCCCAGTTTGTAACAGCACATAGTTACAGAAAAGTTATTTTTAAAATTTCATTATCTTTTAAGATTTTATTTATTTTGGTCAGTCTGCTGTGTGTATTCACCTTTCAGTAATCATGATTGATAAAACTTTTCATCATTCCACATATAAGAATTACATTGTTCCAACTTGCTGAATAGCTCATTTTGTCTGTTTCTCCTTCAGTTCATATTCAGAGAATTTTTCCTCTACATCACAGCGTTCCAAGGCAGAAAGACACTCTAAAAGTTATTCATTTACCTTTCTCCAGTTGTGGTTATGGATTCTGAGGCCTGAATTAGTTGTTCAAGAGCAGTGCTTTCTGGCTCGTCCTGGCATATTCTCAGTTGATCTCCCCGCATTATGTTAATGGTCTCCTTAGAAGAGTCAAATGCATATTTTAAATAGTAGACATAGAGAAAAACTTATGATGCAGTCCTTTACTCAAAGCCTGAGGAAGCTTACATGAAACACACAACGAGGAAGGCAGAATACAGCAGATAAAGGTAGAGACTTTGGAATTGCATGTACCGGGTTGCAGCCTTGTTCTGTCCAATCATTCTAAATATAAATTTCCTCTGCTACTGAGCCCACTTGAATCGAATCTTCTATAAAATTAAGGTAGGTAGTATCCCATTGAGGGGATTCTTCCACTATGTGAGATAATATATAAATTGCTTACCACACATCCAGCCCATAGCCCATCTTCAGTTGATCTTAGGGAAAAAAAATTACAAATGACCCTTTAGCAAGAAGTCAAAAACAATGTTTTAATAACTAAATGCTCAAACTAGTAATCAGGATTAGGAACTGTTTTCTTGGACAGAAGAAGTAGTACAAATGACCAATAAATGCACAGAGAAATGCTCAACAACACTGGGCATTAGAGACATGCAAATTTAAGCAATGCTGAGACTCCATCTTATGTCAAGATGCACGGCAAGAGCTAAGAGAACAAACACTAACAAATACTGGTGAGGCTGTGAGAACAAAGGAGACTTCTTCATTGTTGGCAGAAATGTAAATTAGTACAACCACTAGGGAAATCGGTATAGAGATTCCTCAAAACATTAAAACTAGAAATATCACTTGACCCAGCTATTCTCTTATAGGGATCTTCCTGAAAGGCTTTCAGGGGATTCTTAAGAGGAAAACTCAATGTCCTCATATTGCTTATATAAATAGTTTCTTGTCCATTTTATTGTGCATTTTTCCCTTTTTCTCTGCTCATTTTTATTGTCCTACTACCTTATATTCCAGAAACCATTATGTGCATCATATATCATGCCCCTTTTTAAAAGATACGGCCACTCAAAAATTTCCATTGAACCTGTTAGCACACATTTTGAGAGCTGGAGCCTCCAGAATTTGAATCAAGATCTCATTTCTGCCAGGAAAATAAATACTAGTTGGTGACAGAAAAAAGGGCTTTTTCAATCTCAAATTCTTTGAGGGAAGGCAAAAGAGGTGAGGAGCCTTATACTCCAAATGTACCCTTTGTTGCTGGAGTAGGCCACGCTATTGCAGCCCACCAATTTTTGGGGAACTTCCCAGAATGGCAGTTCCTGCTCTGCGCACAGGAGGAGGTCCCACAGGAAGTACCCTGGACTGCTTTGCCTTTATAAAGTCCTATCACTGTGTTTTGTTTGGCCTGCAAGTCTCTTGTTTCAGGCTGATTTTGGAGTTAGGTTGTATGTCCCTTTCTCTCTTCCAATGACCTTTATTTTTAGATGATTTTGTCTGAGTAACTCCAGTGTGGCTCCTTTTCTGTTCAGCCACGTTGAATCTTCTCAACCTCAAATTCTTAAGAGTATGGGCCCAAATACTTACTCAAAGCTGAGATGCTCTTAGCTTTTGCGAATGATTGTTAAAATCACTACAAAATCTCCAGTGCTTAATGATCACTTGAGATTGGAAACATTTTAAAATGAAAATCATGAAAAATTAGTCTTGATCATAAATACACACATATAGAATGAGCATTTCATTTGATGCACATGTATCAAGCAATGAATATTTAACAATTTGACAGCCCCTATGATTGGGCACTAGGGAAGTAAAAATTAATGAGGATTCTCCCTCCTCTGGGCTTGAGGAATTCATAAGCTTGCATAAAATACTGTAAGAAACACTTCACCATCGTGTAAGAGTAAATGCACGTAGCTGCCTAGACATATGGCTCACACAGCAGCTGTTAAGGTTCATATGTCACCATCTGGGCTATCATGTGATTTTCTCCCATTGGCTTAGTTTGAGTGCAGTCTTCCAAGTACAGAGAAACTGGATGCTGCTCAAGTGCGCCTTCTGGCATCATTGCCTCAGGGTGATGATGGGGCTGCTGTTGCCCCTTGCTTTTCAGTGAGCACTTTTTAGATCTCATCCCTATGTTAAGTAAGCATTTGTAAAATACATGTCCTATACCCCAAACTCATATTGCAAGGCAAGGAAGATACTAATAGTCCTCATTTTCCAGTGAGATCTTTGGAGTCCTAGAAAACTTCACGATTATTCTAAGGTCATACTTTGAGTACGTGCACACTGCATGTCTATGAGACTTCCGTCCCTTTATTCTTGCTGCAAGACCCCTTTTGGTAGTTATAGTACTGGGGTGCCATTGTACTCCTTCCTGCTTTATGAAAGTATAACATTCATACCTGTAGCCGTCAAGTTAATGAACTATGAAACACCACTAGCTATTAATCTATGTATGATTTCATATTGACAGTCATCATTTAATCTAAATGGTATTCAGCAAGCCTGTGACACTGGTATTATAGCAACAATTACAATGTGCTATTTTAAAACCAGCACATTAAATATAAGTAAAACCCTCAGTAATGTTTATGGTAGTTGATTTGCCTTTAGTTGGCTTTGTCAAGAATGGAATTGCAATTTGCATATGATTGGCTATGAATCCAGTGAGTTAGGAGAAATTCACCTAAAAAAGAAAATGTTGAGGGCCAGGGATTTCGCTCAGTGGTTCCGTTGCCTTCCTCGCAAGTGCAAGGACCCAAGTTCGATCCCTGGTACTCCAAAAAAAAAACCTTAAAAAATTACAAGAAAACGTTGAAATGTATCATATTGAAAAGTGACAAATTGTCTAAATAATTATTATGCAACCAGCTTTTCCTGAGAAGTCGCTCTTCTCTGAGTGATGAAGTCACAGGTTTGCTGCAGGGCCATGAACAATACTGTGACTTCCTCACCTCCTATGTGCGAGATGTTTTTTCTGGAGTGCGGGTGGCCCTGAGTTCCACTGGCTGGTACGCCCCTTCCACACTACTGTGATTGGTACGTTGGTGAAGTGACCTTTTGAACACACTTCTTACTACTTCTTGATCTTCTTCTCGATGTTGAGAAGGTTCTATTTGCTTTCTGCTGAACTTTCTCCCCCCCCACATTTATGTCTACATGGTATTTCCTTTCAATAATGCTTTGAAAAAAACAAAAACAAGCAAACAATCAACAAGTACCCAAAGCTCCCTTTTGCCTTAGCAAACTCCTGCATTCTTTATATTTGGCTTTTAGTATTCCTAGCAATCTTCCCTTTAAGTTTATGAGCTCTCTCTCTCTCTCTCTCTCTCTCTCTCTCTCTCTCTCTGGATTGAACACATTTCCTTCATACTGAACTACAACCCCAGCACTTTTTCAGTTCTATTTTATTTTTAATTTTTTTTATTTTGAGACATTCTTTCTAATTCTCTAAATTGCATTGCTTCATCTGGGTAGGAACTTGGGAATCCTCTTGCCTCAGTCACTCAGAGTAACACCTGCAGGAATATATCTCTGAAGAAGAGGAAATTTAGGGACATTGAAAAACATTACTTTTCACTAAGAATAGAAAATAAGATGTTAGTATCCTATGTGTTTGGTGATTAGGGGTAGAATAAGTATTTCTAGAGTAAATAAGTCCAAAGGATCATATAGCCTGCTAATGTAATAAAGCAAGAAGATACTTTCTTAGACTACAGTAGTATAGTACGTGTGCACCCTTATCATAATGGCGTTTGAACATCCTCCTCCAGTATATACAGATCCTAAATTATACAGACACAATGATGTGCTAATATTTACCATAAGAAGAAAGGATAGCAGCAGAAAAAATTTAAATGAGATAGAAATACATATATATGTAATATGTTCTGATATTAGTTGTCATAATCTAAAGGATTATCTGCTCACTCCTTTTAAGAGGTCATATACCTACCTGTACCATGTAAGAATGAAAGGAAACCAGATAATACAGAGACAGTCCCTCATATACATTGGCCAACACACACCCACACCCACACAACCACACAGAGCATGATTAGATTAGAGCAAAGAACTGATACACATGATTAATGTGAGTGCCTTCTCAACCAAAGTTGAATGAAGCAGATGAAAGCTCAGCAGGCACTGGCTGCTGCTGTGAGCATACAAATAAGTCTGATCAGTAGCTATAGTCGCCCTGTCTCATGCCAAAAAACAGTTTTAAACCCCTACTTCTGCATGAGCGCTGATCTCCGTTGTCATGGATGCCCTTGACAATGGTAAAAAGTTGGAGCTGCTGTTATAGAAGCGGTATGACGACGTGGATAGGTTTTGAAGCATATGTCTCAGAGATTTAGTATTGGGACAGTAAAAGTCGTACTCCGGTTGTAGAGTGTACCACATTTATCACACTTTTATCAGTGGGATAAATAAAGGACATACTGTTTTATGTCATTTAACTTTAGTCTCAGAAAATGGAGCAGGAGGATCAGAAAATCTCTCTTGGAATCAACATGTGCAAACGTTGCATTTCTCTTTTTTTTCTTTTCCCCATGAAGAGACTATTCTAACACACAGGGGTGGAACATAACACAGTGATGGCAGGTTTCCATAGGACTCCACCTAGGTAAACAAGTTCTATTTACCTGCACAATTCAATGAACACAGCTATTCTCTAGCAACGCATACTATGGACCTACTGGTTGGGAGACATACTGACGTATTGTTTTGTGAATTGTTAGTATGTGAACAATTCTAGTTGTTATAATTGTGCAAATAATAATGTCTTAGGGCTTGAAATGTGGTTACTAAATGAAAGTGTAAAAGGCTCAGTCTCTGCAGTGTGTCATTTGGTCAACTGGAAAGCAGTGGGGACTTTTCTCATACCTGCCAGGGTGGAAATTTTCTTCTCAGTGTATCAGTATGAGGTTCTCTCTGGAGGCGTTGCAATCTGTTTATAACTTCTTGGCAACAGCTTTTGGAATAAGTCCAAAGTAATTGTCAAATAATACACACAATGGAAGTGGGTTACTTGAAATTTTTAACTATTCCACCTTTTCTTAGGGCCAAAGAGAATAGTTTTATCAGTCTTCTATTAGTAATTCCTATCAGAATTAGAATTATGTTGGAATTTATTTCTTCTCAATGATAGTCATTAAATTACAATAACAGGCATGCATAAACTTGGGATATTTTGACTATCTTGAGACCTAAGGGAAAAGCTTACCTTTGCAAAGGCATGTTCATGGTGCAACATTAGAAAACAAGATTAAATTAAAAACACTCATTTAGAGACTGAAAGGCAATCCTCAAACTTAGATGGGACTTAACAATGACAGAGGATTGTGTATAATGGTGGAAACCCTTCCTTCATTTCAAATGCTAATTTGTTAAAAGATGGGAGGCTGGGTAAGAAAGCACCTGGGTGGGAGATGGACTAGTCTTGTATGTAGTGTACTTTCACTCTGTGATTGTGGAGGTCTGCTCTTTCAGTGCTTTCTTACAAATTGCTCCTCATTTTAGTTGTATTGTTTTACTTTGACACGTTGGTCACAGCATCAGACAAAAGGAACTGGCTAATTTACAAAACAGTTCATGGATACTGCCAAATAGAAATACTTACAGATTGTGGTTTTTTGGAAAATACTTGAATCTGTGTAAGAAGATACTCTCAGTGAGATATGGAGACTCCATATGTACCCTCTGTGCTTCTGTTATTCGGACATAGAAATTCACAGGATCTTTCTCAGAATGGAGCAATGCTATGGCTTAGATGTTTGACAGGAAATTATTGAAATGTATGGGCAGACAAGAATCTAATCTTTGTGTATGTGTGTGTGTGTGTGTGTGTGTGTGTGTTTTGATAAAAGTAAAAATTTTAAAATGACTCTTTAGATGGAAATTATTTTTTGAATTAGTGCTTCCAAATCTATCCCTAGGTGCTGTAAACAACAGATACTGATCCTGTATTCATTCTATAAACAAATCACAGTGGAACTAAGGGGGACTTAATTAACAGTAATAATATTTTCCTTAATCAGCTGCTTCATGCATTTTGATTGTATTTAATTATTGCAATAGGTAGCGCAAGAGCACAGCCAGAGAGAATCTAGGGTAAGGAGATTCACAGAAGTTTGGGTTCAGTACAGCCTTAGAATAGATTCAGAACAAATATATCACTGGGTTCTTGTTTTTGTTTATGGTAGGATTTTTTTGTTTGGTTTGGTTTGGTTTTATTTTTTAGTTCCATTAAAATGATGGTTTATTTTTGAAAGAGCAAATCCTTTACCTTAAAGTTTTGTTTGTTTTAAGCTGGCTTGTTAACATGTTTGAAAGTGGTGTCTTGACAATATTAATCTACATTTCATTTTTAATAGAAAAATGAATTTGACCGCAGGGTTTTGAGAAGATTGACTTCTTAGGAAGCTCAAAGTTTTTGTGAGAAAATTTGTATTTTCACGGACCAAAGAGAACTCATCCCTTCATGATCTGATGAGAATTTAAGCTTCAGTAACTGAGTTTGGGATTTGGATAAATGTGAAATTTGACTTGGATATTCTGCTGGAGTCTTATCAGATGCTCTTCATAATAGCAGGTTATATTAAAGCAATTTTCAAAGAGTTTGTAGCATGGAGAAAAAGTCCACTTTGGAGGACCATATACACAATGATGGCACTCTGGAGAACTCTGATGAATTTTTAATTTTCCTTTAATTTTTAATTTTCTAATTCATAAAATTGAGTTATAGTTATAGCTCTCTGTATGTGCAGCTGAAATTCGGTTATTTTGGTAATGCTTATTAGCACTGCGTTTGGTTTATGGTATTGTTATGGCTCAGAAAATATAAAAAATTAGTATCATGAGCTATTAAAGACAGAGTCATCTGAGGAAGAAAAAAAGCTTTTTTTCTACAATGATATGAATGAATGATTTCTTACCTTTTCACGTACACATTTTGTGAACAACAGAATATGCCACTCCTGAAGGATTAAGATATTATTTGATATATGTCAAAATTGATTATATTGTTTGTGAAGAGAATATCTATTCCTTAAGACATTTTTATGGTGTCACTCTAAATAAATTACTGGGTCATAAGAAACCTAGGTAAATCTTATCATAAAGTAGAGGATAAAATACAGCTCCCAGGATATTAAAATTTAAAAATGATATTATATTACTAGAAGAAACCTTAACTGTATTTATGTCACTATGTTATATTTATAACTATGTCTGTTTCTAGGCATGGTGTTACATGCCTGTAATCTCCCACTGAGTAGTCTGAGGTAGGAAGATTGCAGCAAGTTCCAGACCAGTCTGAGGTATAATAGTGTGCTCAAGGCTGGGGGCTGTATTTCATGGTGAGACCCTGTCTCAAAGACCAAAAATAAATAAATGATTGTGTCTGTTGCTGTCATGACAAAGGATGGACACCTGAACGATACAGTGTGTTCCTTACTCATTACCATGCATCTTTTACTTTACTGAATCATATTTATTCCCTATATTATTCTTGATGATTAATCAAATCATTATTTAGAATAAGTTCTTATTGCAGTGCTTAAAAAATAAGTTATGTACCTTCCAGGAAGAGTTTAATGGAATGATAGTTACACACACACACACACACACACACACACACACAAGCACGCACGCACACATGCACGCATGCACACACACATTTAATTGTTAATTTTCCTTTGAGACTCCTTTGTTTGGAAGTTCAACCTTCCAATAATTAAATTAAAAATGAGTAAAATAATCACTGAGGCTCTGATTAGACTAACATATATGAATACTAATTTTGTTCTTTATATTTTAACACTCCAATTTATGTGAACTTTCTCAGAACACAACTTAGAGTTTAAGCTTTAGAAATTTTCTGAGGTTATGTCTGTGCCTGTCTGATGAATACGTGCTCATCTATATGTTTCATTTGTTTCCATGATGATGTACAACGTGGATATTATCTTCTATATATGACAGAAGGTGTAAGAAGGTGAATGACAGGAACAGAGCAGAAGCTCATGATAACGTGCACCAGGAGGTCAATTTGGGGCACATGCCTAGACTAACTGATGGTGCTTATCTCTCCACCCTACTCCTCCTACTGATTTATGGCCTTTGATAAATTCTTTCATATCAAAGACTAGGCTACCTGTGCTGACAGTCCAGAAGAAGTAATAATATTTTTATGTAATCTTAGTAAAAGGCTATCATGTAAGAGGAGATTATAGCTGTTTGCACTGTAGTCTGTGAAATTTTAATAAATGTAGTGATTATTTCCAAATGACACCCAAGTCCACCGTCACACACCACTTGCATGCATACTTAGCTATACAAGTGCTGGGCTTCTGAACCCTGGGGAGGACAGAATGGCACCTCTCCGTTTAGAATGTTCTCATACAATGAGTTGCACACAGATATGACTTTGTTGGCTGACACTGCCTCTTGCTTTTTCTGGTTCTTTTTACATCCTTGTATTCAGATACAATTACTTGTTGACACATTTGTCTTATGGCCATGTCTTTGAAGGCCAAGTCCAAGTCAAATTTATATTTGCACCATCGTCACTGAGAATAGAGTCTGGGATTTAACAGATGCTTTACTAGTGGAGATCCGGGAAAGGGAGAAAGAAAATGAGGAATGGAGGAAGGGAAAATATCTCCAGATAGATTGCTGCTTGGACACCTGTGAGAAGTATTGCTTCTCTGATCCCTGTATTTTTTTGTAATCTTGCCAAGAGTTTCCAGTTACATTGAAATGTGGTTTATAATGAGTTTTAATGTACTTTATCCATTAGCCCTCAAATATCCTTGGCTGGCCAAGGAATCCTCCTCTTACTGGCACTATCACCCATTCCATTTGGAACAATTAGGAAGTAAAAGTGCGAAGTACTATCAGATAGATATTATGCAAAATGCAAATCTCTTTTCAAGAAATTATGATTGGAAGCCAAGTGCAAATGATCGCAGAAAGAAGTCTCCCTCTGTTGAATAATTAAGCGTAGTTTTTCAGCATTTCATGAGATAGGGCATTCTGAGGCAGTAAAAGATTCCATCAAATGCTAGAATATCATGAATACATAATTAATGTTTCATATTTCAAAATGATAGTAAATAGCATCTTTCCCTTTTTTTCTTTTCCATGACATGAATGCATCAGTATAACTCCATGCCCTTACCTAAGAATTAATCATTTCTATCCATATTTGAGGTTTACACCTCTTAAATATTTATGGGTTGTTATGTTCGTTATTGTTGTTTACCCACTCTAGGGGCATTCAGAAGCCTTGCATTTCTTTCTTAGCCAAGCACTCCATTTCCTTCATCATTCTCTTGGATGTTCTTTGGATTATCTCCAATTTGCATACATAATTTTGGTATTGAGATGCCAAAAATACATTTGTTTCAACAGAAATTTTATTGAAGTTGCTTTTACTGAAATCACATACACAAATAAATGTGATTTCCAAGACATGAAAATTCAGTAAGGGCTCGGAGGGTAAGCTGAGATATACAAACATGTTGTAAAAATGCTACAGGTAGATTTTAAGGCACCAGGAAAACGTCATGGCGAAATCAACAGATTATAGAAGGAACACTGAAAAGAATTATATTTTTATGACTAAGTCTTTTATCACATTGCGGTTTTTGTTGTTACTGTCTATGGGTTTTTCTTAATCACTTCACTAAGATTTAATTGTGAATACAAAGAATAGCATGTGTCTAACCCATACAGTTGGATGAGCCTGGACATATGCAAATGTCCATATGACCATCCCATAATCAAGGTAATAAGCATATTCATTATCTCCAGATTTTCCTCATGCTTTGTTTTAGCTGACCTTTAAGATTTTTAATAGGTGTGGATTTAGTCTTCACAGACATTTTGCTCTCATTTATTTATTTATTTGTTTATTTATTTTCTCTGCAAATTCAGAGGTCAGGATCCTTTTGTTAAAAGAAAAGCAATTGCTATTGCATTGCAGAGGAAAAAATGAAAACAATACCATTAAAATATTATAGATCAAAAGACATCACAGCATAGTGATCCTTGGGCTATCTCTTTAATAAGCAACGTCTTTCAAGATATTTCAAGATATTGATGTTTCAAATGTCTGCCCAAGTAGGAGCATGACATACTGGGCAAATAAAATGTCCATGAAAATATATAGCATAACCAAACAGTGACTTAGAGCTAAATCAAATGAAAGGAGAAAATTGTGTTTCTTCAATAAAATGCTATTTTACCCTGTGGCAATCGAAGATGGGGAAAAATACCATGTATAATATTGACACAAATCATAGACATAGGCCCTGAACAGCAAATTTTACTGGACTGAACGCACATGCCAGTGAGGCCTTGGAAAGGAAATATACCACCACTATCAATTACTGAACTGGATAGAATGAGAACGGGCACATCTTACTGCCTCATGATGAAGTAGGGAATTAAGAAGTGAATCAAAGCCTCTGAGCAAAGGCTAATTTAGCCTGGCATAAATGATCCTGCCGTAAAAGGAAGCCTGATGTACAAAGAACAAAGATTAGTATCTTCACATATACCATGGTAGCTTTGACCTACAGGAGAGGGAAGAAAATAAAAAGCTGAGAAGCAGAGAAAAAATAAAAAGAATACATACATCAAAGCTCATTAAGAACCCTGAAGAATATAATCTCTCTTTCTTTAGGATAGCATACAATATTAGAAAACAAGAAAATGATTTTTTAATAATATGTTGGAGAATTGCCTTTGAAACTGGCACTGTTGGCTTAAACAACTTACGAGCAAACAGATATAGGTAGCGTTCATCCCAGCAGATGCTCCCCTTTATTTGTAGCCCATGGATGTATATATTAAGATTCTCTTCACAACTGCAAATGACAGCTAAATAATTTGATATTTGAGAGACTATAATGGATTGCTTTTAAGTTAGGTCAGAGGTTCTAGTCCACACTAACAGACTAACCTCCTCTAAATCAGTTATCTTAATCTTTATGTAAGCTTTATTACTTTTAGTACATACTGTGAGCATAGCTATCTCCTTAACCACCCATGAATGGTAAGAGAGGAACAAAACTTTTCCCATACTCTCCTCAATTCTGTGCCAGTGCTTGTGAATTAAAGTAATAAAGACAAATTAGGAAAAACTGCATGCAAATTTTGTTTGATGCTAATAATACAATCTTTAGGGCGTGAAGGGAGGACAGGGACAAGGGGAAAAATGAGAACCAAGACCTGTCACGTATAGGTACAAGATCCCAATAATGAATGTAACTGTACTGTATACCTAAAATGTACCAATAAACTCAATTTAAAAAAAAAATAATACAATCTTTACGTCACATAAAAGAAGTGAAAAAACATAGAGGCAGACCCAGTTGTATATAGCATTTTAACAAAGGGTGATATTTTGTACAGAAGTAATGAGGCAAAGGAAAAAGGGTTTGAGCTTCTAGGGGCAGTATATTAGGGGAAGATAAATATGAATGGAAATTTAATGGAAGGAAAAGGTTATTTTAGTAAGGTTTGCTTGGGCAGATCCATCTCAGTGTTAAGTTTTTGTCTCCAAGGATAAAGGTGCTTCCTCTTGGTACAGGCAAGAGAACAATACTTTCAGAAGAGAAATTTGTGTCTGTCTTCAGGCAATTCAAGGTGAGGGTTAAAGAGCTCCCTGTGAGTTTAGTGCTTTGTATCTGCCTGCTGCTCACAACAATCCTTAGGCCAAAGTGACAGATTGCTCAGAGTCATGTTTTGGTCTGCTTCAATTCCTATTCTTTATAGTCTGCTGTCATCATGCTTTATAAGTTTTAATATTTTAACCCTGTGCCATGTGTAAATGACAGTGAAAGGAGAATCAATCATATTATTAAATATCTTTTTAGTTGTCTACATTAAATTTGATTAGCTTGTATAAATTAAACATTTTTAGAAATACTCATTCTTTCAACAGTTATTTTTATTTTTATTTTTTGGTACCCGGTATCTAACTCGGGACCTTGTGCTTGTGAGGCAGGCCGCAAAACCACTGAGCTAAATCCCTGGCACTAACAGTTATTTTTATGTGATTATTAAGAGCCTGTGAGTAGAGGATACAGGAGTAAGTAGAAAAATACACAGGTTTAATACTCATAAAGCTTACAATCTATTAGAGCAGATATATATTATTGAAATTATGCAAGTCAGTGAACAGTTTCTGCTTAGATCAATGTTAAGAGTCAGGTCTATGGGGATTTAACCAGTGGTGCTCAGAGAAAGCTTCTTTAAAGAATCAAGGTCTGATCCCTGAGACAAGAACTAAAATAGACAAGAAGTTATGGTCAGAAGGAGACAGTGATTAGAAAACTTTATTATCATACTTTTATTTTCTTGGGATAGTCGTGTGTGTGTGTGTGTGTGTGTGTGTGTGTGTGTGTGTCTGTGTGTGTGTATAAAAGCAATATAGCTATAGTATAGGAGATGGTACTAGAGATAATTTACTAAGAAAATGGATTTTAGAGGCAGAAAAATCTGATGTCCAGCTGTAATTTGGCAACTTTTCCTTTGAGGATTTAAAAAATTAGTCAACTTCTTTCGAATTGAAACTGCTGATCTATAAAATGGAAGCCGGTATCCTTATCTCAGATAATAGTTTGAATAAATATTACTTAGAATTGGAATCACCACTCTCCTCTTCTTCCTTCTCATCCCACTGATTTGCAGTGTGATTTTAGGGAAATCATTTCAGCTATTTCAGTTGAACTTCATACTTCTGTAAAATGGGTGGTAAGAAGAATGGGATTAAATTATTTCAAGATTCCTTCCGATTCTAAGTTTCACTTATTTTCCAAGCATATCTAGACCTGACAGTTTCAGTCCAGAAATCTTGGGAAGCCGGTAGCCTGGAAGGTTATAAAAGGGCTGTTTTGGAAAAATAGATTTTAACAATGAAGCATAATTCTACCTCTTAGCAACTTTACTTACATTTTAAAAAATTTACATCTTAGAGATTTATATTATCTTAGATTAAATTTTAAAATATGTATTTCTTCTACTAAAAACCCTTCAAAATATTTCAGTGGGGCATTTACTTTACCATCATGGTTGGTTTCTCAACTCATTCTCTTTGTAATTGTCACATTTTTACAGTCTTATATAAAATGGATTCAGTTGTTCACCTAAAAATATCAAACTGAGTTGGAAATTGAAATCCAAGGACTGTAAAATCAAAGAAGAAATAGCCTTCAGGATAAAGTTTTCTGCAACCAAAATCTCTAAAGATGAAAAAATAGGAGTTTTTTTCTCATAAAGTATAGAATAATATTTCTTAGATTCTTTTATAAAGTAAAATTATCTTAAACTTCTAAACTGAGAAAAGGGAGAATTGTTTAATTTGCCCCTTGTTATTTCTTTCTATAAATATGTAAATGTTTAACTTCATTGGAGCCTCTCCTTGGCACTGTTTTGCTTCATTTGCATTAGCATTGTTTTAGCAATACTAAGTTTACTCGGGATTATAATTAAGTAAACTTGTAAAATTCTTGGTAGTGCCACAGACATAAAGAAGAACACATAGAATGTCTTATATTTTCAAACGTCAACTTCCTGCTTTGCATGATGAATACAGTATATGCTTTCATATTCATTTTTAGATTTAGAGAATGCATATTAAGTATATTAAATTGGTAGTCCTTACTATTGTTCCTAAGTTACAGGTTAGAAAGCTGAAGCGATTGATTTACTGAACATCAACTATATGTTTGCTGAGGACAATTAGAACTCATATTGAGACAGAAAAAACAAGGGACAAAGGGCAAACACATTTCTGGGCCCTAACTTTGGGTCTGCTACCCAATAAAATTATGGTGTGTTCTCTCCTATCCCCTCACTTTCTAAAATAATCTTATAGATATAAAAAAAAGTGCATCATTAAAATCAGGATGCCTTAGATACAGCATCTTTAAAAATAAGCAAGATGGAGACTGGCCTATAGTTTTATTTTTCAGTTAGGTCTTTCTCTGCTTTTGGGACCAAGATGATGCTTACTTCCAGGAATGAATTCAAGAGTATTGCTTCCCTTTCAATTTCATTGAAGAGTTTAAACATTAGTGCTAATAATAGTTCCTCTCTAAATGTCTTGTGGAATTCACCAGTGAAGCCATCAGTGCCCAGGCTTTTCTTAGTTGGTAAGTTTTTAATTACATTTTTGATTTTTTTGATTGCTTTTGGATTATTTAGGATTTTTAGGTCTTCTTCCTTCAATTTGGGTAATTTATGTGTATCTCGGAATCTGTCAATTTTTTCTGTGTTTTCCATCTTATTGAAGTATAGGTTTTCAAAGTAGGTATTGATGATCCCCTGGATTTATGCTTTTTTTTTTTTTTTTTTTTTTTTTTGGTGCTGGGGATTGAACTTGTGACCTTGTACTTGCAAGGCAAGTGAAAGCACCACTGAGTTAAATCCCCAGCCCTTCTTTCCTTTTCTGAGAGATTGGTTAAGATTTTGTCAATTTTGTTTATTCTTTCAAAAACCCAACTCCATGCAAAAATCCTTAATAAGATAATTCTTAATATATCCTTAATAATTGTTAATAAGATATTGGCAAATAGAATGTGTACAGTTACATTCATTGTTGGGATCATGTACCTTTACATGGCAAGTCTTGATTCTCATTTTTTTCCCCTTACCTCTGCCCTCCCTTCACCCCCTCCTCCCCTCCCCATCTACAAACACTTTATTTTCATCTTTTCATTCTCTCACATTAATATATCCTTAATAATCGTTAATAAGATATTGGCAAATAGAATACAGAAAATCATCAAGAAGGTCATACACCCTGACCAAGTGGGATTCATCCCAGAGATGCAGAGATGGCTCAACATATGCAAATCAATAAATGTAATACACTATACTAATAGAGCCAAGGACAAAAACCATATGATTCTCTCAATAGATGCAGAAAAAGCATTCAACAAAATCCAACACTCATTCATGAAAAAAACCCTACTAAAAATTGGAATAGATGATCTCTACCTCAATCTGATAAAAGCCATCTATGAAAAACCAACAGCCAATATCACACTAAATGTTAAAAAACTGAAATCCTTCACACTACAATTAGGAATAAGATAAGGATGTCCACTGTCATCACTCCTGTTCAATATAGTTTTGGAAATATTAGCCACAGCAATTTGACAAGAGAAAGAAATAAAAGAATAAAGATAGGAAAAAAAAAAGAATAAAGATAGGAAATGAAGAAGTCAAATTGTCATTATTTGCAGATGACACGATACTTTATATAGGAGACCCCAAGAACTCCACCAAAAGTCTTCTAGACTTAATAACCAAATTCAGTAAAGTAGCTGGATACAAAGTCAACACACAAAAATCAATAGCTTTCCTGTATACAAACAACACACTGAGAAAGACATGGGGCAAAAAAATCTTTTCACAAAAGCATCCAAAAAAATTGAAATACCTCGGAATCAACCTAGTAAAAGAAATCAAACATCTCTACTCTGAAAACTATAGCACTCTGGAAAAAGAGATCAAAGATGATATCAGAAAATGGAAAGATGGGGCTGGGGATTTAGCTAAGTGGTTCTGCTGCCAGCCTTGCAAGCATAAGGACCTGAGTTTGATCCCTGGTACCAAAAGAAAAAAAAAAAAAAGAAAAGAAAAGAAAATGGAAAGATATCCCTTGTTCCCAGGTAAGAAGAACCAACATAGTGAAAATGGCCATACTTCTAAAACTGTTGTGTAGATTCCATGCAATCCCAATTGAAATCCCAGCAGCATACTTCACAGACCTTGAGAAAATAATACAAAAATTTATTTGGAACCAGAAGAGTCCTAGCATAGCAAAGGCATTTCTAGGCAATAAAGATAAGATAAGGGGTATCATAATCCCCAACTTGAAACTATATTACAAAATTACTGTGATTAAAACAGCTTGGTACTAGCAAAGAAACTGATCTGAGGTTTCAAAAGCAATTCTATATGATTTTGGGGAAATATAATTTCATAATTAAATCATGATTAGGATTTAGTTTCCTACAGGCCAGCTATGGCATGTTGAGATATAATTCGATCGTCACCTCTGGACACAGTTAAGATCCTAATGGTCCTGTGATGCTGTCATGTTCCAAAACAGAACTACATCAGCTGGAGACATCCTGGGAGGAACAAAATCTTCAACTGTGTAGTTGCTCATTATTCTAGGACAATTACTGGGCCCTCTGAGTCAATTGCTACTTTTGTTTTGCTGATGTTCTGAATAAAGGTACGCTCTGGGTCTGGGGTCTTTGCTACCCAGAGTGGCCTGATCAGGCCAAAGCTTAGCTTCTACTCTAGTCTTTTTCTGTCTATATATTAATTCTCCTTGTGCTGTTGTGGCTCACAGGAGACTAGGACTTACTGCAGAGGTTCTAGGAGTGTCCCTTTCCCCTGTTCCCCACACTGAGCACTAGTGGAACAAATTATAAACAACTCCAGACACACTCAGCCACCTCATCTTTGACAAAGCAGTCAAACACCCTCACTGGAAGAAAGACAGCCTCTTTAATAAATGGTGCTGGAAAAACTGGGTTTCAACTTGCCAGAGATTAAAACTATATGTATATCTCTAACTATGCACTAAACTAAAATTGAAATGGATTAAAGATCTTAATATTAAAACAGAAACACTAAATTGGCTGGAAGAGGGGTAAGGTAGAACTCTTGAAGACATTGGTGTAGGAAAAGATTTTATGAACCAAACCTCAGTTGCACATGAGCTAGCATAAACAATCAACCAACAAATGGGATATCTTCTTATTGAAAAGCTTCTGCACAGCAAGAGAAACCAACAGTGTGAAGTGACAACCCACAATGTCTGAAAAAATTTTCACCAGCAGTTCCTTAGACAAAGATCTACTATCTAGAAAGCCTTTCCAAATTTAAAGACTCAATAAAATATTGGGCATCTGAAATGAATAGACATTTCTCAGATAAAGATGTAGAAACAGCAAATAAACATACAAAAAATGTTCAACATCACTGGTCATTTAAGAGATGCAAATGAAAACAACAATGAGATTCCACCTCACCCCAGAAAGAATGGCTGCTATCACAAAATCAACCAATAACAAATGCTAGCAAGGCTTTGGGGAAAAAGGAACACTGTTCCATTCCTGGTGGGAGTATAGGCTGGTCCAACCACTGTGGAAATTCATACGGAGATATCTCAAGGAACTAGGACTAGAGGTCCCATTTGACCTAGCTTTTCCTCTGCTTGGTATCTTCTCAAAAGAATTAAAAGAATCATACCACAGTGATATATGTGTACCCATGTTCATAGTGGCACAGATTATAATAGCTAAAACTTGGAAACAGCCCAATTGCCCATCAACTAGAGACTGCAGAAAGAAAATGTTTTTTTTTTAAAAATAAAATGGAATACTACTCAGCCATAAAGAATGAGAAATTAGAGACATTTATAGCTAAGTGGATATACATTGAGGACATGCACTTAAGTGAAATAAATAAGACACACATGTAAATACCAAATAGTCTCTCTGGTGTGAGAAACTGAAAGTGTAAATAAGGCCTAAAAGGTATAATAGATAGTATGAAATAAGAAGAAAAAGGGCAAAGAGGATGGGGAAGAGGGAGAAAAGAAAGAAGGGAATGGAATTAATATGAGAAAATGAAAAAATGGAAACAAAATCTTTGTAAATATTCAAGGGTGGTGAATTTGAAGGGAGGTCAGGGGAATGGGGAAAAAATAAGAACCAAGCTGGATTACGTAGAAGTACAAATTTCCAATGATGAATGTCATCATGTGGTATACCTTAAATGTACCAATAAAATTTAAATTTTTTAAAAAAGGAAAGTCTTCCGTGAAGGAAAAGGAAAGAGAAAAAACAAGATGAGAAAATTAAAATGTCGAGGATCACCACAGAGGAATAGAGGAAAAACAAATTCTCTGACTTTTAAACTCTTACTTATTAAAAACATGACTGTGTTTCTTTGGAGTCAGCAATTTAAGAGCTGTTTTTGCTTAAAAAGTCATTTCACTGGGGCTTAGAGATATCCAGTGGGTAATGAGACCAGATTAAAGTATGGCATCTCTGCCTTCATTTTATATCTAGTTTTCTTATTATCGTATTACTTTAGGTCAGATGTGCATGTCATTGAGGGGGCAACTAAAATTGGTAAAAACAAGGTTTATTACCCATAAATTTTCATAAATTAGAGCATCCTCTTAAGACTGAGGATACAAAGATGAGAATTTTGCAGACACATTCAACTACCAAGTTTTACCCCCTTGAATGGGAACCTGAATGCTCCACTCATTGCTGTGAACCTCAGTAATTGGATTCCAGCAAACCCTCCCCAAGATGTCCTACCTCCATCCAGCAGGAGTTATCCTTTCATGGGGGCCAAATTGCTCCCTCAAGCTATAAAATACTTCTCTAGAGCCACAGAAACCAGAACTGAGTTCCACCAGATCTTACCTCATCTCAGAGCCCTTTAAAAGCATGTGCCTTTTCCTTTTGTAACAGGACAGTCTGTTCTGCATCAGAACTGAGGCTTCTTCAGGAACTCCAGCTAACGTCCCTTCCCTGTTTACTCTTCTTTTCCTTTGTTAAAGGACTGGTCTGACAGGTGGAGAGGTGTACCCCCCTCAGCTTTTCTTCTACTTAAGCTGAACTTCCTTCCTATTTTCTTGTATTTTTAAATTACACTTTTGCCCATAAATGCATGCTGTTATCTAAGCTTTAATTTCCATTCTCACTGGAGCAAGAACTCACACTAACTAGTGACAGTGTCTCCTGACCTATAGACCATTTCACATATCACATTAGTGTACTGGTTCTCCAACTCTGTATAGAACCCACACAAGTGAGTGGAGACTTACAAATCATTGACATGAACCAGATCTGGTTATATTGGTTAGTCACTGCCTGATTAGCCTCAATAGATCATCAAGTAATATTTCCTGTTGGTTTACCTTCTATTTTTTCTTGTAAAATTTTCATTGGATTGGCCTCTGTAAGAATGTTTTCATATGTGAATGTCCAATTATATGCCTTTATGTTGGGTGGAAGACCAATTAGCAGGGAGTAATTATGGTAATGGAATAATTATACTCTAATATAACTATATAGAAACCAACATTAGCAAGGCCTAATTATCTAGTGGTTATGAGTATATGCTTTGGAGATGTGATGGAAATGGGCTTAAATCTGACCTTCAGTACTTATTAATAATGTATGCTTTTACTAGTTACTTAATCGCTTTGCACTTTAGTTTTCTCACTACAGAGAGGAAGTAATAGTTCAGTTTTATTTAAATGGATGCATTATATTTTGCATCCAGTAAAAGTTCAAAATTATTGAGATTACTTTTATTGTCCTGGCCACAGGGGTGTGTGCATATCCTAAATGGGACAAAAACAAGTATATGCAAGATAGGCTTCAGGGTGTTTAGGTTCCTGAATCCAGAGGTCCCCAAGGTACCTTCTCCCACTGTCTTTTGTAGTTTTCACTTGCAGGCCAACAAAATCTTAATTAATTTAAATTTGAGTTCTTGTCATCCATGAATGAAATTCACTAATACATCATAAACAAATTTTTTGCTCTTTAACGCTTATTCTCAACAGCATTTTATTATTTATTATCATTTACTTAAATTCTTTTGTTCCATCTCTCCGTTATTAAAACGTAAGCTCCATTTGGACAGTGGGATGCTTTCAATACCCTTTTGTCACCTACAGGGAAACCCATACCACCTAGCAGACTTTCATTCAGGAGAACAATAAAGGAAGAATGAAGGGAAGAACAAGTTTTCTTTTCTTTTTTCTTTAATTCCCCTAATCTAAACTTGGGCATCCATATCTTTTTCTGAGTAGAAAAAGGTACATTTTAAACACTATTTTGGAATGTGTACCGAGCCAGGTATCACATATTAGGTTGCATACCATGTGAGGTCAATGTTATTATCATGATATTACACATTTGAAAAGGGAAGACCAGTGACATTATGTCACAGAGGTGGCCCCTGATGCTTTGCCCAGATCCTTTTTCCAGAACTGGCTGTTTCCACAGCTGCTAGCAATGGCACCATGAGCCAGTGGTCAGGTGTCAGCCCTGGCCAGAGATTACCTGAGCTGAAGAGGACACATCTTTGCTCCTAGGACTAAAGGTGGTAGAAAAGATTGCCTAGAATTTCATGTGAGCATAACAATGTTCTCAGACAGTTTAAGCCATTATAATTTATATACCTCATTGTTTTACAATTAGAAATTATTCAAGTGCTTGTAATTTAATAACTTTTTGGTCATAGAGAGGCACTGATTTGCATCACTACAATCTTTTACTGGTAACAGGTTTTATATACATATTCACCAATAATGCCTTTACTCCTCACCTCACTTGGGCTTCTGCCTAGAATTAAAAATGTGGTAAGCCTCTGTGTGTGTGTATGTGAGCATGACAAAGAGGACTACGCTAAAAAGAGTCAGTATTGATAAACGTAATTTAAAACTGTAGCACAACTTTTCCAGGTGTCCTATATCCTGGTACTCCATTAAATCTCCAAGGTAGTGTATATCACTATATCCTGTAATTTTCACTCATAACACAGAGCCTTTCCTTATGAGTTACATGCAGTTGGTGCGACTCTAAGTGTAAACTCCGTGCAAATTACAAATGAATGGTACCATCTAGAGTTGTGCCATATAACAACACCCTAGCCTTAGAACAAAGTAGAAGACCCGAGAGTAGAGTAATGATTTTCAGCCAATGGTGACTTTTGCCCTACAGGGAGTATTTGGTAATTTTTAAGTTTATGGTTTAAATTGGAGTTTCCTCCAAAGACTCGCATGTTGCAGGTTTGATTCTCAATGCAGCAATGTGCAGAAGAGGTAACTGGATCACACAAATGCTAATATATCAAGGAACTGATTGGTTCATAATCAGATGGACTTTTGGGAAGGGGTGGGCACTGAAGAATCTGGGGCCTTGGAGCAAATAGTTCCCCAGGGGGCTGCCCTGGAAGGGTATATCTTGTCCCTGGGTCCTCCTCCTCCTGCCTCTCCTCTTCTTGTTCTTGTTCTTCTTCTCACCCCCCACACCTGTCTGTTCCTTTGCCTCTCTCCCTCTCTCTCTGCTTTCTGTCCATTATGATGAGGAACTAGTGACTCAGGACTGAAGCCTCTGAAACCGCAAGCCAAAAGTAAACCTCTTCTAAGTTGATTTTCTCAGATGTTTTCTCACAGTGAGGGAAAGTTTACTAATGCCTTTGGAGATATTTTTGCTGTCAAAATTTTCAAGGCAGGGTGGGCTCCTGGCGCATGGTGGATGTTGGGGACACTTTTGCACATCCTGTAATGCACAGACAGGGGACCCCAAAAATAAATGACCCTGCTCAGAGTGTCAGGCACGCTGAGATTGAGTAACCCTGACTTGCTGAACAGCTCTGTAAAATTTCTGTGTAAATTTAGGGACAAGGCTGAGAATTTACTTACCTTTTTGATATATTGCTAGGGCTTAGAACAAAGCTTGGTATGCAGTAGTTGCTCAACGTATATTTTGGAGGACTGAGTGAATGATTCGAATGGGATAAGCCTTTGCCTGCCTTGGAACTCAGGACAGTGGAAGCTACTTTAGGAGCAAAGAAGTGAAGCCATTTCTGTGATTGACTTCATATGTGAATTCTTATTCAGAGAGAGTTTATGTCCATGATTACAGATGTATCCTCCATGGATTTTATATGGTGTCTGATATTCTCTACTTAGTTATTTTTTAAAGTTTGTCCACCTGGCATGTATAAAATGGTGACATTGATTAATTCAGTATTTCTCAGATTATAGAATAGATACCACTGATGGGAAATGAAGCCATCATAGGCAATCAAAGATGAAATATAATTAAAAGCAATATTTTTCTTTAATTCTTCCTTTTAAATTTTCTTTCAATATTTACAACTTTCAGAATATATATATATATATATATATATATATATATATATACACACAAAGCATTTATGTTTTCCCATTAATAGTAGTGAGAAAATATATTATTTTAAGATAGTTTAATTTAAATATGCATGTAAGTCAGTTAAAAATAAGTACAATTGCCAGGCGTGTCTATAATTATAGTACTCAGAAGGCTGAGGCAGGGAGATCGTGAGTTCAAGGCTATTCTGGGTTATAGATCAAGTATAAAGCCGGCCTAGACTACAGAAGGAGACCCTGTCTATCTCCCTAGTATGTGCAAGTGCTGCATGGATATGAAAGACATTATCAATATGTCTTTTGAGTAAGTTGTGAAACATTGAATTTATTGCATTGTTTTATTATCTCATATTGAAGAAAATAAAATCTGAAGGGCACTGACACAGATACTTCTGAAAGTGTGGCATTTTCTGAATGAGTTTATGTCTCTGCGTGACCCCTTGACACCAGATGCTTGCAGAGGGCATCCCAGGAAGGGAGCAAACCTCGAGAGTGTATGTAACACTGCATGAAAGGCCAATTATAATGACTTAAAATCTGTACTTTCTCCCACAGAGCTGTCTTTCTGAGCAGTTTGATCACAACTTCTAGTCTGAGAGGCCTCTAAGAGGGAGAGGGACTTTTGCTTCCTGCAGGCATCCATCACGATATTCGGAATCACGGATGACAGGTTCCCTGACTCAGCAGGAGCTCAGAGGGCCTTTGTGTTATCACTGCGGACCCTGTGCTAAGGGGCGGGGTGATGGAGCCTTTAGGGGATGCGGCTTGATCAGGGATCTTCAGCCACTGGATGCGTGCTGTGGAAGAGGAGAGCAGCACTGGACCCTTCCTCTTTCTCTATTGCTTTTGCTTCCTGGCCATGAGGAGAGCAGGTCTGCTCCACTGTCACCATGCACTGAGGTCCTGGTGGGCCGTCTTGCTGCAGGCCCAGAGCAATGGGGCCAACACGTCATGCACTGAAACCTTCCCAATTCGGGACAAAAATAAACATTTATATTTACAATCTGATTGAGTCAGGTCTTCTTTATGGTGATGGGAAGCTGAGAGACATTCTACCCCCTTACCTAGGCATCGGTACCGGCTTCCACCTCCTAGTGAGGGTTCCTTTCCAGAGGTCTCTAGGTCCGTGGCTGGGTAACACCTGACCCAGAGTGTATGAGCCTCACATCTTTCTTTAAGGAATGTTCTGTCCTTTGTTTTCTTCAGTTCTGTGGTAAGGAATCATAGAAACCAAAGTTAATGTCTTTTCTGTGAGTTTCAGATGTGTGAAAAGAGCTTTTTAGGTATCAGCCGAGCCATTTCTTCCCTGGAAAAAACATTCTCCACTCCTCCCACTTTTGCTTCTTTGAGACAGAGTCTGTTTTTCCCCCTGACATAGGAACTCACCGCTGAGTAGCAGTTTTTGAGTGGGTTTTAAATAGAAGCTCCTAGATCTGAATGTAATTGCCCCAGCTTGCTTGACTGGGACAAGGAAAGTGAGACGACCACATCTTTTATTCTTTCACCGTCTCTTAAGATGACTTTTTAAGTAATTTCACCGCAGTCATTGATTCCCTTTTTAAAAAGTACTACCAGCATGACACAACTTCTTTATTTTAAAATCATTCTAGCATCTTTCCAAGAAATATATATATTTGATCTGTGTTTTATGTGTATGTGTGTTAGGGGTAAGGCCAGGAAAAAGGAACTGCAGTGAGTAAACTGTTAAGTACAAAGAGAAACTAGAAATTTTTGAGCATGTATGAAAGTGTGTGGCAGAAAGTTCAAGCTGAGAAGCTAGGTATCCACTTCATTCTCCCTTAACTTGTTTAAAGGGAGGTATTTCTCAAGGTTTGGTCCTTGAGCCACTTTTCTCAGCATCGTCTTATCAGGCAGACCTCCTTTTTCTGAATATCCCTCTGCTTGTTATCTCTTCCACCTTTCTTACTGGTTTATCCTTTTTCTAATAATTAATTGCTCTTATCACTACCAAGTTTTTTACTTAGGCATTCAGACTTCATACATTCAGGCACTTTTGTGCTTTTCAGCACTGTACCCACAATACTCAGTATAGAGCAGAATAAAAGTCACAATTAATTTTCCACATGATTCTAAGGATTAGTTAAGGATTAGTTAGGATGCAATTGCAGTGCAGATTCCTGGACCTTCCTCTGGGACTGGTAAATTAGAATTCTTGGCAGTGGGGTTCAGAACTATTTCATTGATTTTGAGTAAATATAAACAATGCTCAGTGCAAAATAGCACTGAAAACTGAATATAAACAATAAGTTTTTGAAATCTAAAACTTTAGCTGTCATAAATATTCATTCTTAAAGAAAGATGTAAGCCCGTATCAAGTCATTGGAGTACAGTTATGAGTCATCTCGAATTTGAAGTTATTTTCATATTACTGGACAACTGGAGATCACTATCTCTCATAAGGTACCATTTGATATAATGTAGATTTGTTATTTGAAAAGATAGAAGAACCTAATCAGGCCTTGTTTGGATGATGATTCTGCTGCATCTAAAGAATTCACTCCCATGTCTCAGTCATATCCCGTGGCAGTTTGACAGGGAGGAGTTCTACAATGTAGGTGCCAAGGAAGAGCCGGGAAAATCATTAAACAAACTCAACTATTTGACACAGGTAAAGCATGGTTTATACACGTGGTTCAAAGTCTGACATTAGAAGTTAAAGTCGATAGAAATTATTTACCTAAAGCCTTTCCTTGGAAGGAGAACCTCTTATTTTCCTATAAAATTTATTACTAACAAAATAAAGAAGAAGAGCAATAAGGAAGAGATAAGATTAGGGAAGCCAAGATGGCTTTTAAATACAATTATTTCCCTCAGACTTTTCCACAAGGCATCAGCAGCTCTGAAAGCACCAGACTGTCTAAAATCAGCCTGTTGTTTGACAGTCTGAGCAGCCCTTCTGTCTGCCCCATTTGGTTATTAAATTAACTGTACTTAGCCCTTTTTCAGAAGCCAAACAGAGTCATCTGAATGATGAGCTAAGATGCAAAATCTTGTAATGATGTAGTCGCTAGTTCGATTTCCTGCCCATCAAAAGCGGCATACCCCATTTTTTCACCTTTACTTATCCATAAAAAGTAAAATCTCATGTTGTGTAACACATATGTAGTCAAACAGAATCCCATACAAAAAATTAGTCTGTGCATCTGTCTATCTGATGATATGTTTATTTCTTCAGAATGTTTATTTATCACTTCCAAGAAAAATATGGAGTCAGTTTAACAAAGGAAGGAAAGAGGAAGGAAAGGAGAGAGGAAGAGAGATGAAACAAGAAGAAAGGGAGGAAGGAAATAGTAGAAGGGAGGAGAAAAAGAGGGGAAAAGAAAGCAGAGACCGAGGAAGAAACTTATGTTCATAAATCATATCACTTTCATTTACAAAGTATCAAGGAATATATAAGAATAGTTGCTAGCAAAATTAAGCATTGAACTTAGGTTAAGAAATCATATTATATCTTTGAATTTCATAGTCAATACCTGTGTAACCTGAGAAAGTCACAAATTTATTTAACTAAAGTTTTACTTTTCAAATAAATGAATTACAACTGAATGATGCTAAAACACTCTAATCTTAAAATCTGTGTGACTCTGACTTTTAATATATCTGTCCATTTGAAACACAAAGAATAGAATACATATTTTAAAATATAAGCCACAAAGTTAAGGATGAGCTCTACTAGAGCTCAATCAGTATGTATAAAGAAAAATGAATTTGGATAGAATTATTTTAGGCAGTACTGGAGACTTGACATTCCTTCTGAGCTATGTCCATAGAGCTTTTTCTATTCTTTTTTTAAATTTTGAGACAGGGTCTTTCCAAGCCACTAAATTGCTGCGGCTGGGCTTGAACTTGTGAGTCTCTTGCTTCATCTTTCCAGCATGCTAGAATTACAGGAGTGTGCCTGACCAGGAAGATAAAATTTTCAAGTACATTTATTTCTAGATTACAACTCAGTCTCAGGATTTTAATAGAAAGACACTGAACAATATAGATGTCTTAAAAATGACTTGCACTCATAGCTTAGTTTGAGGCTTTGAAAAGCTTAAGCATATTCACATCTAGATCTCTGTAGTAGTACTAATAAGTCACAGAACACACATTTAAATGCCTGGAGTGATGCTTCAGGGGAGGCGTGAGACAAGAGCGGTTGGTGGGGCCTAGAACTCTGGAGAACACAATTGTTCAAAAACTAAAAAAGCTCTGCTCAGCTCTTGAAGATTGTTGCTACATGTAAGAGCAGGAGTAGTCTTGCCAGACTATACATTTTTAAGAAAGGATTGAAATCAGAATTTTAATGTGAAAGCTTCTAATGTTTAAGAAATGGAAGCTAACTCAAGTCTCAAAGAAGTTACTGTGCAAGCTAAACATGCACCCATGATTATATCCTCAAAAGGTTTTTTTGAGTGGTCTTTCTCCCATTCTAGCCCCAAGTGAAAATACTATCAACTGTCAGTTCTTTTTTTTTCTTTGTACCGGGGATTGAACTTGGGTCTTTGCGCTTGCAAGGCAGGCCACCAAATTACTGGGCTAAATCCCCGGCCCTGAACTGTCAGTTCTTAATGAGAATTTTCTAATACCTGGGTTCAGATATTTAAAGAATATCCTTCCTGACAGAATTCAGAATGGCCCTGGAATGTGAATTCCAGTGCAAATGTACATCTAGATCTCTGTAGTAGTACTAATAAGTCACAGAACACACCCAGAGAAATTCAGTGAGTGGATTCTTTTAAAGATTTCTCCAAATGGGTTGCAATTAATGAGAACCCAAATGCCCCAGCCCCCTGAGCTCCTGAATTGGAACAAGTGCTGCTTCGTTGGCCACTTTCTGTCCACTCAAGTGCCCTGAGACTGTAGTGATTTATGAAATAAACTCTTTGCCCTGTCAGAGACCTCATTTAGCCTCTTCCCCTGGGTGTTTCTGGTGCATTATGAGGTTGCCTCTCTTGGGACCGTTAATAAAAAAGAAAAAAGAAAAGGCTAATGGTTTGCTGAACATTAAACATTTCATTTATAGCATGTTGTTTCTGGATTTTTTTTAAACAATTAATATTCTTGCAGCAAGTCTCTTGCTTTTCATTTGTGTTTTCCTTGAGAAGAGTGTTAGGGAAAGGGAATGCTCATTTGTCATTGCAGACTTAAGGTGATGGGATATACTGCATAACACATCGTAAAAGGTCCCTTGTTTCCATGTGGATTTGTCACTGCTCTGAATCATTCATGGATTTCTGTATCTGTATCTGCATCTACCTTTGATTTACTCATATAGTTGATATATCAAGGCTTTTTTCCCAAAGACATGAATTAGATTTTGATTTATGTGTGTGTTTACTTTGGTATATCTCATGTTTAGATTTCTGCAGTTCTCAAAACACACAGAGCATCTTACTATATCTATGTTGCGATAGTGAATGTGGAAAAATGATTTTATAGGAGCCACATATTTTGAACTGTTCTTAGCTACAAACATGTGTATAAACCTTAATTTTGGAATATATCTAGGTGCTATGCTCAATGGTGACAGAGGAGAGTGAGCAATGAGTTTAAAAGAGTGAGCCTTCCTTGTGTGCTCCTCTCGAGTTTCCTGCCTGTCTAAGATTCATAGTATTGCTAGACAGTACTGTCCTGGTTTTAGGACAGATTTTCAGAAAAGCCCTGGAGTTATTTGTTCTGTATTTCTTTTTCCCCTGGATACTTTGTTCTGGCTGGGTCGTTCAGACTTTACTGTAAAGATAACCTATCAGTAGTTAAATGAGGTGAATGAGTCTTTTTATGTACTCTATTCAACAGACACTATAGTCATTGCCACAGGAACCGGACAAATATATCATATCTTTATGTACTTTTAAAACAAACCCACACGGTAAATGATACCCTTCCTTACTCTGGCCTTTATTGGTCTTTCCTATACTACAGAATAACTTTAAAGATGAACCTATAAACCTCCTGTTTTGCATTTTAGAAGAAAGAAAAACTCATTAGTAATAAGACTAGTTTTTCTGATAAATGCATGAGAAAGATAGCAGTGGTTTCGAAAGCCATTCTCCAAATGAATAAGAGTGAGAATTAGTCTATTTAATAAATCACTGAAGACTGTAAACAAAATGCATCAGGCATGGCACAGATGTCTATTTTGTGCCTATTGTGTTTCAAACACACAGATTATAGAATCTGAGTAAATTTCCACTTCCTGTTTTTGAGATACTCAGAATTTGAGGATATTTGAGAACCTAGAGGTCAATTTTCATAATCTAAATTAGAATGAATTATCCTTGGTCTCTTAACAAAGGACATTCTAATGAATAAAATAGTCTTGGGGTTGTAGGGGAAATGTGTCATTCTGGAAAACAGAGACCCTCTGTCTGATTTCACAATGGACAGTTTGCATAAAAGAGCAGAGTGCATAGTGAATTAGACATCTACAACACTGTGTAAACATTCTTTTCCAGTCATTGCTTCTGGTCAGTAATCGTGACAGCTTTGAAAGGCCTTGATTTTGCACATTATGAAGGAACAACAAATGATTTACAGCCCTGTGCAGCAGAAACTTTTGTAAATGGGCTAAGAATGACATTTCAGCATGAAACAAGGACATCATACACATCTCATGTTTACTACTTTACTAACACTGCTACTATTACTCATAGGACAACCATTTACTAGTCTAAGTGGCTATGTGCCAGAAACTGTGTTTGTCTCTTATTGGCAAAGTACACATTATTAAATTAGGAGTGGTGTGGCAAAATAGCAAAAAGTAGGCCATGAGACAAACTGCCATGACCCCTTTTCTGTCTCCCATCACCTGCAAGCTGTGGGTGGGACTTGGCCAAATTATTAGACATTTTTGGGTGTCACGTATCTTATTTACAAGTAAAAATCATGAAAATACTTGCCTGATAAAATGCGACAAGTTTAAACCAGATGATATATGTTAAGTTCTTAAAACATATATTAAGTGTTCAATGAATATTTGCGATAACATTTCTATACTATAACTCTATTAATAATTTCTGTGATATTTTTAATATCACTTGATTGCTGTAAGTCAAAACTTACACTTAAATATCATTTTATAGTTGAGTAACTGAACTTCACACTATATATATTTTTTTTTTTTTAAGTTAGAAAAGGGCCAAGTTTCTGAGCTGAAAGTCAAACTCTGATTTAACTGATCCTAATCCCGGATGAAGAAAAATATGTAGAGGGCAAAGGGTAGGCCTACACCTGAAATGTTTCTAGAATTCTGCACAATAATATGCTAACCTTACATTCTTTCAAAACCTGTGCACAGGAGGCATGGAAAAGGGAAGCAGAATTTGTAAAGTATCTTCTGTGGGGCAAGGGGTTTGGTGAGGCAGAATTCTGGGGGCCTTTAGGCTTGGTCAAGGAGATGGTCAGTGGTCCAAGAGTCTTCTGGCATGGAAGAGATTTCTCCTCAATATCAAGACTTGGTCCCAAAGCTCTGGCATCATTAAGAGTAGTAGGCAAAGCTCAAATCTTCAGATGGCAGTGATGACACTGATAAGGACCCATGGCAGTGGTTCCCATGAGTCATAAATGAAGACATGTCTTTACCAAGTGCAGCTATATATATAGATAGATAGAGAGAGAGAGAGAGAGAGAGAGAGAGAGAATCCCTTGACTTTCTATCTAGACAGCAAGCATGCAATATTAACTTAGATTATAAAATTCTTCAGAGTTGATGGAAATTATGAATGTGTTAACTGCATTTCCTATGTACAAGTTGGCATCAAACCTACTCTTTATCTTGCATTAAAGGGTTAAGATCTGGCCTAACCCTAAGCCTAATCCTACTCTGCTTTGTAGCAACCTGTCTAAGTGTGGGTTTGTGGTTTTTCTGCATCAAGATGTTCAGGATGTGATAATGCTTGGATTTCACTTGAAACAAATAAAGTAAAGCTAAATGGTAGAGTCTTTGAGCAATATTAGCAAGCTGTGGGTTCTGAAATCTATGGGCTGAGGGTGGGTGTTCTCCAGATCAGCAAAGCAGCATTTCCAAAGCTTAAGTTAGGGTTCTCTAATACACATATATCATTTGGTGTAGTATTACAACCATAGTAAGACTAAAGTTATTTCCCTATTATCTTAGTTCCCAAAAAATCACATTACCCTCTTCTTATTTGAAATACTAGAAACTGAGACTACTAGAAGCTGTTGATCACAATCGTGGGTTAGAATCTCTGTAGCATTTAGCTGCATAATTTGCCCATATTACTTTCAGTATAGGTGTATCTTGTCCCTTGTATTCAATTATTATTTCTAGCATGTATTTCAAATATGATAGAACCCTATGATGTATTTATTTTGTGTTCCTTCACTGTACACAGAAGGATTTAAATAAATGTCTATTGAGTAATTAAACAAGCCATATCAATTTTGTTAAGATAGGCTTGCTTGGCAGCAAGATCTCTGTTAAAAATTGTGCTAAGAGCTTCACCATCATTTCCCTAATGACCGCTGGGTGCAGAGAATTTGTTTCCTTGTCCTGGTAGCAACTTCCTGTGCATAAGACCATAATTAACCACCATGAGGTGATTTAGCCCTTGAGTGGGTGGGGTGGCTGTGATCATGCCTTTTTCTCTATTTTATGGTCATATTTTACTTGATATTGCTTTCATTTCCTTAGAAATTTTAGTACTATGAAGTTTCTAGTAGCTTTTATCTTAAACTTATGAGGCTTTTGATGTATTATTTTGTAATTTGAAAATTAAATTTTCTCTTTTGGGAATCTAAAATTGTCTTACACATTATACCACATCATCTTCACTGAATTTCACATGAAAATCCAGTTAAACTCTTGCATATATCTCAGAGGAAAAGCCAGGTTATTGATTTTCTTCATTAGAATTTTATACAAAACCTAAGAAAAGTACTAAATTATATAGCTTTTTGACACAGACTATTATCCTTAAGATTTAAGCAACATTTTCTTTAAATATGGATGTAAAATATGGACCATTTCTAAGAAATAATGAAAAGCAAATGATGCTATTCTTTGCTTTAATCTTTATTAAGTTTTTTTGGTACATGTTAGGTATACAGTACAGTTACATTTATCATTGGGATCTTGTACCTTTACATGGCTTATCTTGGTTCTTATTTTTTTCCTATTTCCCAGCCCTCCCTCACGCCCTCCACCCTTCCCTGTTTACAAAGACATTGTTTCCATGTTTTTTCCTATTCTTTTTCAGGAAGAAAATAGAAGTTATCATAGGAATTCATTTGTATTGATGTTGTTCTGTGTAGCTACAAGTTTTATCTGACCTTATATCAATGGTCAATTCTAAATGGCGTGTATTTCTTATAAAAATGTTATTTTGGTTTTATAGCACAGCTGGTAGTTTTTTCAATTCATATTTGTTGTCAATATCACATTTTCTGTTTATTCTTACTCCAAATGTGTTTTGCCCCAACACATGTTCAATAGATACATTTTTTCCCCATAAAAATGGCAGTAGATTTCTCAGGCTCTGTTTACATGTATATCAAAGTGAGTAAAATAATTTTGAATAATGTAAAGTGTTCTAGAAATTATAGCAGTGATAGCAAAAATATATTAAGAAATCATGAGAAGATTGTGCTATTATACATACTTGAATTAGATCCCATATTTCAGTTAATATAGGTTTCTCTTTTACTTGAAGATTTCTACATGTTGTAAACATATCTTGCAAAACTAAATAAGAATGCACTTTGAGACCGATACATATTAGTCTTAATGGCACACAGAAACTAAATAGAAGCCTTGGCATTTTCTAGCTTTGGCTTCAAATCCCATGTGACTTATTCAGTAATAAGTTTCGAAAACAGTAATTCTACTTCCCTTCTAATGCTCCAGAATAGAGGGTATTGAGATAAGGAGCTGATTCAGATGGTAGACAAAATAATAGCTTCATTTAGGCTTCCCTAGTAAAAGTAATAATGGATATTACAAGGATATAGAGTGAGACCGTATTTTCTTGTTGTTATTATTATTCCCTAATTAGTAATTAGAATTCATAGCTGAATACAGAAATTAGCCTATCGGGCTACTTACTAAAGAGGGAAATTTAAAAAAAAACAAACATGAAGGCCAGATTCCTTCTTCATGGGCTTCCTTAGGACTGAACAAAGGAACTCACTTTCCTCAATGATGCTTCTGGCCATGTATCTTGTACACAAGATCAGTGGCAGGAAGGAGAGTAGCCATTTGAAATGTTTACACCTTGTGGAATGTGCATGATTTATGCAAAGAGGGAAACTTTCTCTTGTGTGCTTTTCCCTTCTCAAAGTCAGGTGAAGGGGCCCAATTTACTCTTGTGCACAGATTGCTTTTATGAATGAAAGGAGAGACTGGCATTATGTTCCCTTTTTATTATCTGAATCCATTATAAACTCCCCAATCCATTTCTATGCCAACGTTGGGCAGACATTGGAAAATTTTAGAGATGGAGGGAGCTATGGAAAGCCTCACCTCTGACATCTGAGCCCAGAAAGAGGCCGGGGTATTCTGTAGCTCACACAGCCTCCATCCTAAGTGACTAGACTTGACCCTTCTTTTCGGTACTTCAGCTGAGGGAGGCAAGTTAGGGTTCAATAACATCAGCAGCAAGCAGTTACGGGATCTGCAGGGAGAACGGAAGCTGCAGTGGAGGCAGAAGTGCCTATCAGTGAGCATGATGTGCTTTGACTGAAGAGCTAGGCCAGAAGAGATGGTAATTCCAAGGTGGGAGAGAGAGAGAGAGGAGCGCAGAATAGGAGATCAGATTCTTTTTCTAATTCTAATTTCCTTCAGCCATAGTTCTGGCCAAAAGTGTGGGAAGGAGGAAGCATTTTGAATCAGACTGGGTTTTGTGTTTGTTGTTTGTTTTGTACCAGAGATTGAACTCAGAACCTTGCACTTGCAAGGCAGGTGCAGTGCCACCGAGCTACATCCGCAGCCCCAGACTGAGTTTTAATGATAGAATGTGACGTGGGGCTTATGAAACGACTAGACGGTGTAGGGGGTTAGGAAAGGAGAATTTGTCAAACATTGTAGAAATCTGTGTTTGAAGAAAACAACTGAAACCATTTCAGGCAAATGTTCTAATGAGGTGAAGATCTTTGATAAATCAGTTAAGGTTTCAGTCAGATTAAACGTCCTGTTAGCTGTCAGCTCAACTGGGGCTGCTGGGTGGAGCACCTACATCTTCTTCACTGTTCACAGTGGTGGTCTCAGTGGTTGAACCTCATGCTTGACAGTGTTGCCTTTTCTGAAGCAGGCATCTAGGAGAACTAAGAGGAAGTGGGGCATTTGTTTGTTTGTTTGCTTGTTTTTGATCTTGCATCCAAAATACTAGCTACAAGTGAAATCACTGCTACCAGCCTGGATTCTCAAGATAGGTACAAAACATGTGAGGAAGTTATCAGAGTTTGTAGACAGTCTTTTAATCCATCGTACTATGAAAAACCAGAACTACTTCCCCAGTTTGGTCAAAACATGTCATTTGGGGCCAATATTTTCTTTTCTAAGGACTTAAAAGGGAAAAATATTGGAAGAAGAAAGCGCTACTTCTTACACCTGCCTACTGCTACTTGTTTGAATTAGGGCGAGTCATTTTACCTCATTGATTTTCTGTTTCCTCTTACCAAATGAAGCGAAAGTGTCCACATATATCACGTCTTATTATTCTCACCATCAATTATATACAGCTACTATAAAAGTTAATTTGAAAAAGTATGCCTGTAATTTTATATGGAAAAATAATAATGCAAAACTTTTTTTACAGACTGTTCTTGAATTTAAATCATGCAAACAAAGACCAATGTCCAACAGATAGAATGAAGGGGGTTTGTGTTTTGGGAAGTCTTCATTCGTGAAGAGTCAGGAAAGCTGCCAACAATATGTGATTTCGAATGGACGTTGGCATAAATTAAAAAGCCAGATGCAGAGCTAAGAAAGCTGTTATCTTCACACTAGACTGTGGAAATCAGGAAATGTGTGATATGCTTATCTGATAAATAGATTCAGAGAGCCACAGAGAGATGAAAGGGAATCAAAGTGAACACTGGTGAATGTAGGTCAGGGTATTGTATGTTAAGGGAACATCATAGTTCTTTCCTTTAATATGGATGCTGTGTTTGAAGCACTCTTATAAAAAGTCATTTTTCATGTTAAGTGGACATCATGTTTTTGTGACATTTCTATTTGGTCATTATATCACTAGCTATTAAGAATTACATTGTGATAAAACACTGTTTTGATACTTGATGTCCAAGAAATCATTTCTTTGTTTGAAAATTTTCTTTGTTTTGTGCTTTGCTATAATTTTTCTACTGTTAAAGAAACATTGGTACAAGCACATATAGCAACGCCAAAAAATATCAAGACAGCTATTTTATTTTCTTTTAAAAGTGTCAAGTTTTGTTGCTTTAGTTGTTTATTTTATGCCATTACCTTTTCTTTGACATATATGCATGGAAACTATTATCATAATTCTTAGGTGTAATGACAGGCATATTTCTAATTTGTAATTTTATTTCCATCCCTGCCATTTCAATATTCTTTATTGTGTTTATATGGGCTTTATGGTTACTTCCAAGTTTTAGGTTCAACAATACATTTGTAATTCATAAATTTCAAGTCTTCTTTCACTTTTTTACCTTTTCATATTAGACCTTTTCAAGGATTCACGCACCAATCATAATAAGATATCATGTTTTAGTTCTGTGGAAATAAGAAAATAGCTTAGATTGAGATTTTGCCTTGGGTAGCTTATGTGGTAAATTAGTAGATTAGCCATGGCATTGTCAACATAAGAACCCTAAAACAAAACAGACTTTAGATCTTATAAGTACTGTGAAGTTGTTCACATCACAGAAGAGAAATTACAAGATCAGGAAAGGCTCTGTGGTCAATAGATAAAAAAGCAGCAATCAACACATTTTTGTAGTATAAATTCCAAATATGATAATAAAAAGAGTCCTTGACATTTACTTCCAACTATGCTCATCCTTTTATTCATACGCTCTTGCAATTATTGAACTCCAGTGATTGCCGGGCATGTGATGTGGAGAATGTAGAGGTGAATAAGACAAAGAACTTGTTTTATAGGATTTAAAGTCCAATTTAGGGAGTAACAAACAGCCAAATCAATGAAAAGATAATAAAGCATCACACAGAAATATTTCTTAATAAGAAGAGCAAAGCCAGGACATTGATTAGTTTAAACAGGTGGTCAAGCAAAGCCTCTCCAAAGCGTGACGTTTGGACCAGGGACCTGGACTAAGTGTAGTTCTGTGAATATCTGTGAAGCACCCATTTAGGTGAAAGAAACAGCAGGACAGACACTCTAGGAAATAGGGGAAGGTGACAGCATTCCAGGAAGAGTGAGAAGAGGGAGCAAATTGAGCACTTTATAGGGTTTTGTGTGTTTTCCAATTTCGTTGGCATCACCGAGTGTGTAATAGATGGAATTTTTCCAGTGCATCTTGTTTGACAAAAAATGACTGGACCCTTTCTCTGGCCACACGGTGTATCTTCTGGAAGTAGTTTGTTTGCCCATCCTCAGCCAAGTGCATTTCTTGTCCAGGAATCAATGTTTTACTTTAGCTTTTCCCACCAAGTATTTAAACTCTTTAATTCTACAGAGATAGTTATCACTCTCAAACTTAGTCATTTTCCTCTTAGCCTCTGTGTTATCTCCTTTAATCAATTTATTGAGTATCTGACTCCTTCAGACCTTTATTGTTTTGCAATTAAGCCTCATAAATATTTGCTGGGAGCTAAATTTAGTATACTGTATTTTCATTTTTCCTTGTCCACTCCTCTTCCCATTTTCCCTGTGCAAGAACAAATTTAAATATATCATGGAACCACAGGGCCATGGATGTTTTAATTTCTTGTTACAAAAACCATGGTTTCTTTCAAAGAATACTATGTTTATCTAATGTAATTGCTTCTTGTTTTCAAAATATAATATTTCTTGGGATTATTTAAATTAGAGGCAAGCCACACATGGTGGCACATGCCTGTAATCCCAGCACTCGGAAGGCTGAGGCAGGAGGATCTCTGTGAGTTCAAGACTAGCCTGAGCTACACAATGAGTTCAGGTCAGTCTCAACTACATAGTGAGACCCTGTCTCAAAAAAAAAAAAAAAAAAAAAAACCAAACAAACAAACAAAAAATAAATTAGAGGTAGTGGAATGCTGATGTGCATGCATTAGATTTACTTGCCCATTAATATTTTCCTAACTATTCTAATGTACTCTTGATGACTCTAATTCACCTCACTGCACTTGGAGAGTTTATTCTGAAAAAGAAATGTGATCACATCATCATTCAGCTTTAACTGTTTTTGTGACCTTCAATTCCTCTTTGGAGAAAGATAAGTTCCTCCAGTGACCAAAATATCTCAGAGAAGTGGACCCAATAAATTGGGTGCCCAACTCTGACCAAAACAACCTTTTCTTTTTTTTAACCATCTTGTATAGTCCATGCTCCTCTGAAAACAGAGCCTGTGCCTGTGGCCATCCACTGTGTCCAGTACCCCTTTTTCTTCTTATTTAAATAGCATGGACATCCAGATGTATCTTGGTTCAGTGACCACTTGGTGAGAGGTGCCAGATCTGGGCAGGTGGTCATGAGCAGTTCTAGACAGAATACCCTATGCAGTTTCTGTTCCTTCTAAAACATTGCACACACGTTTGTGCACACACACACAAACACGCACATATTTCTGATAATATTAAAAACTTGCTACTTCAGCACGAATGAATTTGCCTAGGAGAAACTATTCTCAAAACTATGAAGACGGGCTGGGCCCTGGTGGTGCACACCTGTAATCCCAGCACTCGGGAGGCTGAGGCAGGAGGATCGTTGTGAGTTCAAGACCAGCCTGGGCTACATAGTGAGTTCAGGTCTGTCTCAACTACATAGTGAGACCCTGTCTCAAGCAACCAAAGCAAAAACTAAAGAAAGAAAGAAAGAAAAAAAACTATTAAGATGGGCCGGGGATTTTGTTCATTGGTTCCACCGCATGCCTCACAAACGCAAGGATATGAGTTTGATCCCTGGTACCAAAACAAACAAGCAAACAAACAAAAAAACAAAAACTCTTAAGCTAAATGATGCTGTCTTTAGATAAGCGAGTAATAGGTCTAATATCCAGATTAATTAAATGAGAAAAGATCTTCCTTTCAAGATCATTAAGTCCCCATATTCTGAACCTAGAAGATACATTTTTTATGGTGTGTTCATTAATTATTTCAGCTTTTTTAATCTAGGGAGATGTAGGCTGATACTTGTATTACTAAAAGCTTTTCATTGCACTAAGCATACTGTTTGTCTTTGAATGCATCTGTTATGGTTGAAATTTGGATAGGATGATTTTGATTATTTTCAGGAGCCACAAAGTCATGTGCATTTGGAAAAATTCCATCCCACAATTTGTGAAGGACAAATTGTATCTGCCTAAATTAATGCACAGTTTTCTCTCATGTTTCTTGTATTTACATGATGATTTTTTCAATTGCTAGTGTGTTATATATATATATATACACATATATATATGTACTGTGATCCTGGTAGCATCTTCATTTATCATTGTAGTGGATCACATCACTTATTTTCAGTATATTTGTGACACAAAAAATAATATCATCCTTTTTTAAATAAGTAGTATAGATGGTAAGTTCTGTTAGCATGGGTCACAGTCTGATCTTTTCATTCTGCATCTTCAGTACCAGGCATGATGCTGGATTCTTACAAGAGCCTATGGGTTAGTATTATTCTTTCTGTTTACTAATGACAAAACTGCCTCTTATAGGGAGGGATGAGTGCTTGAGTTTACACAGCTGCTCAATGGTAAGGGCCAGGCTGTTCATCACTGTGTGACTCATTATCTGCGTCATGTTAATATCTTCTGAAAGTATTTTGCTACATTAACACGTTGCATTTACTGGTTAGACTTCCATCATAAGATTGAGAAAATAAATCAATTGTCTACAGCATGGAAGCAAATATGCTACTTTTCACGGATCCTTTTAACTTAAACAATACTATTTTCTAATCTCTGTAGATATGTATCCATGACAAGGCTAGGTCTACATTTGGCTCATTTCTATAGCAACAAAGCAAAACAAAACAAAACAAAAGAACTTTACACTTTATGAATTGTCTTGATTGCTATCTAGAATGACACAGATGTCTCATCTCTACTTAAAAATTGTACTACTTTACTGCATAGAAAGTTAGCAGATGGTTTGTAAGACATCACTGGCAGGGATGACTAGACACATACCGCTCAGTTCTATATTATTATGTCTTCATGAGAATGGGGAATTTAATAAATTTGCCGTTGTTCTGAAATGAGAATTCTTTATTTGCTGAAATTGAAAAAAATCCACTACTGTGATTCAAAATGCTATTGCTAATATGAAAAGAATATTGTATAAGGATGATAAATTTATACAAAAGGCAGCTTATAAAAGATATAAATGAACTTTATTTCAGTAAAAATAATATTAACTAAAAATGTACTATGTGCCACATGATTTGCTAATCATTTTCTAGTTTATCTCATTTCTTTAAACCCCTTACACTGTTCAAAAATTTGAGAATGTGAGCATTTAAGAAAGTAATTCATGTAAGAACTAAGTGTTGGAGGGTTTTGGATTATTGACCTGTTGAATCTAAATCACCTATTTAAGCCATTCTTTAAACAATTATTTAGAAATGATATTTATATACATTGTTGGTATCGCCTTTGTATTTCTCCCACCTATTTAAAATGCTATGGAGATAAGGATCGTTATATTTGCTTAATTTATCACTACGTTAAGTTATAGAATGCATCTCATGTACAATTTAGATAATAAAATGTGTTGAATGAGTTATGATGAGCTCTAAGGAAGGAGCTGCTAAAATACTGTATTGTTATGGCATTTTTCAGAGTTTGGGGATGGGGAAGGGCAGAATTTAGCATACTTGGAAGAAAATGAACATTTTTTTAAAGTTTGGCACCACCATTGTCCCAATTGGAATTGAGTGACTTGTGCTTTGATCATGAGGTTTTCATAGGAGACAACAGGAAGAACTCAAGTACTAGGGAGACCTCCTGACTAGAAGGGGCATTGTTCACTGATCTGGGAAGAGCTTCTGTGGCACTGTGGCATGGAGGTTAAGAGTATGGCTCTGTTCACAAACGCATGGTCCCAAGTTTGATCCCCAGTACCACACACACAAAAAAGTATGGCTCTGGGTCAGGTTATCAGGGATCAATTCCAGAATATTTTACTTATGAGCTGGTTAAAATGACTTCTGTTATCTATAATCATGTGATCTCATCTAAAATTAGAACTAATAGTACCTACCTTATAGACTTATTATTATCAAATTACTTACAATATTCTTAGAATAGTGTCTGCAATGCAATGTATATTATATAGTAATTTCTACATATCTGTTAATATCAGAAAATGATATATAGAGTAAATATTTATGGTTCATAAAATTCTGTATCTATTTGTAAAATAAGGGATATTATTTGCTAACTTGTAAAGATATTCTAAGTTCCAGCATTAAATGATAAAGTCTATATCCTGGGATCACAAAGGAACTCTGAATTTAATTTATATTTCAAAAAAGCAACATAAAGAACTAAGAGTGAGAAATTAGGGCCCAGATGATAAAATCAGAGTCTAATACTGTATATGTGTATATTCAGATAACTTTAAATCTAAGTGTTTGGAAAACATAGCATTGAATCTCATGCATTTTCTTTCTCTGCTTTGCCACATTTACTTTCATGTTACTTTTTTCCTTTTCAGGACTACAAATTGCTTCTAAATCACATGTGGTGCTTAGGATATATTTCTCTTAATATATAGTGGTAAATGTGTTTAAAGTGGCATTGAGAACTTAAATCAGGTTTTATATTAGGAATGGAAAATAAATACCTTATTTACTTGATTTTGTTTGTACTCATTAAAATTTTTGGTCTGCATTTCCTCTATTTTCTCATTTCTTCCTGTTATTTTTGTCATGGTACATGGAATTGATAAGGGAAAGAGGATTAACTCAGGTACCAATAAAGTAAGACTGTGATGCATTCATTTATTATTTGATGGAAAAGTCTTGTTTTGCTCTTGTAACATCTTTCTTTTCTATAAAGAGAAGTGTAACAGTTATAGTTTGTAGATTTTACATCTGTGTGTATAGTATAATTATAAAACTTAGAGTGAGGGCATTTGTGCTTTGTTTCATAAGGCAGAGAAGTGGGGTGGGGAGGAAGCGTGGTTGCTTTGGTACTTCCTCAACTAATGACTGAAACTCTTGTTCCCACTGTAAGGAAGAAATAAAGAGCTCTTCAAGATATAATGCTGAATACTTGATTCAGCTGCTTATGGAATTTAGGCCAGGAAGCAAATTAAAATTATAAGAATATCCAAAAAGGAATTATTTTGCTTACTGTCTATGTATTTGACCATGGCCTTCTATGATTTTAACCTTTTTGACATTCTGTTTGGGGATGATGTTCCTTGCACACCATAGAAGACCCCATTGAAATAATTTATCGTATGTCCCGGATCTTCTCAAAATCCCCCCTGTGCTAAGTGGCAACTGATCTGGGAGCTGTCACATTGGGAATATACCACAATGCCGTGAGTTAATTTCATACCTGTCATGAGATGTTGCATGAAATCCCAGGAGGCTTTTTGGTGTGTCACAGTACTGCAAGCGTTCGTTAGTTCCTTACAGTGCAGTGACCCGTGGCCAAGGGATCTTGTCGTAACATACGGCGACACCTGTCACCAGGTTTCATGATTGACATAAAATTAACCTGTCTCCCTCGTTAAAACCACTGCTTTTCCACATTATCTGTGAAAAAAAAATGAGAAAAATTGTATTTGGAAGCAATTTACTGTGATTTTAAAGGAGCAGTGTGGTAGATTTGATATCTTGGCCTTAATAGATAGACGGTGTCTTTGGGAAAGTACACACGCCATTATTCAATGACATGAATTTCTGAAGGGCAGCCTGCAAGTCTCACACAGAATCTGAGCTCTGTGGAGGTTGGAATACAGCAAGAAGTGATATATTGACTCTTGCGGTAGGAGAAAAATCCAGGAAAATTGGATTTCAGATGAGTTTCCCTGGTCCTTCCAATGGTTTCAAGCAACATTAAGATTCTTCTGATTTTTATATTTCTCATGCTTAGATGTTAGTACTCTAATGATGACTTCAAAAAAGAAATCTATAATATGAAAATATTTAGAATCACGACAAGTATATAGAAAATAGATTGAAGATGATTTTAAATTCTTAGCAATTTATCAGTTAATTTTATGGACAAGGACAATGAAGAAAATAGTCATTTGTCTGTTTCATTCCACAATATTCAGTGAAATAATAAATTTTATTTTGATCTAATGATTTATCAGTGAAGAAATTGTATGGTTTGTTATATCACTATACTAATTTTGCATCTTCTTGTACTTCTTACACAGCTTTAGCTTCTTAAAATATTTATTTTGAGGAAGACTTATTTTCTTCTTAAATTCGATGACTCAGATTCTGTGAGTTCTGATATTTAAATCTAATCTAGAACAAAGATGAATTAAATAGGTTTTATTTCTTTTTATATCCACCAATTCTAGGCAACAAATAGTGTTGCTCTCCTCCAGTTGAACTGGCTGCTCTGAATCCTGGACTAATCAATTTTTCCGGGCATTTCTTAAATAGTCTTTATTATTCCATGAATTCCTTTGGGAAGTATAAACATTAGCCCTTGTTCTATGGTTTTAGAAATTGATGGTTGCTGTTCTCAAAGGATGGTAGAGTTGGGATGATTGAAGGAGTAGAGCAAAGTGCTGAGTTAAAATCATAGAAGGGGAAGATTCAGTCATAGCAGAGACAATGAGGGCAGTGAGCAGCAAGAGTGAAGTGTTCTGAGTGGAGCCTGGGGACTAAAGACTGAATCGTCTTGATTAATAGAAGCTATAAAAATTAACTGCTGAGACAAGGGAAAACAGAATTGCACTTGAGAAGTTACTTGAAGATGTGTTAATGCCTTTTCATGGCAAGCATTTTTTTTTCTTACTGGGTATAAAATCATTGCATGAAAATATTTTTTTCTCCTGTCTCCCAGTCTTTATTGTTCTAATTGTAAATATGATTGTGTTGGGATAACATGGGATTTTCACTAGCCAGAGAGAGAACCAGAAATTATAGAACAGGAGAACAAATAAGAAAAGGTCTATAAAGATGCTATATTGTTGCATCCGTATTTTGCACGTGAGATCTTATGTAATATCAGACAAGAATCAAGATAAAATTTAAAACAAAATATGCATTTTTAAAATGTTCTTGAGAGACTAATGACATTTATTTTAGTGCCAACAATGGTAGTGGAAATTTTGGATCTAAAACAATGAGGGGTTTTGCAAGGTGCTTTCAGGACATTGGTGCTGACACAGATAACACTGACTGAGGTTTAGTTCTTCCAGAAGCCCATGTGTTAAAACCTTGGCACCGCTGGGAGGAGGTAGAAACTTTAAGCCATGGGACCTAAAGGGAGATTCTTAGGTCATCCAGGGCTTGCTCTAATGGCAGATTGGTGGAATGTAGTCTGTTTTCCTTTGTCCTGTCTCTTAATGTGTGATGTGAGCAGTTTGTTCTGTCCCATCTTTCCTGCCATAGCCATCCAGTCCCATCACCAAAGTACCAAAGAAATAGTGCAAACTCTTGAACATGAACTTCCAAAACCATGGGGGAAATAAACATTGTTTTCTTCATGAGCAGCCTGTTTCTGGTATTTCATTATATTAGTTGACAGCTAAATATTATCTAAATATGTAAAAAAATTACATCAGCCTTCTTCGTAAAGGGAAAGAAAAAATCAGTGGCAAATTATTTTATTATCAACAGTAAACAGCAAATTTTTTTCTTATTAATAATAAACAAGTCCTTGCACCTTCAAAATAATTTAGATAAAAATTAAAGAACTGACACATTATTATTACTAGTAAAGATGATTTCAAAAGTACCTCTTGTAGGGCCAGGGATTTAACTCAGTGGTGCTGCCACCTGCCTTGCAAGTGCAAGGACCCAAGTTTGATTCCTGGTACCAAAAACAAAACAAAACAAAAACAGAAACTTCTTGTATTTTTAGTAAATGAAAAAGTGAGGAACATCTTATCAGTCACCACCAAATGAATTAACATTATGAGAAGGAAACAAAAAGAGTAGAGAGATGAACCAGAAGAAATTTTGGTTATTGGTTGGGTGGTTAATTGCACAATTATCTCCTCATAAGTAATAGAATGGGAGTAAACTTTCTTCATTGATTTTAGGAGTTAATGAAAAGTGAAAACACACACACACACACATATAAACACACTCACAAACTAATGTTTGAAGATTTTCTACTTAATGATAGCGCATTCACTAACTCAGTGTTTCTCAACTGGGGTGATTTTATCCCCCAGACAGTATCTCCCAGTGTCTAGAGGCATTTCTGCTTTTACATTTCTGATTGCCGTGACTTTTACTACTGGCTTCTCACTGTCACACCCAGTACTGCTGGTAAGTGTTCCACAGCACCCAGGATATCAACCTCCACACCATTATCCAGGGTCAAATTTCAGTAGTACTTGGGTTGAGAATCCTTGCGCCTATTTTAGGCAACATAATCTTCCCAGTAGCTGTAAAGTATTTCAGAGTTACTAGTTCTTCCCCTATTGCTGTCCACGAAAATGCCTAGGAGCTTGGGAGTGACTCTTGAGAGCTCAACAGGAAGAGACCTCGCATCTTATTGTTAGGGTCCTCTGCCACCTTCGGCTTTCTTGCTTACCTTTATTATTTCTGCCATTACCATTTAGAGCCAGAGTCATCCACCCCACCAGCACCCCAGCTTTTTATCATGAAGTAAATTATAATTGACTTAGTTCTGCTGAGCTGTAAAAATATTGTCTTGTTGGTGGTGTGCCTCAGGTCTTACTTGTGCTGCTACACCTCTCAGAGTGTCAGCCATATCATTTGAGCAGCTCACAATGGAGTCCTGTGATGGTTAATTGCATGTATTAACTTACTTGGGCTGCTGTGTCCTGATCCTTGGTCAAAAATCATTCTGAGTCAGGCATGGAGGCACATGCCACCTCTTGGTATATGCCACTCTTTGAGTCTGAAGTAGGAGGATGGCAAGTTTGAGGCCAGCCTGGGCAATTTGGTGAATTAATGACATGCTATCACAAACAAACAATCAAACAAACAAACAATATTGGGATAGTAGCTTCCTTTAAGATCGATCCCGTAAAGTTCCTTTAGGTTCATCGTAAACAACAGAAACAAAATCTGAATGTTTCTATGAAGTTTCCTTTTGCTGTTGTTATCAACTGTGGAAGTTAACATTTAAATTTGTCAATATTTTGTTTCCATTAAATTTATTGGTACATTGTACTTAAACATTATGATCACACATTTTATTTTATTAAACATTATGATCACATTCATCACTGGGAATTTGTATCTGCACATATAACTTGGTTCTTGTTTTCTCCCCGTTCCTCTCCCCTCCCTTCCACCTCTCCACCCTTGCCTATTTACAAAAGCTGTGTTTCCGTTTTTACCTTTTCTTATATATTTTCCTTCCCTTCTTTTCTTTCCTGTACCTGCACCCCTTACTCCCTCTTCCCTTTTGGACCCTTTCTTCCTATTTTACATTATCTATTACACATTTTGGCCCTCATTTATTCTTGTAGTTTCTCACACCAGAGAAACTATTTGGTATTTATACATGTGTGTCCTATTTATTTCACTGAAGAGTATGGCTTCAATGTGAATCCATTTGGATAAAAATGTCTCTAGTTTGTAATTCTTTAAGGCTGAGTAATACACCATTTTATTAAAAAAAAAAAAAAAAAAAAACAACTCACACATCTTCTTTATCTTTGTGTCACCAGTTGGCATTTGGGATGTTTCCAAGATTTAGCTCTTTCAAATTGTACTGCTATAAACACGGGCAAGCATACATTGCTATGGTATGACGCTTATCAGGGGAATGGCTGGGTCAAAAGGGAACTCTAGGCCTAGTTCTTTGAGGACTCCCCACTCTGATTTCCACAGTGGTTGCACCAGTGTACACTCCCTCCAATAGTGAGGAAGGATTCAATTTTAAGTAAAGCAGAGAGTTGTCCATAATGTGAGTATGTCTCACAAAGCAGTTGAAGGACTTTATAGAATAAAGATTGATCTTTCTTTGCCAGAAACGAGACTGCTGATGTACTATCTTTGCACTCAAACTACACCTCTTCCCTGGCCTCTGAAATGCTGCTAGCCTTAGAGACTTTGGATTTAACAAATCTCCTTGCCGATTCCTCATTTCTGTTTTCATTCTCTGTCTCTCCTAGCCCACCCCCCAGTGTAATACAGTAAGTCTCCGCCTTATAAACATTCCAGTTGTGAACTTTCACAGACACTGATGGAGCTCACAAATCTGAACACTCATAGGTGTGATCAAATCACAAAGTAGCTCCCAGGTCTGCCAGACATTGTCACAGTGGTGCTCTGTGTGCTCACTGTACAGTACGATGATGCACAGTAGTCTGGGACTTACATATACTCCATTTGTGTGTGTTTGTTTTTTTAATCTTTTACATTGTGTCAAATCTTTTGTATTTGTGTCAGAGGTGTGTAAGTAAGACTTACAGACAAGTGTCTGACTTACAGCCAAGTTGAACTTATGACGATAAGATTTGTAAACTTTCTTCCTGAATGGGACTCATATGTAAATTAGGAACTTACTGTATTGGTTTTGTTTCTCTGTAAAACGATGATTAATTTTTAAACCTTGGTTGCATGGATCTGTGGCTTTCTCTTCCCTCATTCCCTTCCTCCCTTCCTTCCATTCCTTCCTCCTTCTTTCCTTTCCCTTTTGTTTTATTTCTTTCTTTCTCTCTCTCCCTTCCTCCTTTCTTGCTTCCTTTCATTTTCCATTGGTACCAAAGACTGCACCCAGAGCCTTTACACTGAGCTATATCCCCACCCTTTTTAGTTTAATTTTGAGACAAGATCTTGCTAAATTCCCCAAGCTTGCCTCAAACTTGTTACCCTTCTGCCCCTTCCTCTCAGAGTGCCGGGATTACAGGTGTGGGCCATGACCACCGTGTGCCACTTCAGTGATTCTTGAGACCTCTTTCAGACGCCAATGGAAATCTCTAAATTTCCCCATATCATAGCCTGCACTTCTTTTCTGATAATTTGCAAATTATTCAATCCATTATAGAAGTAAAGTTTTAAAAGCTTTAACTAGAATAGTTGAACTGTCTATAGGTTTTAAGGTACATATATGTTTATAATTGTTACTTCTTTCTGATGGATTGAACTGTGTTTCATTAGAAAATGTCCTTCTTTGTCTCCAGCAACAAAATCTACTTCATCTAATGCTAATAGAGATGTCCTAGGTTCTCCTTAATTTTCCAAGGTATGTATTTTCTAATCCCTTAACTTTTAATTCATACATATCTTTAAATTTCAATTTTATCTCTTCCCAGGAAGCATAGGCTCTAATCAAGCTTTTAAAACTATCTACGGGTTTCTACTTTAGATGTTGAATCCATTGGCAGTTAATGCTCTTCTTACTGAAGTAGAATTGATGCTTAGTATTTTACTGTTTTTCTTATTTGTCTAAAGCTTTATTCTTCAGTTCATTCTTTACTGCTTTAATTTGTTAAATTAAATTTGTTAATTTATTTTCTAGCCTTTCATTTTACTTACTTTCTTGTTTCTTTCACTGTTCTTAAAATTACTTTTTAGTAGCTACAATAGGGATCAGCCTCTAGTCTTGGCCATTGCCATAAGACATTCATTCTTTCCTTCTTTGATCATAATACACATGACTAAAATGAGCATTTAAAAAGGCTAATGAGAGGGGCATTTGCTGAAAGAATGAGTGTAATTACACATGTTTCCCAAATATTCACTCTCCTTTATTCTGTTTTTCATTAATTCATCCACCCATGTATCATTCAACAAATGCATATTGTGTACCCATTATATGCTAAGTAATATTTAGTTAGTGAGAATATATTAATGAAATAATGGTGGACCATTGACTTTCAAACTTAATTCATTCACAAGGGCTGGTTGTAAATAAAGCTGTTCTATTAAAGGCTCAGGATCCTCTACACAACCTTCAATCTCTCTCCTATATACAGGTAGATCTCAGTGTCCGTAGAGAGAAATTGGCCCAAGATTCCTCAGTTCATTGCACACACGAAAGGATGTTGTAATGCTCCTTACAGAACTCTTGAAGGGGTAAATCTGTATCTGAGACCATCTGGAAGCACAGTTGGCCAGCATTGGGTCATAACTCAAGACTTTGTTCCTAAGTTAAAACTAAAATTTTGGTTGTCACCTAACTTATTTGTATGTCAGGCCAGTTGTTGAGGGTCCACTGTACAAATCCAAGACTTGGAGAAACTTTTAGATTTTTGGTGGATATAATCGGACATGTAACTCAGAAAACAGATAACACTAAATGTTACATTTAACATAAAAGTGAATTGAGAAAGATAGGCGAGGAGCTAAACTCATGGGCAAAGAAGGACCTTCTGAAATGACATTTACAGTGAAAATTGAGTAAGAAGAAGACAGTAAAGATATAAACAAATGATTTATTGATGTCTGAAATTTTTATGAGAGTTTATACAAGGAATATAAAGATATGATCATTTGCTGTCATATCAATTTACTTATTTACCTATACCTGTGAGCAACAACAGAGTCTGCGTGTGGAACAATTTAAGAACTGTTGCTAAAAACTATTTGGAAAGTCTTGCATTTTAAAAATTGAGGCTGTCTAGTCTCTCCAATGTAAACATAATCTTCTGATAATGATGTAGAATCTGCTAAATATTAAATAGTTAATGTGAGATATGCAAATCTTAAAACATTGTGTGTGACAAGAATAAAAAATTGTTGAGAGTGTTAGGGCAAATGACATGAGATTATGTCACCGAGGAAATGGTATGATCAAAGAAAACTATTTACAGAAAATTTCTGAGCTGATATATTGAAAAGAAAGTATGTTTCTTTATGTTTGTTTTCTTTCACCAAACACAGTAGATCTAAGAGCATTAGTCAGGCCTCCCTGTGTTTGCTATAAATTCAGATTGGGCAATGATATCTATAGCAATTAGTAGGCTGAATCAATAGAATTTTCTTTTAGATAATTATACATAGCTGTGGTAATGCAAAGCAAGAACCTTCTGAGTATGGGTTCATTTATATTTCCACTGGAAGTAGTTAGTCAGGTTAAAGGTAAAATTCAGGAGAATCTGTTCTATCATTCTCTGATCAACCAAATAATTTATTCTGAATTTTTGTGCTCATGAATATTCCCTGTTTAGAAGTCTTACATTAAGCTAGTTTGCATATGCTTGATTTTAAAGTAGGCCTATCTACTGGAAGAAAGAGCTTATTTGCAAGCATGATTGAAATATTAATCAGAATAATGGATTTATTATTATATATTAACCTGTTATGCTAGTTGACTGGACCAAATCAAAACTGAAGTTACAGTGAAGCATCTTGATGAAATAGAGTGCTTATAGAAAGTTGATGAATTTCAAGGCAAGATAGTTTAATTTTTAAGGATGACATCATCATTTCTGGGTGACTTGGACATTTAAATGAAATCTGGTAAAGTCCCTCCCACCTTTTTTCTACAACTACTATTGGCATTTAAAAGTGATGCCGCCTGAGAAGTCAAAGTATATTTGTATACAGTAATTAAATACTACTGTGCAAAATTCAGTGTAGTGAAGTCATTTTTAGTTTTCCTTTATTATGCTCTCTAGCCTGGCGAGGCTTACAAGTCTCAGTATGCTCTGGAGTGAAGCAGGTCTCTTTCACAGCTATGTAAGGTCTGGTGAATTATTTCGTTTCTACCTCGGTTTACTCACCTGTAAAATGGGATAGTATTTTTTCTTCTAGTATTTTTGTAAGAATTAAATGATGTACTATACATAACATGTACATAGCATTCAGTATTATATAAACAATGGCTTTAACATTAGCAATTTTCATTTTAAAAACAAAAGCAAATGCAGGATTTTTCTGACTATTAATTATGAACCATGCCTGCATTGGTGCTTGCAGAAGGAAGGAAAACTGTTTGCAGTGAGAGAGGGCAGTGTTTCTGGTTTTCTGATGGTCTTTATTTACTTTTTCCCATTATACTTTTCTCTGGGCAGCCCCACTCCCATTGTGATAATTGTACATAATTATACTAATGAAGTATAAACAAGAATGATTCATAATGTACATAACCCACAAAGTTCATTACCCTCATTTTCATAATCATTCCCAATTAGCTGTCACCTTCTAAAATAGGCCTCCTACAAAATCCCTGTGGAAGGTTTCCATGTTCGTCTGCTCCTGAGTTAGGGCACCCAGTTTGTCTTCTGTGTGGTGCTTCCCTCACAGTTATTTTTATTTGCATGTAAGTTCTGCTGGTCAGCGATGACAGGATTTGCTCCCCAATCTGTCCCTAAACACCGGCAGTGTGTCAGGTACGTGAAGACATTGAATGTATTAAGTGTTTGTCTTAGTGCATTTTCTGCTGCTCAGAGCACAGTACCACAAAATAGGTGAGTGGAAAGGAAAGAGGCTTATTTAGGCTCACCATTCTAGAGGTTCCAGGTGGAGGAGCCTCATCTGGTGACAGCCTTCTTGCTGGCAGATCTGAGACAAGGCTGAGAGAGCCACATGTGTTCATCCTTTAGTTCCCCTCCCCCTTAGAAAACCACTTTATTAGGCCATGGAGGCTTCACCCTAATGATTTGTCTAACCTTAGTCAGCTCCAAAAGGCCTCACTTATGAGCACCACAGTTGGACAAATTTCCACCCTCTTAAAACCTCACCCTGGGAATTAGATTTCAACATAAATTTTCAGAAGGCACAAACCATATTGAAACCATAACAATGATGAAGAGCTTTTCTTTTCCTTCCAGCCATAATTGCCATTTGATAGGTTTACACATTGGATTGTCTTCCCACCTACTTTTGTGTAAATTTTTTCCTGAAGCACAAAGAACACATGATTTTGTAGTTATTTTTTGAAATAAAAATGTGCTGTGGGAAGGAAAGAGATTGAGTCTCCTCTTTGTAATTTTCATCTGTACTAAAATGTATTCTACAGTGATTATAAATGTCAATCTTTGATTTGATATAATTAATCTTTTAATTAATATTCATAATGCATGTAACTAGCTGGATTTAATAAGCAACGGTTTAACTTACGGATAGCATTCTACTTATTAGTGAGTGACTTCAGGTATCATACTTTCAAAATGAGATAAATTTTTTTTCCTGGTAGCACATAGGTATACTACTGCACTGATATTCTCCAATAAGGTTTACATTACTTGAATTCTGATTGAAATATCTTTTCAGAATACAGAACAAAAGTAATTTACAGTCAATATGCCTGGTCAATATACTTAGTGCAAGTAGTCTGTCTTCCAGTAGAAAGTTACCCAGTACCTTAAGATTTTATCTTACTTTGTCATTAGAGGAATTGTCTAATCTAGTAGCTGCTTTTCCTCACTCTAGTCATCATAATAGATTCTTATTTGTTTTAGGTGCTGAACACATGCAGAATTTACATACACACGTGCACAATTTGCATATCCACATATACAATTTACAATATAGCCAGAAGGTAATTAGCCTTTGGTTACAGGCTGCTGCTAATGGGGTCAAGGTTGCAGATTTCCTGTTCCTATGAGTCTGTCTTTTTGCCCAGTTCCATTGCTATTGATGTACAGGACCCCTGGGCTGCTGTTGCACAAGTGCTGTTTGTCACAGGAAGGGGCCAGGCAGAAGGATGTGAGTGCCTCTCTGTCAGTCCCCCACCCCTACTACTCAGGACTCATCCTTTTCCTGACAAATGACATGGGTAGTGTGTGCCCCACCTGTGCATTCTCCAGGTTTGGTCCACAGATGTGTTCAGTGAAGATTTTTGTTACTGTCATTCTTTGGTACATTATCATTATATGGACAGGACAGCTAATCATTAAACATGACTTGGCAAATAGTTCATTGTGAAATTGAGAAATATCTTAGAAAATCTTTTGAGCTATAATTCTTTTAGTTTATCAGACGAAGTTTTTTTTTTTTTTTCATTTTGTAACAGATTAAATCTTTGGCTTTTAGTTTCCTTTTTGCAGCTATTTTCTTACTTCATTCTTTCAGATACCTTTCATCAATATCTCTTAAATTGGGAAGCATGTCAAATGTCAATATGCATTGTGATCTAGGAGAAATGTGTGAAATCAGTGCTTAAATTTCAAGTGAAATGAAAGATTTTTTTTTGGCCTCATTTACATTGTTTTATTCTTGGTCTTATTCTTTTAAACAAACTATTTTTTTTTACTTAAAAGGAAGTGATGAAACAAATGTTTATTATAATTCTTTGAGGATTACCGTGCAATCACTACAAGTTAAATTCATGTGCTTTTGTTTCAAAGTCATAAATCATTGTTTTGTTTACTTTGTGACTGTACTTGTCAATAATTGGTTGCTTAATCCTTGGATTACTTTTTTTGTTTTAACTTCTATTGCGCAGTAAGATAAGCGATAGTATTTTGAAACTAATGCACAAATATGAGAGAATTTATAAAATCTAGCTGAAAACGGAACAAATGTAATTTAGTCCATTTTCAGTATTCACGGTAGTGATGTTGTATAAAATCAACTGTCCATGGTGAATTGATGAGGAGGTTGAATGTCCCTTAGGGAAATATATAGTTTTGTTCCTATAGACTTCTGGCCACATTTTTGTCACCTGATCAATTCATGGACCTTGCTTCATGAGTGCTTGTGTTTAGTGACACATTATTTAAGATACATTGTGTATTCATTAGCACGAGACTAATAGCACCTCAACTCCTGCCTGGATAAACTTCTCTAACACACTTGTTTTCTCTGCAGAGAAAAATCACAGACTTCTTGTCCTTAGCAGCATTAGATTGTCCTTCAGCACCACTTTTACACAGTGAGCCATCCTAAAGAAACACACACACACACACACACACACACACACACACACACACACACAAACAACAACAACAACCAAAAAAAGCCAATCAAAAGCAGAAAAAAGTAGACTCCACAAGAGGCTCTTGCTCACATTGTGAGGTCTGAAAGAAGAAAGCAGACCATTGCACTGTGTGACCTGAACTGAAGAAATGAATACTGCACAGCTCAGTGACTTATTTTGTGACTGTCTGCACATTACTGGAAATGGCCATAAAAATGCCGTGGGTATTGGTTATAGAGCTGCAATTCAACTTTGGCAAGGAGGTGAATTTCCAAATACAGAACCCAGGAATAATAAAGACCAAGTTTCTACACATTTTAGATTAGAAAACAGAAAATAAGATCCTTATAATCACCCACTGAGCTGAAGAAGAAGCTTGGTTTAGTATTTTCTTTCATTACTTTGTCCTTTATTTGCTTAATTGAGTGACAAATTCTTATTAGTTATGCCTGACTCATATAATTTAGGAGAGAGGAATGTCTTCATCACTTTCTACTTCTATATCTAAAAATATCTGGTCCTATATCTAAAGTAGAACAGATATTCAATTAATTCTCACTGAAGGGACAACTGAATTCCTCTTACTTTGAACTTCATGAAATTTCTGAAACATCATATGCCAGGGAGTTGAGAATAGTAATTACACAGAAACGAATTTGTGATGATGGTTTTAATTATCCTTAAAACATCTGGAATTAACTTATTAATGGCATTATATAGCTTAACACATTAAATAGGACCATGCTGGCTATAGAACAGGGATATCATGTTTAATAAATATATTTAAATATAAGTAATAAACTCTCAGCTCAAATCCAAGGGCATCATTATTAGATCAACAAAAGGAACTGTGTTACTTCTCAGTTAACAAAGAAAAGGACTTTTGCATTTATTTATCTCCAGGAACACAAAATATAAATTCATAACAATACCATGCATCTTACCCTTATTCTTTTTTCCTTATTATTGTAAGTATACCCTACCCGAGTCTTTCCATTATTGTAATGACTTGTGAAAAATAATTAAATTTTTGCAACTATTCTTCACTTGATTTTATTCTTTTTAAAATTCTTTCTTGGAGGGTATTAAATGTCAATAACAGAAAGAAAACTGATAATTTTGTTTGTATACTTGGGTTTCCCTTGACAGTGTTTTTAAGATTGGTGATATGAACTTTTAAAATGAGTAATTTGGTTCCTATAAATGGAAAGGTAAGAATAATTTCTGAACTATATATATATATTTACTATGTACATGAGGCTGACCTGGAATTCACTATGTAGCCCAGGCTGGTCTCAAATTCACAGTGATCCTCCTGCCTCAGCCTCCCGAGTACTGGGATTATAGGCATGTGTCACCATGACCGGCAATTTCTGAACAATATTATTTTCAATTTTATTTTTTAGCTTATTTCAAAATTTCTATTAACACACATTTGTAGTACATAAGGTTTACATTTCTTGTGTGGAGTTAGCATATGTATGTAACACATCTTAATTTCTTTTTTCATCTACTTGCTCTCCCTTCTGTCCTTCCTCCTTCCATCTCTTGAGCCCTTTCCACTTGAGAAAGATCTATCTCCCTACTCCATATTATCTGTCTTTTAATTTGGTGTTTATTTATATTTTTCACATAAAAGAAACCATGTGACATTTAAGCTTGTGTTTCTGCTGTATTATACTTTAGAGTCTCCTGGTGCATCTATTTTCCTACATTTTACTCAAATTTATCTTTCTTTACGCCAGAGTAGTATTCTATTGTGTATAAATGCTACATCTTCCTTACCATTCATCTGTTGATAGATACATGGGTTGCTTTCAAAACTTAGTTATTATGAATTGGGCTGCTATAAACACGGGTATATGTGTATCACTGTAGTATAAAATATATTATTACTCAGCCAAAAAATTAAAACATTTTTTTCAGAATATTGGCTGATCCATATTTGCACTGGCTGACTGAGAGATGTTTGTTGTGTGCTTCTTAAAAACAATTGTCAGGGAATGTAAGGAGCCTTCGACCAGTTCAGTGGCTTTGCTAACATTTTTTCTTGCAGAAGGATTTTTAACATCCTGCTGACTAGGTCCTGTGGAGCCTCACAACAAGAAAATCATCTCTTGCAGATTAGCTTATAAATACAACCTTTGCATGTTTTGAAATGCTATTTCTGAGACAGGATGTACATTTAACTTTGACTCTAAATGCTTATTTTAGTCTCAGTACTAAACAGGAGAAGGAGAAACTAGAATGATTCATGCTACTTGTTTGCTAGTATTAAATGTCTATTATTTGTATCTCTGCTTTATTTCATTTTCTGCTTTCCATAAGCTCTGGAGATTATGAAGCTGCTCCTCAAAAACGGACATTGCAGATGCTCACTCTGTAATTTTAAGTCCAGTAGAAGTTTCTAAGGGGCAGCCATTTCATTTTCATTAAAGATGCTTTAAATCAGGATTGTCAAAGGCTGTGTTGTTATGACAAACAGAAGCATTGCTTAAATGAGGCTTAATGTTTGTAGGTACTGAAGGCTATATGTAGTATCTGTACATAGTTAATCATGAAGTTCTGCTTGGCTTTATTATGTATTTACTTACTATTTTACTTGTAAAAGTCAAGAATCAATTGTTGCAGTCATTCAGTAAGTCTTTTAAAGTGATTCTTTTCTAAATAGAGATTATTCTACTAGAAATAGTCTCTATGGAACCAGAGTAGAAATTAATGTAGCCAATGTAATTAGTAAGTTTGATTAACCGTACCTCAGGTGATAAATCCTGGGAATTGGGGTAGGGGGGTTGATGTTCTTACCCAAGGGAGGTCCTCACATTTCTTAAAGATTTTTACCAACCTGACACATGGATTTATGGTAAGGTCCAATAAATGCTTAGTGACAGGTTGTTTAATATGGCCACATCGATATATCACAGAGCTCTAATTTACTTTATAAAATAAATATTTAGTTTTTCTTTCAAATAATGAAGTGTGTATGCATTTATTAAAGTTTTGAAATGCTGAGCTATAAACTACAGAAGATAACTTATTTAGCTGGGACAGAAATAGCTTGAATTCAAAATTATTTGGATTTCCCCCATTTTTCTGAAAATGGAAGCAAATGTAAGCCAAAATGATCATAACTGTAGAAAGATTAAATTTTGAACTCTTTCTCACATTCTTTTCTCCCTCTCTTCTTATAGCCATAAATACGATTCTGCCAGGTCTTTTTTGTTTGTAAGAGATTATTTGTAGTCTATTTTTAACCCCAAATCTAGAAGGGTAACAGAGTTTAGGGAGGGAGATGACTTGGTATTTCTTCAGAGTGTCTGTTAAAGTGGCATAGGGCTAAAGGTCTTTGCAGAATTACTTTTCTTATGTGCATGGTCAACAACCCAAATGGCTAAGCAAGAAGATGAAGAGCAGACAGTATTTAATTATGGGAGTTTCTGTTGCCCCAAAGTCACAGAAGGAGCAGCTGCTTAAACATTGCTTGCCCTTTGACTAATGGGCAAAGAAACTGAAAGAAGACCAAAAAGGGATTAATATATGTAAGACTTAAACAAAAGTAGAACTACCTTCGGAGCAACAACAACAACAAGCATATTAAGAAATATCAGAAGTCATGTTTTAAAGAGACCATGAATGTACATTTATGAAATGTTTTATTCTTTGAATGTAATCAAAATGGAAAGGTAAGTGTTAGCACCACTCTGTAACAATGAAAGTTCAATTGTTTGCCTTTGCGTGTATAATTTGAGTTGGAAGTATAAAAACACCAATTGAATCTAATTTTCTAAGATGAGTAAAAGGTTTGAGAAAGTCAAGCAATGACTGTGGCCTTTCTTTTGTACTTTGCTATTAATTCTTTGTCACTTACTACATGCTGGATGACTTATCTTCTCCTCAGAAGTGCTCCAAGAATCCTGGCTTATGTTTTAAGTAGATTTCTACAATCCTCAGAAAATGAAGTCTTTTTCATTTGAATTGAGTTTAGAATAAACTTCTAAACTTCAACTTTAGATAAAACCATAGCATTCCTCCTTCCTGGCATAATTTGGGAATTACAGTAAAACTATTTCCAAAGAAGACTTTTATAATTTTGCTTCCGGTTATCAATTCCTTTATATTCGTGATGTGCTAAAAATTTGGAGTCCCTTCTTAGTGAATTTGACTATTTCTATAACATGTTCTTTGAAATGTACTACTTGAGTGTTTGTGTCTCCATTGTTGAAATTGCTATTTTAGCATCCCAATCATGCTCTTAATTAGTAAATGGTACTTGGTTTCTTTCAAACTGGTAATTTTTCCTCACCTATCACTGAGTTAGGCTAGGACTATCACTGCATATATCAATATTCAGATATTTTTAAATACTCATAAAACTTAAAACTTTTGTTGCAAATGACAAAAGCTGAACTCAAGCTACTCAACATAAAAACTGAAAGCTGTTCTTTTATTTTTCAAAATTATGTGAAAAAATGAGAGGAGCTGTCCTTAGAGGTGTGTGCTCTAACCACTGTCTTTGCTTTTTTGTGTGTCTATTTCATTTTTTATTTTTCTCTGACTTCTCCATGCATTTAGAACCAGGGTCACTGAGAGTTCCTGAGTTATTCTTCTGTAATTTTATCACCACAGAGGAAATGAGGTTTTGGAAATTCTCAGGGAATCATTTTGCTGCCCATAACGTGGGTCACGAGTTCATCTTTTAGAACTGTCACAGTGTCCAGGCAAGATTAGATGTCAGAGGTGCCCAGTCACAGACCAGGAGCTCACAACTGGGATAAAATATATGAAAAGTTATCAAAAAATGAGAAGAGATGAAAGGAGACCGGAAATAATAATCATCCATGTATCTTCTTCTACATATTTATATAAACAAAGCACTATCAGGAGAAATCATGAACTTAAATTATAGAAGAATTGGAAAACCAACATTTGTATGCTTTAGGTTTATTGAATATATCTGCATGTAATCATCAGTAAAGTACAAAGGACAGTTGGGAGGATGGGAGCGAGACAGAAAAATAGTGAGAAAGAGTGGCTGTAAAGAACAGAGGGAAAAGTGGGAATCTTGAAGTTGGTAAGTTGGGAGTTGTGGATAAGGACCAGGACAGACACCCGGTTAGGGAGATAACTATGAAGAGAGGCACTGGCACATAGAAAGGAGTGTGAGGTGACACAGGCACTAGAATAGGGAAAGAGGAGGCTCATAAGAGTGGATCTTTTATGTTTAATTTGAAAGAAAAGAAAAAATGCTGTGATTACTATTATCTTTGTATTCACTGTCTGGGTCCATTAGAATATTTTGGTATCATCAGGAGGCATAATATAAAATGAGAATTGTGGGCAAAATTTATTTCCAACTTATAAATACCTTTGAATATGACATGAGCAAATATAATGACAATTCTCAATGAGTAGTGTTATTTTATAATCAGTGGTAAAGAGAGCATATTATATTTTAAAATCACACAGTACTTCAAAGGCTGCAGAGAGAACAAAGCTCTATTGAATAATGAGTGAATGGTGTATCTTACAGGAGTACTTGTTCTGGTGGAACACTTCAAATATCATTTGGCTGCTACTTATGCCTGGGTTTGCTTTGTATCCCAGGGAGATGATCTGACCTTAAGATTTTGTCAGCTTCAAAGAAAGCTCCAATTTTTACCTCATCTCTGTGGGACGGAAGCAACGGACCCTTGGTTAACAACAGGACTCCAAATTGATTTTAATATTGTGAATTCTTTACTCTGATGCAGGAAATGTTGTCTGGCCCATCCCAGTGGGCTAGTGATTATAGAGCTGGATTAGACTTCAAAACGCAGACAGGCTCCATAGGTCTGGAATAGTGATAAGGTCCAGAGCTTAGAATGTATTAGGAGACGATCCACACAATCAAGTATAATTATGCTAATATACTCTTGAGTGGACTTGTTGGTTCTGAGTATGTACAACCAATCCTTTTTGCAGTTTTCCATGGTTATAGCTCAGGAAACAAAATATGTATATTAGCTGATGAATGCTGCTTGGTGTATTAGTTAGCTTTCCATCATTATGACTTACATCAAGAAAAAAGGTTGATTTTGGCTCAAGGGTTTGGAGATTCCAGTCCAAGACAAAGCAGATCCATTACTTTGGTCCACTGTGGGAGTCCTGGATAGAAATTGTAGAGAACACACACTGGCCTAAACTGCCCACCTCATGGGTCAGGAAGCAGAGAAAAATAGGAAAAGATCAGGGCTGAAAATCTGCTTTGAGGGCACTCCCTCAGTCTTCAAAGAATTTCCCACTAGGCCCCACCTCCTCAAAGTTCTACCACCTCTCAATAGTGCCAGGGGCTGGGAAACAACCCTTTAAATGGGGGGCCTTTGGAAGACATTCACCATGAAAACTGTAGCAGTTGCATATATCCAGTGATATCTTCATCTAAATTTCAGCCCATTCTATTAAAGTAGGCATAAAAATGTATTCTTACAGGAAATATTTATTGAAAGCTCAGAAAGTATAACATTGATCAATTTTTAAATATTTACAAATGACTGGGCTGGGGATTTAGCTCAGTAGTGCTGTTGCCTGCTTCACAAGCACAAGGACCTGAGTTTGGTCCCCAGTAGGAACGACAAAAAAAAAATGACCCTTTACCAAGCTTCTTTAATTATTTCTTGCTGATTTTTTTTTTTTTTGAGATGGTCTCACTACGTAGTTCACCCTGGTCTTGAACTCATTATGTAGCAAGGTAGGCCTCAAACTTGTGACAATCCTCCTGCCGTAGCCTCCCAAGTTCTGGGATTGCAGACATGTGCCACCATGCCCAGCAGAAAAATTTAATGATATAATTACTCATGTGACTTGGGTGAAGTAGAAAGAGATCGTAACCACATTAAAGTTCTCATTTTGCCTCTGTGGATCCGTGTTAGCCCCTGTAACCTTCACAGGCTTGAAGGTTTCCACATTGCACTGACCAAACAGGGAAGCAGTGAAACAATCTCGTTAAGAAATGGCTCCAGGAAGGCAAGCAGTCACCATCCATAGAGTATGCAATTGTTTTTCTGCAGATATCCCACAGGAATAAAAACACTTTAAAAAAAGGGGGAAGGGGGAGGGAGTAGGGAGGAGGGGGGAGGGGGAGAGGGAGAGGGAGAGGGGGAGAGAGAAGGAGAGGCAGCTGGTTCCCGAAATACAGCAGCAAAGGCATTGCCCTCTCTTCTCTGCCCTCTACATTCCATTAGCTCTTGGCCCATCTTCACTCAAAACTTCTTGAAGATTTTAGCAGTGTAATGACAGGATTACCATTAGGTTTCAGAAAGATAAACTAGCCATAAATTTGAAGGGAAATAGAAGTTTAGAAAAATCTGTCCTTAGAGAAAATTGTTATAAGTTTTTTTGTTTTGCTTTGTTGTGTACCAGAGATTGAATTTAGGTCCTTGTGCTTGCAAGGCAGGTGGCAGAAGCACTGAGCTAAATCCCTAGCCCAGAAGTCTTTTTGTAATATTCCAGAAACAAAACTAATAAGGAGAGTTTGGAGAGTCAATCATAGATCAATTGCTGGAAGCTAATTGGATCTGAAGAAAGCATTCAGGGACTCAAGTTGTCAGCTTTGATCACAAGGCTGAGTAGTGATACAGTGAGACAGAAATTGCCATGAGGAGAACAAATGCAACTTTGCATTTTATGAGTTTAAAGAGGCTAAAAGTTGAACTTTGTTTTAGATGGAAGGAACATGTAGGTCGGCAGGAAGTTGATGTGATGCTAGGATAGAAGGTATGAATTTGCGTTCAGTTTACTTGGTGTGAGTAGGTCAAAAGTCTATTCAGAGGCCATGACCTTATAAGGATATAGAATGCAATGTGTTAAACTTTCATTTTCGTCATATATTTTCTTTGCATATGAATATTTTATATGTACAGATGAAGTATCCGTAATGTGTATTAGGACCAGAGGTGTTTCAGATTGTGAATCATGCAGATTTTTAAAGTATTTGCATAAAAACACAAAGATAGCTTAAGAATGAGATCCAAGACTAAATCTGAAATTCACATATGCTTCATATATAGCAAAGTTAAGCCTTTTTACTGGCATCTTTCAATGAAGGAATTTTCCACTTGTGGTCTTATATCAGTGACCAAAAAGTTTTGAATTTTTCAGCATTCTACATTTTCAGATTAGGGGTACCCAACCTCGACCCACTATTTATATAAACTACACATACTCATAGGAAACCAACTACCGGTATGTGCAAAGTTGTATCCTTGTTAATGACTATGTAATGATAAGCAAAGAATGGCCAGTTCTTGCTTATTTGAACTTATAGGGACCAAGATCACCAACCATTAATCACGAAGGTATAATTCCAAAACAAAGTCAGCATCTTCACAAGGCAAGTTTTATTTCTAGGGGGAAAAAGGAACACAATATAACTGAAGTCCTTGTGATATTTCAAGACATTACAAGAAAGTGGAGCCAAGTTGAAAAATTCAAGGAATTGTCATCTAGGCAAAAGGTGATAGAAAAGGGGTGCCTGGACTTCAGGAAAATTCTATGACAAGAAATTCTGGGGGTACATGGTAAGTTGAAGGACACTTAATCAGAGTTTAAGAACAAGGGAGAAGATAGGGATGTTCAATTTACAGACCACAAGAACTTACAAAATTAATATTTTGATTCATGTTTCAAGAATAAGGAAATGCCATCGAAGGTTTTAGTTTTTAAATGATCATTGATCCAGGTCTGCTTTATCCAAAGAAGAAGGGTAAAGTAGAAGAGATTCATCTTCCTCTCAGGGGTCTGCGTTAGGAACGAGCCAAGCCTCCCTAAGCACTTTCCACAGCGTTTACCCCAGACACAGATAAGTGTGGCTGACTTAGTCCACTGATTTCTCGCTGGGGTAACCTAGTGCTTCAGGTGGCAGATGACACATTTCTGGAGAAATGAAATAGTTCTGCTTAGATTCATTGCTAGACTTTTATGGAGAATTCTAACAGCACCCACTCAAAACAAAACAAAACAAAACACTGAAAGTCACTTGTTAGAACCCCCAGTTACCTTTGGAGGACCATTGCCTCCTCCTCCATTGAATAATTCAGCACTTAACGTAGATAATTTTTGGTTATTCAGAGAATGGATTCTTTTGCAATTATATTATTTCCTAAGATTCAACATTGTCTAGTTAAAAGTGTGAGCTGTATATGAGGAATTCTTGCTGCAAAAATAACTACTTGTGAAGAGATGCAGCACCGTCAAGCAGTAGTTCCAACTGTGTGGTAGTTTCAATTTTGCAGTTGCAGCTGCCTCCTTGCCTATATTCTTCCCAAATCAAGCCACTCCTTAGGTGTCTGGGTAGGTTTTATGTTATCAGTTACTCTACAATAAATCATATGAGTCATATCTCATCATAGATAAAATTTTGATTGTGATATATATATTCATTTATATGAATGAAAGGCCTGGGATTATTAAGCATATATTTAAGTAAGCTGTCTAGCTACATCCAGAAAGTTTGTGTCTGCTACCATTCAAATGAAAGAAGCTAGTCAAATGACATATAAGCTGATAGTGCTTTCCTGTTCTGATTTCTTATTCATGGAAAGTGAGTGTAAGATTTGAAGAGTTGAGAGACTTAGGTCATTGGCACAGAATTCTGCGTTAATTCTTTTCATGAAAGTGCAAAGAACGTTCAATCAACTTTTTCAGCTCTAGTAGCATCATCAGACCAGAAGATGAGCCAAAGGAAATTAAAAGCTCTTTATAAATTTTTCATAAGCACTTGGAAATCAGAATTTCTATCACATGGCTTGAAAAGAATAGGAATCTGTTCAGAATGTGTGCGGTGACAAGATTAAAATTTCTACTAGCATAACCTAGATATTCATACATCTGCAATAAAAAATACTTATTTTTTTATGAATCTTTCTTAGTCAACCTCTGTCATGTGCTTATACACAAACATAATTTCTTTAATGTGCCCTGAATCTCTATGGTCATAGGTGCTATGTTTCATTATATTTCCCCTGAAAGTTTTGCATTGACCAGAGGGATATTTTTTTTTTCAGCTTTAATTGAGTTTATTGGTACATTTTAGGGATACAGTACAGTTACATTCATTGTTGGGATCTTGTACCTCTACAGAGGTATATTTTTATAAACAAAACTTTTGAAAAGTATTTTCTTAGTTGACAGGTAATAATTGCAAATATTTATTAGGCACAGTGTGATATTTTGGTACATGTATGCATTGTGTAATCACCAACTAAAGATAATTAAGTCACCCATAGCCTCAAACATTTATCATGTCTTTGTTATTCAAACACTCAGTCCACTATTGCAGATATTTTTATTTATATGATCCAATATTATCAACATACTCACTGTTCTGTGTAAGAAAACACCAGAATTTATTTTTCTTATCTAGTATTCATTAAAAAGTCTCTTCTCATATCCCTGCTCTCCTACCATATCCAGCTCGAAGTACTACCATTCCACTTTCTACTTCTACGAGCTCAACCTTTTAAAATTCCATACAAGAATGAAATCATGTGCTACTTGATATACTGTTTGTGTGTGTGTGAAAACATATATCTGTGTATATACACACATATGTTTTTGCGAGAATGTGTGTATGTATGTATATAACATTTTTCCTATCCAATCATTTAATAATGGACATTCCGGTTGGTCCTCTGAGTATCTAGGAATAGTGCTGCAATGAACATGGGAGTGTAGATGTCTTTTCAGCAAACTGATTTCTTATCAAAAATGCTGGTAAGGATGTGTTTTTAATTCATTGAAAAATTTTCAGTTTTTTTTCCATGTTGGCTATACTCATCTGCATTCTTACTAACAATGTATAAGACTTCCTATTTTTCCACATCCATACCAGCATTCATTATCTTTTGTCTTGTTGAAAATAGCCATCTTAATTGGAATAAGAGGAGAGCTCATTGTGTTTTTTGATTTGTATCGTCCCGATCATAAGTAATGTCGAGCCTTTTTTTAGGTGTGGGTGCCAGGGATCAAACTCAGGACCTTGCTCTTGCAAGGCAGGCATGATGCTACTGAACTAAATCCCCAGACCTGAGCATTTTTAAATGTACTTTGCCATTTAAAAACTGTCTGTTCAGTTAATGTGCCCATTTTTTAGTTGAATTATTGGGGGTTTTAGCTACTGAGTTGATGTATTACAAGTTTTAAGAGAAAATAATGTTAACGTTTTCAGTAGTATTGTAAGAACATTTGCATTTTTAAGCAATCAGTTATCCTGAGTGGTTTTGTTTCAAAAAATGGAAAAAGAAATATGAAAACAAAACAGAAATGGCAATAAAAGCAGTGGTGGTAAAGTAGCAGAGACATAGATAGTTAGAGGTGAGATATTCCAAATCATGAACTAGTTATTATAATCATGCTGTCTTGTTTTCTCTGAAAACATCTACTAAAAGCGTGTTATGAGCTTGATATTTACTAGAAGTTCAAAATTGTAAGGACTCTCCTACTCACTACTAGATCCTTAAATGATTTTTGACAATTAAGGAAAAACAAGGACATATTCAAGTACCAATTGCTGGAATTCATGTGTTAAAGCCTTAAAGATGGTGTTAGTTGTGGTTACTGGTCTGTAGCTTCCTTGGATTTATATGTATGCTTTTCTGAAAAAGGTTTCCTATAGAAAGTTCACAGCATGTCATGATTTCATCATGTTTGCATCCTGACCTGATCCAGCATGTCCATTCTCCATCATTATTTTCTTTTTGTAGATTGTGTATTTCTCAAAGTCTTAAAGATAAGGGTTTTAGTATTCTCTCATAACCTGGCTATCTGGTTTTGTGTGCCATGTACAGTCTTCAGCTAAAGTCTCACAGGACCCTTATATGCTCATAGGTGGGGCTTTTTGGAGGTTGCTGGATCTTGGGCGTGTGACTGTGGATTAATGGTATGATACTGGTGTGATATTGGAATTAAGGGTGTGTGGGTTAGTCCAGGTAGCTGGTTGGTTTAGCTTAATTCTTAGTTTAGATAATGGAAGCCCCCTCTGGCTGTAGGTGGCACCAATCTATAGGTTTACAGCCTAGATGGATACACAGGGAAAGGGAAGGCAGGCGACTTCTGCTCCCACTTGCTGCTTTGTGACTAACTCCTTTTGAGTATATGGCACAGTTATGAATTAATTAAATTCAGTAACATCTTTGCAGTTATCGCGCAGTATAAGATGAAGTTTTATAAAGTAAAATTTAGGAAATTTAATACTTTTCTTCTGTTAGCACTTGTCTGAATCACTGAAATCGATGACTATAATTGAGCTTAAGTAGACACTGATAAAATTAATGCTACTCATTGGAAGTTTTATTTGTTAGCCTTTATAAAATTATTATAGCAAGCCCAGCAATGTTTAGCCCATGTTTTAAACTTTCAATCCCATATTTATTTAATAAGAAATTCTGAAAAATTAATTTTAGAATTGTTATTATACAAATGATAAAAACTTATAAAAATTAATTGTCATTCCACTTCTATGCAGAGTATATTCTTCTGTGGATATATGTGAAATTCATTCATTCTTTTTCTTCCAGACAGATTTATTGAAGGTTTTCTGTTTACTAGCAGGCACAGTTAAATTATTAATAGAATGTGTTATCTGCCTCAAAAATGTAGAATTTCTTATACAAATATGTGTGTGAGGTAGTACAATGTTCTTGTTAATTTACTAAGTGGTAGCGTGTGCTCAGTAAAGAGATTTAATTAATATAAACAAGCAAAAAAGCATGAAAAGCAACTGACAGTTAGGTTATTTTATGGTTAATTTTTATGCTTACTTTCCAGATACAGTGATAAATATTTTCATATTTATTTATAAGATAAAAAGATGTTTAAAAATCTTACTTGGAAGCATTGTTTTCTTCTGAAAATTTCTTTCATGATACTAAGCAAAGTTGAAATATGTAAGGAATAAAAGGGAAATAAAGAAGAGAGTATTTATTGACAGGAAAAGAATCAGGAAGAGTAAGAAATTATTTTAAAATGAGCAATCATCTTATTGACCGGTGGCTATCCATAGCCATTTGTTAAAAGGCACTAGTATCTACGACATTAATTTCTGTAAGGTAGGGCTTCATGACAGAAACGCGGAAAAGTGTCATAAGGATACTTTCTTTAATTTAGACTCTTCTTTCCTGAATTTGATTTTTTGTTATAGTTTCAACAATTTTTATATAATTACTTCCTCACATGTTTCAGTTATTTTTGGACTGTTTTTAATGGCTTACAACAAAACTGAGCAGAAGATACAGTCTTTTTTATTACCTTCACCCCAAAATATACACAGAATGCCTCACTACCAATATCTCCCACCAGGGCGGTACTTGATAGAATTATAGCCCCACATTAATATATCATAGTTACCTCATATTTATAGTTTACATTGGACTTTAACTTGTTGTGGCACATGCTATGGGTTTGGAAAATATACATTGACTTGTGCTTAGCATTGTAATATTCTTCTGATTAATTTCTCTAATGTATATGCTGCCTATTTCCCCCTGTCCTTATTGTCCTCAGAAGGAGCTAATCTTTTTACTGTCTCCTTAATTTTTCTTTCTCCAGAGTATCATATATTAGAAACAGTTCATAGGCTCATTCGGGTTGGTTTATTTAACCTAATAATGTGAATTGAAGTTGTGTCCATGTACCTAATGGGGGACATTTTGGTGGCTTTCAGGTTTTGACAATTACAAATAAAACTGCTGTAAACATCCATTAAAAATATGTTCAGGAATATTTTCAGCTCCTTTGCATAGAAATTAAGGAGTACAATTGCTAAATTTATAGAAAATTATACCATTTTGTTAGAACCATGAAATTGCCTTACAAAGTGACAGTTTCAGTAGTAGTGCTTATGACATAACCATTATTTATCAACCAAACAGCTTTCTTTTCAACAAACTAAACACAAGTATGTCTCAGTGGAGTTGGCATTTCTCAGGTTGATCATTCTTTGACAAGGACAGTACTAAACATTACAAAACATTTAGGATCCATGATTCCTGCATACTGAATGACAATAGCATTTTCTAGTCATTTTAACAACAAAAAATTGCTCCACATAAACAGATATCACCTATGCTGGATGAATAGAGGAGGCAAACTTTATCTTCTGTGAACTGGCTCTATGTAATCCTCTAGCAATGAAGCTAATGGAATATTTTTGCAGACTAAAACTCCTTAAAATAGTTAAGAAGTAGTTAACTGAATGTATCTGGAGGGAAAATTTTGCTGAGGTGTACATGTAAATTCCGAGCATTTAGTAAATCTGTGAGTTTTTCCTTGTTTTTAAAAATACCCCCTTGGGCTGGAGATCTATCTCAGTGGTTCAGTGGCCTGCCTTGCAAGCACAAGGACCCCAGTTCAATCCCCGGTACCAAAAAAACCCAAAAAACAAACAAACAACAACAACAAAAAACCACCACCAACAAAAAAACCCTAAACTCCCTAGATGATCATCAGTGATATAGAAGTTATTTTGTGAAAAATTCCTCCAAAAATAACACATATTGGGATGTAAGATCATATTCTTCATCTCTGCAATGAAATGACCTTTATTAATGAAAAAATGGAAATAAAGTATTTGTACATGGGGAGGGGAGGAAGGGGTGAAGGGAGGGCAGGGACAAGGGTAAAAAATGAGAACCAGGACCTGTCGTGTAAAGGTACAAGATTCCAATAATGAATGTAACTGTACTGTATCACTAAAATGTACCAATAAACTCAATGAGGAAAAAAAAAAGAATGACCTTTATTTCTAGTAGTTTTCTCTCTCTTATCCTCTGCTATGAAGAATATTGAATTAGATGTCATTACAGGGTACTGTTTGTTGGATTAGTAGTTATAAATAACTAAAGAGAGAATTAAATACATATATCTGCATGTGTACATTGTGTTCAGTTATATTGTCATCAGAGCTTATCAGTTGTATTTTGCTATTTAATTAAGTAACTGCTATCATTAATTATTTACTTTATCTGACATAATTATTAACTAAAGCTGACATTTTCCCAATAAAAATCAATTTGCTTATAAGAGAAGCTACATTTCTTTGATCCACTGTATAAAATATGCGAGCTTTGTAGGAAGAATGAATTAACACTTCAAGCAATTCTTTTGTCTTGTCACTTTGGTGACATGGACCAGTCTGAATGGATAGGGCTATAATGTACAGGGTGTTCGTCTTTTTCAGAGTGAAAAGCCATTAACAGTTATTTCAGGGTTACTGTGTTTATGACACTTGTAAATTGATTTATGGTATTAGCCAAGCAGGTTATTGAACAAAAGCTTGTTAATTTCCTTTGTGTTTATTCTTCCTTAGCTTTAAGGTGTTGAGTGATTCTGATCGCACTTTAAGCTTATGGAAATGTGCTGAACCTCCTCTCCCTTATGACCTCTTCCAAATCAAGGGAATAGTTTATCCCCACCTGAAAATCACATAAGAAGGTATTTCATAAAGGGACACTTGAGGTCAAAGGGAAGTGAAGGTGACATTCACTCCATCATGAAAGTGTCAGGTGGCTTTTATATAACACACCTTGCTGGATGCGGCTCAGTGATTCTTAAACCATTTACTGCGCGAGGAAGAGAATTCCAACAATTCCAAGTAATAGCATCAGCACTGTTATACAAACTGTGGAGTAATTTTTTAAAACTATTTCAAGAATACCAGTGTTATATCCTTTCCTATTTATGGTATTAGAACTTGTTGACATATTTTAAGCTTCCTGAGTAGGAAAATGTTGACTGGTTTAGCATGCAAGCTAATTCCTGTCTGTGGTATTCACTGAGGCTGACACATCTTAATGCTGTCTCTGGGTGAAGAGGAAAGTCACACAACCACCGTCAGCCCTCATTTTGGCGGCACTCATTGTATGTCTTCTATAAAAAGGACAGACTGTCTTTGTCATTTCTGCTTCGTGTAGGGGCTACCACAGAAGTCAGAGTTTTTAAAATAGCAGTCACAGGAGTTAAAATTTTCTTTGCTTTGTTATGTTTTCTCTTTCTGAAAATTAACCCAAACATGTTTGTGAATAATTATTGAGATAAAATGCCAAAGATTTGAAAAGTATCACAAAGGAAAGGGAAAAGAAAAAATATGAGAAATTGAAAAAAATGGAAATAAAGTGTTTGTAAATAGGGAAGGAAGGAGGGGGTGAAGGGAGGGAAGGGGTAAGGGGAAAAAATGAGCACCAAGACCTGTCATGTAAAGGTGCAAGATCCCAATGATGAATGTAACTCTGCTGTATACGTAAAATGTATCAATAAACTCAATGAGTAAAAAAATAAAGATAAAACATAAGATCCCCACCTCCCCACAAACAGCTGCTTTTCTAAATTCTTTTTTATCCATCCACCTCACTAGTCAAAATTACTCCTTTTAAAGATACAGTAGAAAATTCTTTATTTTTAAGTTTCAATATGCAAATTTGAATCACTTTACTTGTTAAAAGGAAATAAAAGTATTTACAATTCACTAAGACCATTAGGGAATCTTAGTGTCAAATGTCTTCAGTAAATCTGACAGCAGTACTATGAATTTTTTTTAAAAAACTACGTGATTATTATGGAATGGTTATTATTCAGAATACATTAACAATAGCAGAGACCTTTGAACTAATTTTAAAGTATTTTGGTTTCCTGCCAACTTTATTCTTAAATCATTTTTATTCATCTTTACCACTCAATATTTTATTAATAAAATGTAAAACTATCTCTATTAGAGACCTTGCAAAATTGACAAATTAAGAATCAAATCATAAAAGAGAGATGAAAATGTATGAGTATATACTAACAGCTGTCCAGATTTAAATAATCACTGTGAATTAATCTTACATTTTCTTTAGTTGAACTGAGACTTTCCAACCTCTTAAACAAATAAGGAAAAAACTCGAGTTACATTATTTACTTGTGCAAATACACAGAACAAACACACTAAACTTCAGACTCCAAAATTTCTAAATCTCGTTCTACCAAAACAGGTACAGTTACTTCAGAAAGTCTCTTTTTCTGTCTGTTTTTGTTTAAAATAAATGTCAGTATTCTTTATTATAATTTTCATAGCTTTGTTCAGTGTCTGTCTAGAAGAATCTCTTTACTGTTGTTGGAATATTTTAGGCTGATTTCTGATTTCCACAGAATGAATGGTCATTCGGGAATGATTATTATTCAGAATATAGTAACAATAGCCCGTGACATTAAAAACAGCTCTGTTATAGAAACATTAAAAGGTACCTGAAATAGAGAAAGTAATATAAAGAACTTCCATATTTTTTGCCCAGATTCAGTAATCACCTGTATTTCATCAATTCTTTTACCTTACTGTTGTCTCTATTTTAGATAGCTCTTTCTGCATGCCAATCACCCCAAGACCAATTGTTTTAATAAAAAGAAAAATACACTAGTGTTTTCTTTCTTTGAGTGAACCTGCTGATCTCAGTCAGTCATGAGTGATATTGGCAAAGCTGCTTCTTACACCCATGTCCAGCTGGCCGGTCACCTTGGGCTCACCGGGCTAGAATGGCTGCCCTTTCACATTTAGTGGCTGGCTGGTTGTTGGCTCAGAGTTACAAGAATAGCATGCAATGTGGCTATCACCTTCTGCCAGGGCAGCTGAGCTTGTTCCCAAGGTAATGGACCAGGGATGCCGGAGATAGAAAGACAAGGAATAAGAAGTACAGGGCTTCTCAAGACCTAGAGGCAGAACTCATCCTGTTGGTGAGGAGCTTGCCACTATCCAAAGTTCAGGAAATACCTTCTTGAGAGAAGCTCTACAGTCATCCTGAAAGTGGGCAAAGAGAAGAATGGGAGACGTGAGGAAGCTTTTGCATCAATCTACCACAATTTGCCACTAAATGCTTTAAAAAGTGTATTTTTATTTTTTAAGTTGTCCTGACTTTGTTTCTATACTAAGTTGTATAGAAGCCATGCATGTTAACTATACTCCTTAGATGTTTGTAGACTAATCCTATTACTACTAAGAATATGATAACTACTATCAGAACTTTCCATACATTTAATTTATTATTCCGTGCTAATTATACATGATCTCACTTAAGCCTCATAGATATGCGATAGTGCAGCAGCTATTTCATGCACTGATAGGGATGAATAAGAGAGGTCGGATTAATGATCCAAGGCCATATATCAAATCTGCTCTTATACTGACTCCATTTTCTATTTATATATAACCCTCTCCTGTTGGCTGGTCAGCAGGCCTCAATAGCTTGGTCTTTGTTTAAGAGACCAGATAAAATTCACAAAGGCTAAGCTAACTCAACCTTCCATTTCTGTAGGCAGAAGATGAATGTAATTAATGGAATAAATTGTTTCTATATTTATTTCTATTTCCATATAACTCTTTTAAATACACAGGGGTCTTGCCTTCCATACATGAGGCCATGGGTTGTATCCCCAGTACCATCTTCTGAAAATCACAAGGATCTCTGAGGTTACCTGATAATATTGATGATACATTATAGGCCATGTTTGGAAAAAACAAAGAACTTTACCTCCTTATTGTTGTGCTGGAAGTAGTACTATGATATATATGCATGGTTATCCACTTTTACACTAATATCAAAAACCAGTGTGCTCTTAACTAGCCTGCCTCCATCCCTTGCTACTGGAGATTGAACCCAGGGCCTTCACACTGAGCTACTGCCACTGCCCTTTTATTTTAAGACTGCATCTCACTTCAAGGTGCCCAGGAGGGAGTCAAACTTGCAGTCTCCCTGCCTCACTCTACCAAAGAGCTGGGATTACTGGTGGGCCTTGTGCTTTTAATTCTTATGCCGTTAGTCAAGGTAGAAAAGCTGAGGCAGTCAGGAAGGGTCGGTTGTATGCTAACATCCTCAGATGTCTGTTTTCCATTCATTTAGATAGCAAGGATGGTTCTTATCTTTCTGAGGATGAATTGAGGAAGTAGGAAGATTTCAAACAATTTATTCAGATTCATAAAAGTTAATTGAATTGTTCTCAGATATGGGTTAATGTCATTAATATAAACTAACAGTATTAAGATTTATGTGACTAGGTTTCAAACATTTTAGTATATTTTTCTCTTGTCTTAAGTGTCAGCTCCATCCTGACATGTAATAATTGCTTTTATCTTTGAGGTCTACTGTGAGGCATTTAAGCTCATTCTTTCAAAGAAGATAAATAGGGATATAATTTTACTGCTGTCTTACTGTTGCAAAACAGAATCACTTAACAATGCCCTTTACAAACTTGACATTGAAATCCAGGCTGACTTCTTTTCAGCTTCAACACTATTTTGGGGGCTTCCTTTATCACCTAATGAACTCTTCCTTGCAGGGGGTCACATTTTAATTTCTAATAATGACAGTCTTACCGCCTGTATTCATACATAAATGTCAGTAAATTGAAGCTAATTTTTTCAGGAGAGAGGGTTACATGTAGACTTGACCATTATCTATACTCTGGAAAGTGATGATGTCATCCGTGTTTGCTAGATCTGTGAATACACAGTCTTCCTAGTCTTATTTTATAGCATTGGTTCAATCTGGCATCTTTTTATGGGATAGAATTTCTTGGGTTAAGACTATGGACTTAATACCATTACAATTCTAACCCCAGATCAGCAGTACTGAAGAACCAGTGCCTGTGAGGTATTGTTCCATAGCAATAGAGATCATTGAACTTGATAGCCTAAAACAGGACAGTAATTGAAATTAAGCCTGTTCTCCCTTATTTGGCTGTTCTTATTTTGAGGATGGGATGATGTATGAAATATTGATCTGGAATATGGTCTCTTGACAGCATCATTGTTTTAAAAGCCTTGCTTCTGACAAATAGGGGTGACTCATTAGACACATATATGATACACTATTAAAGCAATCAGCATTGAATATTAATGACACAGAATATTGAATTATGAATCACAGGTAAAGAGTGATAAGTAACTGTAAACAGTGGAGTTAGATGACTATCATAAAACTATTTCAGAAGACAAGGGGAAAATAAAATTCAAAGTCCAAGGTATTAATTTTATTTAGACTTTTCATCTTTGAAATAGGTATATGGTTCAGTGTCTGCCCATTTTGAACAAATGAGAAAAGCTCAGTTAATGCAGTTCTGTCAATGTCTCCTTTTTATAATTAAAGGAAAATTTTATGCATAATATTTTCTTTATTAAAATAAACTCATTTTATCAGGAAAATGGGTGTCAATATTGTGATACAGTTGAAAATATTTAAAATTGCTCACATTAAAGTTTTCATTTTAGCAAATATTTTGAAGCAAGAAAGTATAATGTTTCAAATTCCAATTTTACAGATGGGATAATTGAAGTCAAACAAAGTAAAGCAATGTTGTTATAATAATTTATAACATTGAGGAGGGAGGGTTTAATGTGAGGGAGAATTTTTCTTTCTTTCTTTTCTTTTCTTTTTTTTTTTTTTTT
>NW_022900940.1:9174574-9181583 GCF_012274545.1 Fukomys damarensis
TTTTTTTTTTTTTTTTTTTTTTTTTTTTTTTTTTTTTTTTGGTACCAGGGATTGAACTCAGGTCCTTGCGCTTGCAAGGCAGGCCTCCGAACTGCTGAGCTAAATCCCCAGCCTGAGAATTTTTCTTTCTGATCAGAGTAACTTACCTCAAATTAAAAGTATAAGTACAATTGCTACCACTTAAGATTCTCAGCATCATAAAATGAAAGAACTGCATTAGTTAGTACTTTATGTTTGACCTATCTGTACATACATAGCAAAGAAAATGGTCTATAATTGATAGAGTTGCAATCTGAGATAAAATTAAAAAGCCAAAGTACATGGAATTAAATGTGTTTAGTGTCTTCTCTTATTTTTGTATTTTTTTCATCATTTTTGGATGAACAAATACAGTAACTGATCTAGGGCAAAGAGAGGAAAATGATCTAATTGAGAAAGTATCACAATTTGGAGCAAATAATTTTAACTTCACTTTTGAAAATACATTATAATAATATTTAGATAGGTGTTTATTACCATTTTCAGAAAAATGAAACAATAAAAGAAATTAAAGAAAAAATTAATCTTAATATTTATTCTATTTCTGTAAACTTTGGAGTGAATAAATATCCCATTATTGTTGTTGTTATTATTATTATTATTATTATTTTGGTATGGGGGATCGAGCTTGGGACCTTGTGCTCATGAGGCAGGTGGTTGAACCAACCACTGAGTTAAATCCCTGGCCCTAAACATCCTATTTTAATGGGAAGCAACTGACATCATCATCTTCTGCTTGAATTAAACCCACATTTGTAAATTTTACTTAAATTAGCTCTTATCCATTTATTCTTTATTTTTCTCTTCCTTATATTCTTCCAGAAATATTTAATTTCTGTTTTGAAAACTTTGAACATGAAAAGTTATTTCTCCATAAATATGCATGATTTATTTTTGTGAGCCATCACATTGACTTAAACAGTGTTAGGTGCCTGTTGTAAATAATTGATTGAAAAAGGGCTGCCTTTGAAATAAATTAACGATGTGAAGTTATTCTTATAGTCATTGACCCTACACAGTACTCAAGAGCCTTTCAAATAAACCTCCTCTTACTTTCAAGTGTAATTCATTTGAGATGGTTTATGGTTTTACAATATACCACACATTTTAAAAATAGAAGTGGGAAACCTTATTATATATTTGTGGAATTATTAGAAACCAGGCTAAGCAAAATAGTAAATAGAAAAATATGCTTAATTTCTATTATGCTGACATCTTAAAGTATATGTGCTAATATAGTATTTTGTGTTTTCAGGCTGTTCACATTTTCTTCACCTTTAAATGAAAAGTAGGAGGAGACAGTAAGATTTTCAATCCTTCTGGACTGTCTACTTCCTGAAGAGCAATGGCAAAACTTTTAAATGGAAAAAGATTAATCCTATCACTAATTTTTCTTCTATTAAAATTGTCAACAGCAATTGAAATACCACTCTCAGGTAAAGTGACAACTTTCAATACCTACCATGGAATTTTGTTTTTGATTTTTAAGTAGAATATTTGTAAATTGAGAATAAAGCTTTTAAAATCATTCTTACATATATTTCCATCGATTTGTTGTCATGAGTCATGTTTCTTCTATTTATCTTTAGTGACTGATATTTGGCTGCAATAATTATTCTGTAGCTCAAGCATATAGCTTCTTGCATAATCTTGGCCTATGACATAAATGTAATCCATGTAACAGGTGATATTTTTGCAATACATCTAAGACAGTCAGCAGTATCACAAACAGATATTAATTAAATGATAGTGTTGGTGAAGAGAATTATGATTTAGAAGATATTTACTGGCTTTCAACAAATGATGGCAGAAAGGAATTGGATAGACTTTGTGTCCTTTTTCACAATTATTATATATTTTAAAAATGAAAATACAGAATTACAAAATTCCAAATCATCTTTTACAACTGAAAGTATAAACTAATTCGAAACAGAATGTATATTACAGTATAAGCTTAGATTAGGAGTTTAATATATATACTGGTAAAACTGGATGCAAATTTTTAACTGTCATAAAACATTCTATGCAGTTATGGTAACAGTTTAAAAATGAGATATCTGAAGTCTACAACAATTTATGTAATAACACATCAAATTTGTAATGTCTGAGTTTCCAGAGTTTCTCTTATGTTATAAGAATATGGGCTACCAAGACCCTTGGGAGATTTATTTGGAAATTTTTATCATATATTGTAGTAGTATAATTTTTTTTGCCACTTCTGTATATAATTTGAAGAATTCTAATACAAGAAGACTTTGTGTATAGTAGGATACTAGCATTGGAAATGATCATTGTGAATTATTTAAATTCTAGACCATTAGACCTCAGAATGTCTAATAAAAGTTCATTTATTAAATGTGCCAATACTGAGCTGAAATTTTCCTCTTGAAGTAATCAGAAAGACTGAATGCAAGTAGAAAAGAAAATAGTTCTATGACTCTTTAATTTTATGTGTTTAAAGCCATTTCTAAGAACCATTTTCCATTACTCAATGTAACAGTTTTATATTACAGGGGCCGCATCTAGTTGCACATCTCCACTACTGCCCAGTTAAGAATCCCTTGTCCTCTGTTCTTAGCAGAGACTTGAGCTTTAAGGTTTCAGTTTCTTAAAGATGTCCACTTTTTCTACAGACATAAAGATGTAAAATTCTCTACATATTCACCTACAGTCTTTCAGCCTACATAGTGTATCAGACTTCATCACTGGCCAGTCTATTTACAAACATTCTGAGAACCTGTAAAATCTCTTTTTTAATGGATTCTTTTGTATGAGAATGAAATTTCAAGTTGAAAGCAGCAAAGTTGCCACTGGGCTTCCTGATTCAGCTTTCTGATCACATTCTCTAACAAATACATTAAGCCTCCATCTTTTCCCACTTGTTCCTTAGTGGTGAAGGGTGTGAAATTTTGTATTAATCCATGGTGCACATTTTTATTCTAGTTGTCTTAGTTACTTATGCATTTTCATACTGCAGTGCTTTAGACAACAGTTGTTATAAAATATTAATGACATGTTTTCAGAACAACTGGATATTATCCATTTATTTTAGTACTCTAGAGCGCTCACTAATAAATGTAGCCAAGGCAGGTACCCAATTTGAATGTCAACGAGTCTGGTGTCTCTCTAATTGGGCTAATTATAGAGGAAAGGATTTATAACATAGAATATATATTCATATAAACACCCAAAGGTTTTAGCTCCATTCTCTGAATAATTAGTTGCTGCTGAGTCTTTACAACCTTAGCAAATTTAGGAAAGAATAATGTTTTAATGAACAAGTTGTTTCCAAATTATTAGCTGATATCTTAGGAATTGTTGCCATTGTGTGTGTCATCCCTCACCATTTATAACTCAAATATAATTTAAATAACACAAATTTGCAACAAACTCAAGCCCCACTCTACTTAAAAATGGTATTAATTAGAAACAAGGCAAATGTCAACGAAAATATGGGTATTTCTTGCATGTTACTAAAGTGTTTATAAATATCCAATGGTTGAACTTGCATTGCTGTCTGTAAGCTAGCAATGCTTACTTATCATATTTATTTGACAAAAGTAAAGAAAATGTAATTTTAGCATTGGCAGGGGCATTTAGTTATTATTGTTAAGTTTGCTATCAATGCTGAAAGTGTGGTTCATGGACTCCTTTGGGTCCCAGAGGTACTGTATGTTCAGTTGGTCAATGAGATCAAACTCTTTTTTTTTTTTTTTTGGTACCCGGGATTGAACTCGGGTCCTTGTGCCTGCAAGGCAGGCCATCGAATCGCTGAGCTAAATTCCTGGCCTGAGATCAAACTCTTAGAAAAAGCACCTAGATGCCACTAACTGTTATTGTCACTTACATAGATGTAGGAAAGCAATAGTGAGAAGACTGCTGTTGCCCTAGCACTGGTCAAGGCTTTGGCACCAAACTTCAGGAGTACTCAAAGGATTCTTTATTGCTTTTTGTTTCTGACGAAAACATCCAAAAGACAGAACAAACCCAAATGGTTTTGCTAAAGTTGTAATTGTTGAAGGCACTAAACAATGTTAACTTTTTGAATTCTCCATTTTTTAGTACATTTTTTTCTAAAATTGGAATGAACTGGAATATGGACATAAAAAAATTCAGCTGTATCAAAGTATGATGGTTGTCTTTGTTCCTTGGTTGTTCATTGCTTGAGACCCAATGCTGCTTTTATTTATAACTGACAGACAAGTTATGGCTGCTCAGATGTGTCTTGGGCAGATACTGTTCCCCAAATGAACCAGTCAACCCTGTCACTTTCAGATAAACTGACAGTGTGTGTTGTCATGGATAAAATGTGAGTTTTCAAGAAAGCATTAAAATTGTGGAAATATTATATCCCTTGCTGTGAGCTTGAGAGCTTTTCAACACATGACTTCTCTGATTAGAGCCACGGTAACTTTAACATAAGTGAATTTTTTATATTCCATAATGAAATGTGTCAGTACGTAAAGATCTACATAATTTAGTGAGCCAATACATTTTTCTCAGATGACCACTTTGAGACATTACAAAATGTGCATAGGTAAAAAATGGATAACATTATTTAATGTAACACAGCATGAAAAGCTTATTGATAGATTTCAGATTTCACATCAAAAGGAAGATTTAACAAACTAGCACATGCTGAATTTTGGTACACTGTCCAGAAAAAAATATCTACAATCATCAGAAGGGACTAAAAAACAGCCAGTAGTTTTTCAGCTATGTTGTCTGTTTATTGATGATTTCTTCATATCTTCAGAAAAATTAACCTCCCGTGGCAGAAAGGAAGTAGAAGCAGGTATGAGAACTCAGCTGCCCTCTCAAAAAATTAAGGAGATTTGCAATAGCATAATTCAGTGCCACTCTTCGCAAGATATTTGTATATTTAATAAATGTTATTTATTATAACAGGATATTTTCAATGAATTCATAAATCAATATTCTAATGATTTTTGTTTAATTTTAATATAGTAAATATTGTTTTCAATAGCCCACATTAACAAAAATGGTTTGGAATGTCTTATAATGAGAAATGAAAAGAGTCCTAATAAAAATGCCTGCGAATAACATATCTATGCAGAATCTTCAATCTCGCAAATGTGAAAACAGAGAATGAGGCAGGACCATTCCCATGCTCACAGATTTTATGGTCCCACTTAGAGCTTGGCTGCAGAATATTATTTACCTCAGGCTCTATGCCTATCCATAAATTGCATTTCTGAGAATATGTTTGCCAAAATCAATTCCTGTTGCGGAAGAGTTTACATTCCCTTCTGAAGTCAGCATTGTGATCTGATTAGAGGTTCTAACAACTGTACCGAAGAAAGGATGTCTCAGTTTAAAAAAACTACTGAGTGCTATCCACAGTAGATCTTCCCATACACTGTCTGTGTAATATCTAAAAACTTAATCCAAATTGGTATCTTCAATTGGTACTATTTATTTATATTTTAATGCATTTATTGCGTAGTCATGACAGTCAGAAATGGGTGACAAGGTGGGAGGCAAAGTTAACACCTACTTTAAAAATTATCTGCTTTGAGAGTTAATTAACTTGCCAAACACTATCAGTTCATTACAAGGTGAGGATATAACTGCCTATGAAGACTATTAAGAAAAAAATACGTTAAAAGCTAGCTCTATTTTTTGTATTAATGATTATTTTTTGGTTAAATTTTTAAGGGAAAAGTAAAATAACTCAAATTCCCAATATGTAAGTGGAGAAAGAAAAATTTATAAGTGGACAATGACAAACACTAAAATTGCTTATGAAAAAAGGATTAACCAAAGCAATAAACAGAAATTAAAATAAAGAGAATGAGAATGGTATTTTTCTTTTGTAATAAATAGTACATTTGTATCGTTTTTATGTGCTAGTGTTTGGTGGTTGCAAGTATGTCAGGAACCAATGTAATCAAGCTCTGTTGTGGCGAATGTAGTGAAATGATCCTAGCACTTATCAAGAATCATTACTATTTCTGACCATGCAAAGAAACAGCATAAGTCTTGATTCTACAAAAGAAAAATCTCTATGCTCAAAGATACCAGTTGAAATATATTACCTGAAAAGAAAGTAATGGAAAATAATCTTTTTTCCAATAATAGGAGAATTATCAAACAAATTATATCACATCAGTAGGAAGAAACAATGTAAAAGCAATAAATTAATTATAATGTCTGTATAGAAACATGGAAACTATCATTTTCAAAGTTACTGAACTAAGGAAAACTGAATATGCATATCACAATACATGGAATACCAATAATTTTATTTATTTTTTTGAGACAAGGTTCCCCTATGTAGTTAAGGCTGGATTTGAACTCACTATGTAGCATAGGCTGGCCTGAAACTTCAGCCAACTCTTTTGCTTTACCTACACAGTGCTGAGATTACAGGTGTCACCATCATGTCTGGCTGAATGCCAGTGACTTTTAAATAGGTATTTTAAAAATGCAAGAAGACATTTTTCTTCTTTATGAATTGCTACATGATTTGGGGGTTAAACAAAATTAATATATACAGTGACATGAAATGATGCCAGTATATTTCTTTGAAGTAAAACATATTTTGCAAGGAGGAAGTCAGATTTGTTCTGTGATTTTCAGTCTTGTATGGCCCTTTAATCACCAGTACAGAAAGCACGTTTGAGTTATGTGTTATAGGTAAATTAATCTTGTTTGGTTTTTGAAAGGTTTGTTCTTTAAGCACATCTTTTAACATTTAGTTCAACAGGTTCCAACAATTGTAAAACAGTCAAAAGTGCAAGTTGCTTTTCCCTTTGATGAGTATTTTCAAATTGAATGTGAAGCTAAAGGAAATCCAGAACCAGTGTGAGTATTTCTTCAAGGTGAACAATTCTTTAAATGTCTATTGTGCCTTACTTATGCTGTTTTTCAATACAACTATAACAAACTTTTGGGACTATGAAACCAAATTTTTTTTTTTTTTTTTTTTTTTTTTTTTTTTTTTTTT
>NW_022900940.1:9181766-9224198 GCF_012274545.1 Fukomys damarensis
AAAAAATAGTTTTTTTTTTTTTTTTTTTTTTTTTTTTTTTTTGGTTTTTTGAGACAGGCTGTCACTATAGAGTTAAGACTGACCTGGGACTCACTATGTAGTCCAGGCTGGTCTCGAACTCACTGCGATCCTCCTGCCTCAGCCTCCTGAGTGCCGGGATTACAGGCATGCACCACTGTGTCCAGCTGAAACCACACGATTGAACCTCAAGGTTTCCAAGGAAATGATAGTTATGTTTATAGAAATGAAGTTTGTTTTTTTTACACACGTTACACGAGGCTTTTCACATCACTGTCCACAGAAATGAGACTCTCACAGTGTGGTCAAAATGTAACTGTGTACTTTTCTTGTAGTATAAAATTCTTCAACATTTGCCAAAGACTGTATAAAATTCTTTTACTATCAGGCAACTGATTTTTAAAAATTAATTTTGTTGATAGAATTAAGGTATACAATATAATGACATTCATAATTGGAAATGTGCTCCTTTACATAATTCATCTTGGTTCTTATTTTTTCCCCATCCCCTGATAACTGATCTTATTTCTAAGTAACTGGCATACAGAAATATTTGGACAAGTAGTAAAAAGAATTTGTAAGGTTTTTTAAAATCACAATCAAGAGGAAAATGTTGAAATAAGTAAATAAAATTGTTGTATGACATAAGATAATGTTTGTGTAAAAATTGTGTTCAGTACCAGTATAAAATTGAAATGATTCATTTGGCAAATTTAAGTCAGCATGGTTTTAAATATATGACAAATAAGTATAAAAGTGCTAGTAGGAAATCAGAATCAAGTAATAAAATTTGATCTTGTGTTTCTTGATTTTGAATAAGCTCTTTACAAATACATACCCCAAAGCATATTATATATTATATTGAAGTGTTGTTTTACTCTTTAAAATATTAATAATAATCCACATTGCATTTTAATTAAAAACATTTTTAAACAACTTAAAATTAAAAGGAGCAAAACAAAACCTACCTTCAATATTATCCTCTCAGTTGTCAATGCATTTTCATGGCTTATAAGATTTTTCAGGTTCTTCTGAGATCAATATTTATATTCTGTTATTATCTACTGTATATATTTTAGCATCTTGGTTTTATTAATCTGTATAAATACATTTAAAAATTGAGAAACTATGAATTTGGGGGATTATTGAATTTATTTTTATTTTACAGATTTTCCTGGACTAAGGATGACAAGCATTTTGATCTTTCTGATGCTCGGATAATTGCATCTAATAATTCAGGAACATTCAAGATTCCAAATGAGGGGCACATATCTCATTATCAAGGGAAATATCGCTGTTACGCTTCTAATAAACTAGGAGTTGCTATGTCAGAAGAAATAGAATTTATAGTTCCAAGTAAGTGTTACAATGAAGTTTTCATTTTACAACTGTTTTTAATCTTTAGATAGGTATTATGTAGTGTTCTGTAAAATTAATCATTATTAGATTAATGATCTTTTTTTTTCCTCATTGATTTTATTGGTACATTTTAGGTAGTTTAATAATCTTATTTCTGTCTTTTTTTGCCGTGTTTCAGTAACCTTATATCTAACTTAGGAAAGATATCCTTTTTACCTTACATGATGAGAACTAAGTTAAATGTATTATTAGTTAGATTCAACTAAATTAATCTGCAGTAACAGATAATTCCAGTGCACGTGGGTCAACACAAAGGCACCTCTTGATGATAGAGGTCACTGGGTCTGGTAGTTCTTCTGGGCAGCTCTTCATGCAACCTTCTTGGTGCTTCTAGCTGAAGCAGACACCATCAGCCTTGGGTTGTATCGTATGACCCACATAATCTGTGTCAAAGAGTCTGGGACACAGAGAATAAACAGTTATATGAGGGTTCCTAAATGTCCAGTGACCAAGTACCAGGCAACTTGTACTCCTTTTGTTAGATGTAGCAAAACAAGTTGCATTGCCTCACTTACTTAAATAATGTGTGCCCACTAGGAGAGGAGAATGAGCTATGGGTATTTCTGCTAGAAATAAAAAACATGAGAAACCAGAAAACATATTGCTACTAAGTATGTTTTTAACTACCAATTGTCAGAAAACTTAATTTACTTAATTATTAGCACATTTTGCATATGTGATGAGATATATGATAACTATCTTTAGTATTTGGTCTTTTGATTTCATTGATCTTAAGTTTCCTAAATTTACATAATCCTAAACAAAAGATTCATAGGATAAATTCTTATATATGAAATGGTCCGTCAGCTTCTATTCAATCATTTCTTCTTGCAGAGCCCTAGAAACTGAAGTAAATGAAAGAAAGTGAAGGGAGGGCAAGGGTATGGGGAAAAATAAGAACCAAGACATATCATGAAAAGGTGCAAGATCCCAATGATAAATGTAACTGTACTGTTTGCTTTAAATGTAACAATAAACTTAATGGGAAAAAAGAGAAAGTCCTAGAGGTGGGAGAATATATATACTTGTTGTGGTTGAGATGGGGCAGAATATACACAAAGTTTAGAGAAATAAAATGTAAAGAACATTTTTAAGTTAACTAATGACATTGTATTTAAATTGTAAATACTATATAATTATACATGAGAGACCATAGGTCATTTATACTCCTATAACTAAAATATACATCCTAAAATTCATAATTACATTAAAAATATAGAAAAGGTAAATGATTATCAAACTGTGTGGTTCATGGGAGTAGAAGAAAAAAGTAAGAAAGAAGAAAAATAGACAAGCAGAAAGATACAAAGGTAAAAATAAACAGAAATATATACCAAATTAATATATGCCAAGACTAAGTAAAATAAATGTGCATATTGAGAATATACTCTTAAGTGAAATAAATAAGTCACACATGTGTAAATACCGAATAGTTTGTCTGGTGTGAAAAGCTATAATTGTACATAAGGTCCTAATGGTATAATTGACAATGTGAAATAGGAAGAAAAGGGCTAAAGGTGTAGGAGAAGTGGGAAGGGTAGGGGAAAGGAAATAAGGGAAAAGAAAAAAATGTGAAAAAATGGTAAAATGGAAGCATCTAAGTCATAAGGGTACAGGATTATTGAAACTAAAAGATGAAAAATATCCTAGATAAGTGTTATCAAAAGGAAGATAGTTATAACTACAGTAATATCAGTCAAAATACATTTATCCTAAAACATTTTCCTGGAGATTAATTCAATAGGTATTTACAATACAGTAATGTGGGAAGCAAAAATATGAAGAGAAATACTCAGATCTTTTATGATAATGGGAGAGATTAACATATCTCTTTCAATTTTGGTTATTCAAGCAAAGGAAGACATCTATAAACACACAAGATTTAAATAAGTTATTAGCTCCAGCTAATAAACATTTATAGAATTTTGTACCTATACATATAAAATGCACTTTCCAGGCATATGAAAAAAAGATTGTATTTGATGACATATTTAGCTGTGAAGAAAATCTGATCAAAGTGCAACTAAGTCAGAAATCAATGTTACAAGTTAACTAAAAAGTCTTGTATCTTTGAAAGCTAATCAATATTTTTTTAAATTCATGTATCAAATAACAATGGTAAGAGAGGAAAATTTTGAAGTGATGATAATGAAAACTATGTAACAAAACATTTGGTGAAGGAATGGCATTATTTAGGAGAACATTTATCATATTAACATATTACATGAGAAAAGATGAAAATTATGTAACTTTTACAGGTAATACAATTTTAGGGTAAAAACTAATGAGATAACTAAAAGTCATAGAACAAAGTGAAGGAAAAAATAGTATAGAAGCAGGAAATAAATTCAACAAAGTGACTTGAAATGCCCAATGAAAACATGAAACTGTGTTCAACATCATTAATAATCAGAAAAATTAATGATCAGAAAATAGTACAATGGTAATCTAAATAATAAAGGAATTTGATACTTTACTATTGAGAAATATCACGCAGTCAGAGTAACATTTTCAGGTGCAGCCACTGGAACTCTTATCCACCATTGATGAGTGGATATTTTACTGCTTTTTTTGTCCTCACCTCTTTAAATGTGTGATCACCTGTAGCCCATAGCCCCTTCCCCCATCTATATGTCCCCTGTCCGTATACACCAGAATGTTTGTGGTAGCATTGTTTGAATTTTTCAAAAAATATTGAGGAAAATCCAAAAGTCCAGTCATAGTAGAATGGATAAATAAACTGAGGTTTATTCATCCAGAAAAAATACTCAGCAGGAGAAGAATCCCAGGAATATGTTGAACTATAAAAGCAAATCTTGGAGAAATACATACAGTGTGATTTTATTCATATTGACTAGAAGTATAATGTTATGCGGTATCATTTTCATGAAAAACAAGAGAAAGATTACCACATATTCAGGACAGTAATTACCTCTAATAAAGTAGGAGGGGCTGGGCAGGCAGGAGAAAAAAAGGTCATGATGGTGTTCTTTGTGTAAGTGTGTAGGGCATAAATAGGTATCGGCTGTATTTCCTTCTTTCTTTGTATGACCTTTTACATTCTCAAAATGAGTAAGCATGTGGCACAGTGATTGATCTGAAGTGGGGTTCTGGGTTATCTAGCTGCTGTAGCAACAATAAAGGACAGAGCAGCAACATATGCACTTGGAAAGTGACTTCAGGATTTTAAATTATGACGTTCAATAGGAAACACCCACGAAATCTGGATTAGCAAGCATCACCTTGAAGCCTGTAGCTGAGGATTATTTGACTGTATTATTTATATAGTCACCCTTTGCATTTGCAGGTGTTGTGTCAATTTCAGATAGGAAATATTTGAAAATGAAAACGAGAACTGTAATGAATGTGTAAGACTGTCTGCCTTGTCCTTACTCCCTAATCAATACCGGTACAACAGTTATTCAGAGAGTATTGAGTATTTCCATTTTATTAAAAGAAATTTAAAGATGACTTGAAGTATGCAGGAGGATATGTGTAGGTTATAAGAAAATACTTTTTTAATATAGAAGACATGAGCATCACAAATTTAGCTATCCATGGTGTGGTACTGGAACCAATCCCACATATTTACCTAAGAAGATCTGTATATATGTGTACATGTATTTAACGTGTACATATACTTTTAATATAAATATATACTTAACTAAAATAAGATTACAAAATAAGGAGAAAGAAAAAAAGCAGAAACACATATATGCAGAGAGAGAGAGAGAGAGAGAGAGAGAGAGAGATTAGCTATCTATTGTAGAAGACATGGCATTATGGTGATCCCTAACCTGAATTCTAGTGGTTGCTATGGAAATACAAAGGAAAACACAAGTACCTAGATCTATTACAGAGAAAGAAATGGCACAATTTAATGTAAGATTCTAGAAGATTTTTGAGTATTTTCTCTTGTTACCTAAGCAAATAAATGAAGATATGAACAATATTAAGTTAATTCTGGCCACAATAAGATACTATTGAAATTAATAGCTGAAATTCAACTGTGTTGTGGGTAATTGCTTTATTTTTCTGCTATTGTAGAGAAGAGCAAAAATAAATTAGGTTTTTTATGCATCATTTCCAGTCTTTCCTGAAATTATTTCATCATCTGACAGCTTTCTGTAATCATCTGTATGTGATGTTGAATACGATGACCACTCCAATCCTTAGGAGTACATACATCAGAATCCACCTAAACCTTCCTACAACCTTTAACAATTGATTTTTCTCTTAAGCTGTACAGAGTTGATTCTTCTTTTATAATGACACAAACTTAGTGATTTGAGTTTTAGGGTTTTAACTCTCAGTCCTTTTATTACTATAAATAAAAAATGTATAAACAATGTTTATTTTTGTATTTTCAACACTATTCCAATGGAGTTCTATAGGGAAAGTGAAGAGAAAAACCACCAAACTATCCAACAAAATGTACCATTTACAAATATGTGATATATCACTTAACTATTCTGTTAACAGTGGCACAGAAACTTAGTGAATTAGTGAAGTCTTTATTAAACTATCTTCATGAGTCAACGTTTTCTAGTTGTGTTGGTCAGCTTTCCATCCCCTTAAAAAAGTACTGAGATAATCCATGTACAAAGTGAGAATGTATTTGCCTCCGCATCCTTTATGGGATGTCTTCATTGCTTTGAATTCATGATGAGGCAGCACATCCTGGTGGGATGTGTGGAGGAGTGAAATCTCCTTACCTCAAGAGTCAGGGAGCAAAGACAAAGACAAAGGGGCCAAGCCCCACTGTCCTGTTCAAGGGCACATAGGCTCCCTTAGCTGAAGCACCTCCTGCTGGGCTCCGTCTCTCCAAGGCTCAGTGCCTCTCACCAGCACCATGGGAACTGTGAACTGTTGGAAACATGATTCTACACTTTAGCAGTAGTAAGTTGTTTTTTGTTTTCTTTTTTTTTTCCTCTCATTGAGTTTATTGATGCATTTTAGGTATACAGTCCAGTTACATTCATTACTGGGATCTTGTACCTTTACATGACAGGTCTTGTTTCTCATTTTTTCCCCTTGTCCCTGCCCTCCCTTCACCCCCTTAGCCATAGTAATTTGGAATATAACAGTGAATAAAAAAGAAGACTGACTCTATGGAATTTAAATCCAATAAATATGACTAGTGGGTCTTGGAGAATGGAAGCCATTTTCTTATCTTCCGTGCATTGATAGAATTAAAATGATAGCAGAAGTAATTCTACATTGACTATTTACTGCTACCCATGCTTCAAGTTTCAGACCTTCTTTCTCCAAGTATCATTCCTAATCTATTCAAGCCTACTGGGATTTTTTTCTTTTCCCTGATTTTTAAAACAAATTTTAGCTATAATTTAATATTATGGTTTTAACTGTTTTAAGCCACTGCGTTTTTATTAAAATTTTTAGCACAATGCCATAATAATCTAGTATGAGAACAATTCTAACATCCCAAGAAGTTCCTTGTGTCCATTAGCAGTCAAGCTCTTATTTTAGGCAAATACCAACTGAATGTCTGTCTCTATGAATTTACTTTTCCAGACATTTCATGTAAAAGGAATCATTTGTATGACTCATTTCCATGTGACTTCTTTAATTTAGCATGGTTTTTAGATTTATTCACCCTGTTACTTATATCATTACTTTGTTCCTTTTTATTACTGAATAGTGTTCTATGAACTGGACATATCACATTGTATTTATCTATTCACAGGTTGATGGCTGTTCTCACTTTTTAGTTATTATAAGAAGTGCTATTGTAATTTTTTTTTTTTTTATTGCTGGTCAAACTCAGGACCTTGCACTTGGGAAGCAGGCAGCAGCACCACTGAGCTAAATCCCCAGCCCACTGTGGTAGATTCTTTAGAGAGTGTAAAGCACTTAGTTGCTTACTCTTCAGGATTTCATGTGTATTAGTTAGAATCCTTAAAAGTGAGAAAGGTGTTGTGCTATCGTATTTTCCTTTCCTGCATTGTCTTGCACATGCTGCAAGAATGCGTATTATTAGTGAATGATTTATTGCTTGGTAGACCAACAAAAGAATGACTGAAAGGAATTACATGATTTTCATATGCTATTAAAGTAGTTTAAGCAATGATAGACTTAGGAGTGAAAACTCTCTGTTTTAATGAGAACCAAGTAGAACTGTTAACATGCCAGGTTTCTACATTTGGACACTTTCCTGAAATATTTCAAAACAGTTTCCTTAAGAAAAGCCCTGGATTTTACCACTCTTCTGAGAAAAGCAAATAAGGAAGCACAATGTATGGGACCATGTGCTATGTTCTTCTAATGTGTACGTACCAACTACGGAAGATCAGTGCTGTTCAGTAGAAATTATAACTTGGAATTTTAAAGGTTATATTAAAGCTAAGGATTTTTCACTCATCTGTCAGATTTTGTGAACGACGGGAATAAAATGGGCTGAATGGGTGTCCTTTCTAAGTGTGAATTCAACACAAGCTTTTGGATTGAAAGGTAGTGTGATTTTTTTATAGTTCTAAGTGGATTAATGGAGTGTTCTACAAGAAATAGGAATCAATTAAATCTCTTTACAGATGGAAACTGGAGTTAGTGGGAATACAGCCTGTGAGCTCAGTAGCATGCATTTGTGGTAATGGTGGCAGGCTGCTAGCAATTAGCCCAGCACGATCAAGCAAAATGTAAGGCACTGCAAACTTCCCCAGGCTAGTCCTGTAAACAGGCCAAGTCAAAAGAGATCATCAGTTTAGGAAGATTAGGCCAGTGCTGGGAAAGGGGTAAAATAATTCAATAAACAAATCACAAGTCCTACAGAAAAAATGCAGCACTTTGCCCCATCTGCCACATCCACATCTGAAACATTTAATTCAAATATTAGGATAAAATTATAGAAACTGTTATGATATAGTCTAAAGGCAAAATTAGGGTCAGGTGCAGAACAACCTTCTGTGCTTCTTTGGCTAGCTTATTTCTGTACGTGTGTTACTTGCACACACACTTAGGTAAAAATGTGCTGATGCCATTTCAATACTGGTTTCTCTCTTAAACATGTTGGCATTATATACCTTTGGTTTTATAAAACCGCAGTATTAAAAAGCATCTAATCTATGCTTCTGAGGATCTTTGAGAGATTATTTCCAAGGACATTAGGATGCCAAGGAAAGTAAAAGGAGATACACAAAAGTAAAGATATCGATCAGAAGGCATATCGACAGTTTTTTAAAACACTTGGCTTAGAACCCAATTTATCCTTTAAAATATCCTACAGCTATGTCCAATCTGTGAAGTACACTGCGCCCCACCCCACCCACACACCCTTTTTAAGTGAAGAATCAGCTTTGATCAGATAGAGAAAAGATCTATTGTTAATGTATATAATAAGTACAAAACTCACTTTATACATTTTTATTATAAAGTTTTTAAAAAGAGGTAAGAAGAAAAGGGTGGGCTGCTCTTGGGCAAGGTGTTGGAAAAATCTTTTGTCAGGCATCTTCTCTGTTTCAGTATGCAGATGTTTTTTCCACATGCTGTTATTGAGAAAACCAAGATGGTAAGTTTGAAAAGCTTGTTAGTAGTCCAGCAGAGTTCATGCTTATTTCTATTAAAGGTTTTCTACTATGAATTCTAACTGGAAAAGTCATCAAGACACTAGCCGTAAACAAATATATTTATTTGAGTGTCACTTATATTTTTTGGGTACTTACGAGAAATTTGCAGTCTGCACTGAGTAAACATGAAAATAAACTGTGGAGAATATTAAAAAGATGGAAGCTGTTTGTAGGGATGATGGAAATGAATTGACAGTAACATTCTGTAGAAAGGAAATCGATGTTATCTTGGCTTCCTTGTAAGTTGGATTTCTGAATATTCATATGTACTTTTTAGGTAGATAGATATTGTTATATACATGGATGCCAATCCATTTGTAGAGAGGCCACTTAGGATCAAGTCCAGGCTTGTTGAAATGTAACAGTTAAGCTGGGCTTGGTGGCGCACGCCTGTAATCCCAGCACTCAGGAGTCTGAGGCAGGATCAATGTGAGTTCGAGACCAGCCTGGGCTACATAGTGAGTTCCGGGTCAGTCTCAACTACATAGTGAGACTAGACCCTGTCTCAAACAAACAAACAAACAAACAAAAAAGAAAGAAACAGAAGAGTTAAGTCATTGTTCTTGGCATTGATGGAGTGCTCATTGGAAATATGTTAGCGAGCAGAGGAGTATAGTTGCCCCACATGCAAACAAGTTATTGTTTATAATTCTCTTTTAAGACAACTGCCTCTCTGTACATGAAACACTGCTAATGTTTATCATCAAAGAAACACAACTAGTAAAGTTAACTGGTTCGGGTTACTCTTAAATGCAGTTAACTCTTTATTTGAATTGAGCTTGACTTCATAACTACATTGATTTATAGTAAGAAAAATCCAGCATTTATCTATAAATGCTAAAATTTTCACTTTATAGTGTGGTACTAGAATGAACAGGTTAACAGTTAAAGAATAATCTATTTAAAAAATCTTGAGATGTTAATTTTCTTCACAATGTTCCTTCTGAGGTCTAATTAATAAACATATAATCATTCTTCCCCGTTTCCTGATATTAATTTCATCTTTAGTCAAAAGCTGCTGCAAAGATTGATGGCATGTGTTAAAGCATTTGGTACACTTATAAATTTTCTGTTTTTTTTATTACTGATGCCTTAGAAGCCAGTTGAGTTACATATTTACATTTTAAGAATTAAAGTTTTGTAATCTCCATTCAATTAATGTTGGGTTGATAGTGCTTCCCGGGCGGCATTATCTGCTTGAATCACTACATTTTTCTGCATGCTCTGAAGAAACAGCTCTCCAATTAGGGATTTATATGTCTTATTAATCATCTACTTTACTATAGATAGCATCCAATGAGCCATGTATTCGTATTAAGCTCTTTAAAGTTTGTTGATTATGGAAGAGTATTACATGCCTCTTCCATTTTCTAATCTTTGTTCTCTTCCTCTGTTGCTTCCTGTATCTGAGTGTAAACACTTTGAACTACTATCTAATGGCACTACTAATTTCTATACCAGTAGGCTTAGGGCTTCGTTTACATCAAATATATTAGTGACCTCAATTTGGAGCTTTGGGTAGGTGATCATTTTATTAGTTGTTATATCTTATATGCACGAAGTACACTGTCTTCAAAGTGATGTGCCTAGCATTTGTCCTCATCATAGTCAGAGCTTTACCACATAGCTGGCATGATATTTTACCCGAAGTCTCTAAATATAGTGACTCTACCAAACATTCCTTCCCATCTTTTAATGCCCATTTCATGTCACCGGTAGGCAGAGAGGGATTCAAAGATCTGAGTTGTCAAAAGGAAAGCCACGGAAGGGCTGTGTAATGCGGATGCACCCGGTTACCACACTCAGTTCTGCAGTGCTAAGTTCTGAGTGTTTAGAGGGAAGGGAACTCATTGAAACCAGCTCATCCACCGATAAGAGAAATGTCAGCAAATTCCCTGAACTCTTGAAGGGCTGGAGTGGGGGTTAAGGGGCTGTATGACAAATACACAGAAAATACAAAAGGCTACCCAAAAGAAAATCTGCAGTAAATGAATAGATCTTTGGATTTCCAAGAAAAAGGATAATCTAGAAAAAACACAGGGATGGTACTCCTCCAGGTCAGGGCCATTATAAATATAAATGTCTTAAGTAATCCTTCTCCACAGAGCCTGTGTAACTCGATAATGCAAAAGCCTCCAACAGATTTGAAAAGGGCCCATATAATGTTCAGGAAGAATCAATTTTGAATAACTTTATAAGTACAAATACTTGTACAAAAATGTTAAACATTAGTGTTGAATTTCAAATTCTGCAGAGTTCTAACTTATATCTTGATTGCAACTGCATTGATCTTTAAGGAAATTGACTCCAGTATGAGAAGGAAACAGTAAACTGGAATATGTGAAAATTTCTTTTCCTACATCAATTACTGTTCATTTATGTGAGTGACTCCAATGTCTGTAGCATAAAGTGGTCATGTTTGTCTTTTTATCCACTCTCGCCATTTCTACTTGTGGGCTTTGAATTTTTTATTTAGTGTTGTTAAAGCTCTGATTGGAATATTTGCCAATCACACGCAATGCCTTAAAAATAAAGCAAGAGAGAGGAGATTTAAAGTTTCCCAAAAGAAATCACAGTGTTTGGAGAAAAAACAGAGTTCTTATTTTATCAAAATCTAAAATGAGCAAATCCCAAGACTTTCACTTCTTCCCTGAAAAATATGACAAACATCTCTTTGGCTTGTTGATGTCACATAGTGAAAATATTTTTGTGTAAAGTTTCACAGTGCTGAAGTACTTTTAAGATTGTGTGAGGATGCAAAGCATATTCGTAATGTTTACCTTTGCAGAGGAGAGGTGGGAATGCAAGAAGCATCTCCAGAGAGTTTTTGGAGTAAAAGAGTAGCTCTTTGGATTTCCAAGAAAAAGGATAATCTAGAATGTTAAAGTTCTTTAAATGTCCAATTTTTTTAAAAGAGTATATTGCATTATTGTGACAGTAATGCTTCATTTTCAAATGTCTTAAAATGACCTTTATACCAGGTGTTCCAAAATTCCCAAAAGAAAAAATTGAGCCTCTGGATGTAGAAGAAGGAGATCCCATTGTCCTCCCATGCAACCCTCCCAAAGGCCTCCCACCTCTGCACATCTATTGGATGAATATTGGTAAGAAATATTCAATGATAGGATGCTGTAATTTCATATTTCGTGGAAATAACAATCCCTAGTTCTAAATGTTAACTGAATGTAAACTGAAGTATGTGTGTGGAAACGCCAGAAAAGGATGAGAGATATCTCATTTTATCATACTTGAAAAGAGGAGCGGCTACTACCATAATACTATCTGTCTGTGAAGAAAATACATCTGTATCTTAAACCACTTACTTATCTTTGAAACATAAGCTATATCAGAATTGATTATGGCTTGTGCTGGTGTCACTACCTTAATATTTATACTGTATCAATGTTCTACCTGCTGAACACAGTGAACCACAAAAGTTAATTAACCTCTGTCCATAATTTTCCAAAAGCACTTGTTGACTCTTGATATGAAACGCGACGTTCTTGTAGAGTTCACCTCTAGCCTGAGCAGTGTTCCCTAGATGGTCCACACTGTGGCTCCAAAAAAAAAAAAAAAAAAAAAAATGGTGCTTATACAGCTCTTAGAAGAAAGTGAATGAAATTATCTTCCACAGAGTTAAAATTCCCCCCAGGCTTTGGTCATTCTCACACTTTCCATTCTGCATCCAGGACAAGGAGGATAAGAAGCACAAAGAAAATGAAAGTAAGAATCAGACCATTACCTGATTTCATCAGTTTTCAAATAAGTCAATGTAGATCCAGAGAGCAAAGGTGGAGACCTAGAAGGTCAGGGAGGTGGAATGCCCAAGCTCCTGAAAGTGAGTGGGACTTCTCTGATAAGAAGCTTATATCCAGGGAGATTTCCAGTATTTTTGACTGCCCTTGACTTATTGCTCCTCTCTCAGACTTGAGAGAAATAGGGGGAGCAGACAAGAAAAATCAAATCAAGTGAAATAACATAAAAGAAATAAAAATGAAAAAAGAGATAAGGAATCCTAAGGGGCAGTTTCTCATTTCAATGATAAGGTTTTTTTTTTTTCAGAGTTAGAACATATTGAACAAGATGAAAGAGTATACATGAGCCAAAAGGGAGACCTGTACTTTGCAAATGTGGAAGAAAAAGACAGTCGGAATGATTACTGCTGCTTTGCTGCATTTCCAAGATTAAGAACGATCGTACAAAAAATGCCAATGAAACTAACAGTTAACAGTTGTAAGTTCAAATAATTTATTCCATCGTGCATGGTGAATGCAAATTTGTGTATAATTTCATCCTAGCTGAAGCCATTTAAAGCTGGGTTGGTATTTTCCATCATTGTTTAGTTCAACTCTAGAGACTTCATCGAGATGAAAGAGACATCTGCAGCTGCAAATCCACAGTAGCTCTGTCTCTGGCAGCCAGAAAATCAAATCTCAATTCACAGTACAAATGTATTTCTTTTGGTGTCTGCAAGATCCAGGCATCTTCCGTGGGTAAAGTATAAAATGAAATTCCAAGGTTTTCCAATTAAGCCTCAGGCAGTGATTTGCTGTGACCTTGGATAAACTAGCAGATGTAAAATGGGGGAGAAAAAATTTTAGTCATAAAGCAATCAATATTAATAGTTTTGTAACATAGAGGTTTTTCTTTATTCTTCTCAAATTAGCACAGTTATTTTAATTGATTCTTGTTCCTATTGGATTCTGCAAATGCCAATCTGGGTTCTCAAATGGAGAAATGCAATTAGTGGGAAGAAGCCCCATAAGATTCCAGGTGAAGAAATTATCTTCAACGGCTCCCTGACTGTATAGTTGGCATCACCATTGCATTGTCTGATGTTTTTCTTTGCTGTGTTGATACCCAATGCCAAGTCTTCACTGTAACATCCTTTCGGTAATCTAGCTTCTCTTGAATGGATTTATAATTTTAATATTTTCCACCTGGTTTAATGTGTAGTAATGAAAGATAAAGATCATTTACATTTTGTTCTCATTAATTAAACCTGTATTCCCATAGATAATGTTCTGGTGAAGCATTGTTTTGCCTCATTTTGTAATTCTCCAGAGAGAAATATTTGGCTTTTCATTCTTTACTGATATTAGCATCTACCATTATGTTCGTTTTTTTTTCTTTCATTTTTTTTGTTTCAGTAAAGCATGCTAATGACTCAAGTTCACCCACAGAAATTAGTTCCAATGGTAAGTTGGACATGCACAATGTTGGCATTTATGTTCACTTTAAGTAGTTCATCATCATCTCTGAATTAGAGTGTTTTCTTTATTTTGTTTATGAGTTTGTAAAATGTTAGCATCTCTGTTAAGGAAAACCCGTTGGCAAAGGTCTAATTGTCCCTCATCTCCTTTTGAACATATGCAAAGGGAGTGACTTTTATAAATATATAACTATGTAAATATATTGGTATGTTTACCTATGATATAGTTTACATAAATACAAAGCTATAGCTATAAATATAAATGTAGATATTTAATTGAGAAGTTATTTTGGGGCTATCAATATATCTCATATGTTGTATAAGATTGATAGTTTTTTTGTGAAGAAGGGATAAAAGTCATAGTGACAAGAAATAGGAAAATGCTGGGTTTAAGAAAGTTAAATGTTTATTTTTTTTCTTGCAAGATTTATTGGAACAGTTACTATGCCACTATACGTTGTGACTTTCTGAAAAAGAATAGAGTTGGCAGTACTTTCCCTATTTGTGTATGGAAACTTTTAAATTCAATTTTATTTTATCCATAGGCTACCTAGTAGAAGTTGTGTTTATGCAGTATTCTTAAGTAAGCCTGAATTATACAGTAGGCTAGTTTTCTATAATGATAAGAATAATATACATGAATGCAAGAAATATTTTTATACCATGTGGACTAACAGCGTAAGTTAGATTCCTAATGTATTGGTGTTGTGCCCAGAAGTGGATGAGGGCTCCTCTTGGGAGCACCCTCCATTTTAAGGTGGATTGATTCTTTCCCAATATGATTTTCTTTCAAACTTTTAACTTAATGTATATATTTCTGCATCTTCAGAGCACTTAATAAAAATCACTGCACACAGTACACATTTGGCAGTTATTTCTCAGTAAATATATAATTATAAGAGAGTTACACAAAACATACACTGCTCCCTGTGCTGTGCATTCCTCTCTTACAGTGTTAGAATATCAGCTAATTGTTTTCCATAGAAGGTAAAGTTACCTTGATATTGAATGCAAAAAAACACCTTATAGTAACTTTTGCAATGAAGTCAAAATTTGCAGTAAAAAATGGAAGTCTGCTCATTGGCCATTGCATTTGAAAGTTATTACTAAAAAGAGATATAGAACATATTAATTTGTAGTTAGTAAAAATGTTTGCTAATCATTTACTGAAGCTGATTATCTTTGAAGGCCTGAGACTATAAAGAGTTGCCAGAAGAACCTGAAAAGCTCATAGATAGTCAGTGGCTACCACTGACTTCTTCTCTCAGAATTCCTGGACAGGGCCAGGGATTTAGCTCAGTGGTTTGGCTGCCTGCCTTGAAAGTGCAAGGTCCTGAATTCGATCCCTGGTACCGAAAAAACAGAAACCAAAAACAACAACAAAAAAACACTCTACAGAATTCCTGGATAGACTCTAGGAAGCTTTTAGTAGGAGCCATATCCAATACTTAAGTGGATTAAATTAAAGAAAAACATACAGCCATGTCTATGACAAGGAACAATTGAAGTGTAGAAAATAAAGTCATAGACTATCAACTAATTTAAGGGCTTTGTGGAGAAATTATTTGTCTTTAGTAATATTTGAACTTCTGAATTAGAACAGATCATATAAGTCATAAACTTTATAAAACTTGGTTTTACGTATAGTTAACCCATCTAAGGGACATCCTATGCTTCACAGGAAGAAAGAAAAGCAGTCTGCTTCAATGGAGATATATCCAGCTGTGTAGATACGCTTATGTGTGTACAGTACACAAACATATCTAGATTCATATGCTTTCAAGCCAGAGTTAGTGTCTAAGAATTTTAACTATCAGAATTTGAAAAAACAATCAAAGCTTTTCTTTTTCTTTTATAGCAAATTTAATCAAGCAAAGAAAACCGAGACTGCTGTTGCCCCCGCCTGAGAGTGGCAGTGAGTCTTCTGTCACCATCCTCAGAGGGGACACTCTGCTGCTGGAGTGTTTTGCTGAGGGGCTGTGAGTAATCCAACAACTTATCCACTCAATGTCATGAACAAAGAGGCATCAATTGAGAATGTATTTTGATGCACATCCTGTTAACTACATTTCTCCAAAGTGATTTGTACTTTGCAGACTTCAGGTTCTGACTGATATTTACTTATAATTGGATCTCTTGGTCCATTTGTGGTATTATAAGTGGAAGGAACAGACTTCCTGGTTAATACAACCCACCAAGTCTAGATCATGATTGTGTAGAAAGTCCAACCCGTTTCTATTCCTGCCTGTTTTTCCTTTTTCTACTCCCTTGGCTTGACCCAATCCCATGTGCTATATTACTATCTTTGCTGCCTTTAAATTTCCAAAGATTCTATTTACTTGTTTGTTACTCTGTTGTCCTTTAGATTCAAGAAGGCCCAGACCATGGAATCAGTGTTTCCAACAAAACCTAATTAACCAAACTTTGCTCACATCTGAAAAAGAAATGCACTTTTCTAGTATTCCATGTAAGCTCTAAGGGATTTCACTTGGTCATCAGCTGAAGCCATTACATGCATTCAATAACTACATGAAGTCTATGTAAACTGGGACCATCCTTTTAAGTTTATAAATGAAAACATTAATTTTGGTCAGGAAAACTCCCATTTGTACCACTTTCCTTCCAAATTTAATGACACTTCCATACCATTGTGAATGCTGCGAGAACAGACATTGCTTCTTCTGAGTACCGATTTTATTCATTTGCACATTTAACAGTATTATAAGCTTTAGGAAGAGTAGGATTTGACATTTCAAAAATCATACTCATTCATAATTTAGCGTGCATTCTAAATGACTAGCTGTGAATTAGATTGAGAAGAAAAGGGATGGGTTTTAATGGTTTTACGAGTCAAATTGTATCCTTTGTAAGTTTTCCTTCTCATCAAGAAAAATACCCAGGTTTCTTGTCTGGCTTAAATTGCCAGTGTACACTGACACTTAGTTACATAGATGTGCCGTGACACGACCTCTCTCAAGAAGTTTGGTCTCTGTTTTAGAAGATTAAAGTCTGAAGTTTCAATCTGAGTCATGATAGGGACTTGCTCAACTGTTCGTATTCATATGTGTTTGCAGTGGTACAAATTAAATTCTTTCAGGGTTCCTTGCTGTTTGGAGTTGATTTGTTAATACGGCAGGTGTTTCAATAGTTCATTATTTTCTTATTTCCCACAATGCCTTCATTTACGTGTTACATTGGCTCTCAGATCCACAGATTGTCTTCAAAATAATAGAAATGTTCTCATGTGTTTTGGAGAAATTGAAGTGTCATGAGGCAGTATATGAAAAATAGATATCAATTTGTCTCATCCTTTCAACGTAAAGATTCCTTATACAGTTTCATAAGAGGTTTCACCTGAAGTGGTTTCTCCTTGCTTGCAGTGGATTTTGATTAGATAATCCTATCTAGTTTTTTGGCAGCTGACAGTGATACACTCTAAAAAGTTTTAAAAATATTAAAAAAAATTTCTAAGTTTAAAACACAAACCTCTACACCAACAAAAATAACAACTAAAACATTGTACTGCTGCTCTGTGAAGAATTATGTTTTGCATTTTATATGCATGAACTCACTGAACCCTCAACCCATTTCATGACTAATTATTCCATTTTGAGTATTAGGTAAACAAAACCCAGAACACCCACTTGAACTCACTTAAAAAAAATTTCTAAGTTTAAAACACAAACCTCTACACCAACAAAAATAACAACTAAAACATTGTACTGCTGCTCTGTGAAGAATTATGTTTTGCATTTTATATGCATGAACTCACTGAACCCTCAACCCATTTCATGACTAATTATTCCATTTTGAGTATTAGGTAAACAAAACCCAGAACACCCACTTGAACTCACTTTTCTAAGTTTATTGGAAGTTGAAGCTAAATTTGATGCCTCCAGAAACTTAAACTACCACTGAATTTATTTATTTATTTTATTTAAATTTTACAATTTTATCTATTTTTATGTAAATTTTAATCACATGAATGATTTATTGTAAAGGTGGGGAAATATATAAAAAATGGCATCACTGCTGAATCTGAAGGTGTGTGAAGTAGATGATTCAGTAAATGTTTAATAATTTTGAAGATATTGTTAATATTAATTAAAGCAGGAAAGCTTTCGAGGGGATATCCATGTGGAGGTGCTGAGAGTCTATAGACTATGGGAATAAAGTGGAAATTGGGAAGAATTAAATGACACTTGAAGCCTTCTTATGAGACAAAAATGTTCATACCCTGAGTGAAAAGACAATTCACACTCACTGACAACCTGTGAAACGTCAGTAAAGTTAACATGAATTTAAGCTGGGTATGGTTCTCTGCAAGATAGTACATTATAAATAAAAAGTAGAATAAAAGTTGGTAAGGTAAGAACCTGAAAACAAATTTGAGATTGGAAGATAGTGTATATTTATATGCTTGCATACATAAAGAAATTATATTATTTTCCACCAAAACCTCATTGCCCAAATGCTGTTGATAAACACTCTTTAAAAGAAAAAAAAGAAAAAGAAACTGGCAAAGATATACCTAGAAATTCTTTTAGTGATATAAACCTCTCCCTAGGTAATCTCTCATATTCAGCTGACACTTAAAATCATTTTATTTGATTCCCTGAAGTGAAAGGTATTAGAAGATTGGTAGCTTTCATGGCCCAGAGGGTTAAAAAAAACAAAACAAAACAAAACAAAAAAAAAAACAGATCTAACAGAAAGTGAGATGCTTGCACTATTAAAGTATGGAATCATGAAAAACTCCGGGGCTGAAGGAACTAAGGTCCAGAGCAGTCTGTGACTTGGCAAAATGCCATTTTGACAGATGGAGTAGAAAGTAAGCAGTTAGGAAACTTGGATTGTGCATCCTGTTAGATGGTGTTCTCAGGGAGTCAGCAGTAAATACCTTGTCACATGTGCCTATTTCCCAATGCTGTGTGCTCTAACCTGATCAAATACATTTCAGATCTGTAGGGCAGATAAGTTCTTGAGCCTTGAAAGAAGAAGAGAACAGATGGATGCAAAGTGCCTTCATCTTTACCTCCAAAAATTTGCATCATGATTGAATAATTTTAACCATTGCTTATAAATAATAAACTATTTGAGACATTTATTAACTAACAACTAATGGGAACTATGTTGACAAACATATACCTAAGGACATACTATCAGGAAGGACACAGATTTTTATGAAAAGCAAAAAATCTAATACAAAAAAAGGCAGATTTAAGGTCATTTATTATTACAGTGACCTTAATCAAACTAGGTTCTTGAACTTCAACTTTCTTACTAGCAGAAAGATTATAATAATTTCCACTTTTAGAGTATACTCAGTAACTTACAGCTACTAGTAACAAAAAAGAATACAGTAAGAAAAAGGTTATATAAGTGAAAATAACAAAATTAAGCCTTTTCCATTTATGTAACCTGACTAGCATGCAGAAAAGTAATAAAATCCTCCCTCAATGGAACACAGCCATCCTTGCTTTCCATGTCAGTTTAAAATGTATTTTTCAGGTTTTCACGAGAAGGTATTTTTCTTATAATCAGTTGGCTTGACTCCCTACTTCTGTTTTCCCTCCTTATGAGGTGGAGAAGTTCTCATATTCGTTGCTAATATGTGTTTGCTTTTCGTTTGTGTGTTTGTTTGGATGAGCGCATCTTCCCAAAGCCAGCCCTCTGCCAGGGAGATTCAGTTCTTGCCTCTTTCCCTCTATTCCCCACAGGTGAGAAAGCCACCTGAGTACCAGTGACTGCACCTTGCACTTCCGCTAGCCCTCATCCAGCCGGTGCACCTGAGCCCCCTTCTTCAATGTCAGCTGCATTAGAAAGAAAGGGGAAGGCATTGGCACCTCTCTGTTTACTATGGAGTCCTTTTTTACCCTCATCACATGAGGCAGAGTGCTATTATCTCTGACCCCTTCAAGCTACCAGCAGGGAAACTTTAATACTACTAGGACTATTTTGAATATTATTTCTATGGTATGGACTCCAGCCATTCATCCAGCCATATTTGTTCAGTACTTAAATGTAGTTAGGCCACTTAGTAGTGGGCGCAGAGGATGTCCAGGAATGTAGACTATTAAAAAAATCTCTAATGAGGGAGACTTGCTCCAAGCCCCGACTTCACCATTGAAGACAACGTGTTTGTCTGACATAAATCAGAGGTACCTGAGAATGCACGTAAAATCACCCCAATGAAGAAAATGCTCTGTGGATTTCTGTTCTTTGTTTGTTTGTTTGTTTATTTATTTGTTCATTTATTTATTTGCAGACCGACTCCACAGGTTGAATGGGAAAAAATGGGTGATGATTTACCAAAGGGAAGAGAAACAAAAGAAAATTATGGCAAGACTTTAAAAATAGAAAATATCGCCTACCAAGACAAAGGAAATTATCGTTGTACAGCTAATAATTTCTTGGGAACAGCCAGTCATGATTTTCATGTCATAGTGGAAGGTACATTACTCATGAAAATTTATGTTTCTTCTCTAGTCAATGAACCCATATAATAATGGGTTTTTGCCTATATAATATATGTGTGATTAAACCTTAGAAGTTTTGACTTTATTTGTACTGTGTGCACTGAATTATATTATGTTTCAGATGATGTGTTTTTCATTTACTCCACTACCACAGAGCCACACGAAAGGGACAAAGGACATGAAAAGATCTTAAAAACAGTTTCCATGATGTGTTCAAGTAATTATTAAACCTGGTCTCCTAAATTATCTTCTGAAAAATAATTTTTATCATAAGGTACATATGATACTACAATATTAACTCATACAAATAGGTAAGGAAGCCAACTCTGGTAACACAGGCCTATGATAATCTGAGACAAAAGGGTTATAAATTCAATTCTTTGCTTGGGCAATTTAGTGAGGCCTTACCACAAAAACAAACAAACAAACAAAAACAGAAAAAGGGCTGTGAATACAGCTTGTGGGGAGGCCTTGGCTTCATTGCCCAGTGAAAAGTAAGGATTACCTACCAAAAAAGTAAGGGTTATGATGGAAGCAAATATTACAAGAAGCCTGAAAAAAATTTGGCCTTTGCTTCCTAATCTTGTCATTAGCTTGCTGTGTTCTTGATCACTTTATTTCACCTTAGCATTAGTCACTTTCTCGTTGCATCCGTGGGAGAGAATCGCTGACACACAACATAAAGGAAGACAGGTTTACTCTGACTCAGGGTTTTGGGAAATGCAGTCCATGATTGGCTGCCTCCAAGACAGAAACAGCTTGGTGAAATGGGATGGTGTAGGATCCCTGCTCACCTCCTGGCAGCAAAGAAGCAGGTACAGAAGGAAGGAGTCTGGAAGGTGGGTATACCCTCCAGTAACAACTCTTCTACCATGCCCCACCTCCTAACAAAATATTTAGATATAAACTCATCAACAGCTGAGTCCTCCAATGAATAGAGTGCTTCCCCAACCCAGTGACTTCACAAAAGCTGTATCTCTGAATACTTGAGACTTTGGGGGTCAATTTAGATCAAAACCATGACACTATACCTCATTTTATTCATCACAGTAATGCAGGAGCCATCCCTATTCTAGAGCTAACATTTGAGAGTCTACATCTTGAATTGAAATGCTTTTCAATATGTTATCTATGGGGAAATAAGGATAGACTGTATGGTGTAAATATTGATTCCTTATGAAAAACAGAAAAAGTATATTATGTTCAAATCATTTTTCTGCCAGTCCATCAGCTGAGATTTTACTATCCTTTGTTTTGTTTATAGAAATAGGCAGGCAATGATGAAACCTTTTTTCTAAAAAAACGGAGCAGCCACAAAAGATATGCCTGTCAAAAGTGAAGGTTACCTAACCTTCCTGTGAATTTGATTGATGCAAACTGTTTTCTGTGTCTGATCACATTAAGACTTTCTTTCTATGGTTTATTTGACTGCATTGATCAAATTAATGAAATGATTACTGCATTTGTACTTATTTAGCACTATGTAGGCTTAACTGTTGAAAGGAATTGCCTTCTACAGCCTATTATTTAGTGAATTTAAACTGAGCTGCAGGGCCCCCACTAGTATTCCAATGAAGAAGTTCACCTCTTAGAGCTGCAGTTTGCACAAAGACCACAGAAGTAATGGCCTGTTATTTTAAAAGAATTCCACTCACAAGTAAACGTTATGATAATGGATTTAGTCATGCTCCTGTTAGAAATAAAACTTGTTTCAAAATCCTCACTAAAATCTGAATTATTAGTTAAGATTAGAAGAACAGAAAACCAAAGGTGAGAATTTCATTGTCTTTAGTTTAAAGGATAAAAATAATTTATATTGGAGAAAAAATAATATTATGCATTAACATCAACATCTGGTAATAATAATATATCTCTCTGACCAATTATCCACTAAGAAATGCAGGGAGAATTAAACTGAATTAAATGTTTTGAACGATCTATATTGTCTATAATTTTAAGACATCATTTGATACTTCTGTATAATTTAGCTACTCGTATAACTCCCTGCCCCCTTTCCAGCCTACTCAGATATCCACCAGCAAGACATGTCTATTTGTTAGCTGCTTCTACACTAAGTTGCTGACTATTGGAAATCCTTCCAGATGGCTGGAACATTGCTACAGTAGCTGAATATTTTAACAATCTGGCCAGGGTTTTCTTGACTCTAAGACCAATACTTTCAAAAGAATTGCAAGGGTTGCAAAAAAAATCAAACACATAAAATTAATTATGCAATTTAAAATGTTGACTCTAGGACTCCAAGGGATATAGATCTGCTGAACATATTATTCTCACTATTCATAAAACAGCTATTAGCACTATTGAGATGTAAATAATGTTTTTATGAGGAACATTTAATCATTTCCCCTTAGTGAGAAATCACTAAATGTACCTTCACCTATATGTTTTCAGTCTTTCCCTCTACGTATGCACCTAGAAATTAAATTGTGCTCCAGAAGCTTCCCCCCTCTCTCCAAAGTGTGAAAGCAGTAATATAACCTTCATTAATCATCTAGATGGATGAGTGCTCTTTTATTCAATTTAGTTCTTCCTTCCTGCATCCTCTTCTTTCTTGTCTTTTCTTATATCTTGTTTAGAAACCTAAATTAAATAACAAGAACTAGACATATGGGAATAGGACACCACTGTTGTATATATTTGATAATCTAGTTCATTCTGAAAATGTTCTTTGTTCTAAAATAAAAGCATAGCTTGGATTCTGTTCTCTGTAATACGTCTTCCGTAATACAAAATGCAATCACAAATAGCATGAGCTTATAATTTAAGCTACAACTTTCTCAATATGAAACCAAACTATAATTGAAGCCCTGGTATATGTATGAACCAAAACATCCATTGTGTCTTTACTTGGTATAACTATACTTCCTATCACCCGTGATGTGTAATTCTAGTACAGTAAAAAGAAATATTCTGCATTCAGAAATCAAAATATAGTCTTAATCACATTTCAGTTGACTTTTAAAAGTCAACTTAATAGCAATCATTTATTAATAATTATATATCCATAATATAATTCAAATTTTTGTGAATTTTAAAAGGATGCCACTCCAGTGCAAATCAATTCTGGTATTGTTAATAAAACCACATTTTTAAGAAGAAATCAATTCCTAAAAAGTAGCAACTAAAACTAACTTTAATAATCCTAACAACTTAATTTATTATAAATATCTAATAGGAATTTGTAAAAAATGTTTTACTAAAAACACTATGTTTTGATTTGTGAGAATCCAATTTCCTGTTTCATTCTGCCTTTCTCCTAATGATAAGCACCTCTTACTAGCTTGCTTATGACATTCTCCATATCCAAATATTTTGTCTCTATTTTCAGGAGAATGAGGCATATTTTTCATCAAAATTTTTGTTTACAATTATGGTGAAGTGGGTAAAATTTCAACCTATGTAATTTTTGTCACTTGTTATGAATCTTAGAATAATACATGGTTTTCCCCCAAATTTTTCAGTTTTTATAATCTTTTTCTCTCTCTCTCTTGAGTCTTTTCTTTTCACTCTCTTACCAAGATGCACCCTTTAGGAACAAGTTGGATGTTCCTACCTCAGAAAAAATCAGTTTGCTTTTCATCCCTGCTTGTCTCTGGCCTGTTCCTCAACCATCCAAAATTTTCCATCTCAAAGCAAATGTTCTCAAGCTTACTGTGCTTGCTTTAGTATATGCTAAGTACCAATATAGTAAGATGTTCAATAAACACATGCAATTATGAGAGCGTGAATGACAAGAAAGTAGCCATTTCTTCCTATCCAAGGTGTCATCCCTCCTCTTTTTGTCATTTGCTGAAGTCATTGGGGATCTAACCTTGCGTTTCAACTTAATAGTACTCCATAGGTGTGCCGGTTTTGTACCAGGCATTATGCCAAACAGAATAAGATTCCTCCCTGGTTTTTAGGAGTGAGTTCAGTGAATCTCACTACTGACATTCACTTGGGCTGAAAGTGAGGCTGGTGTCAAGACACAGGCTAGGATTCTCTTTCAAACCACTTGGCAAAGTTTATCTCTGCTCAGGATCAGCTTAATTCTGCAGAAGAAACAAGCAAAAGAGGCACAGATAGGAATGCTTTCCTGGTCTAAGTGTTCACAAAGCACTCACGGCAAGGTTAAGGCAAAGCTCAGCGATGATTCCTACTGTGCACCTGCAACATCTCGGGTTTGTTAGTCGATACTGGGAACTTTGATTTGGAAGCACAAAGCAGCACTTGGTGAGCTGAGTGGACCTCGATTCCTATTTCAGGTCCAAAATAAGACATCAGTGAACTAGAAGCTGACCACACGGCTTCAGTGCTGCTTCTGTCCACAGATCTGTGCAGTGGCTGGAACAAGAAATGGGGGTTCTTTACTGAGAACCCTGGGAAAACTAGGCTGTAAGGTGAAATGGTCTGATCAGGTGACATCTGATGCCTCCTCCCAGCTCTAACATTAATAGATCTTAATGCAGCCACCAAAAGAGTAATGAAATTCATAGGAAATTTATATGACAGTAGTGCTTGAACTAAATAAAAATGCCTTCTTTTTTTCTGAAACACTATTCAGAATTATACTGTTGGAGCATTAATTCATAGAAAGACGCAAGTAATTTCGGATTTCTTCTATCACGTTGAGGGCAAAAAGTCAAATGTTGCTTTTAAGCTTCTGTATCTATCCTTTATGAAAACAAAATCTCTAGGATATAATAATATACAAATTGATAAATAAGTACAGGTAGTTACATATAAATGACAAAGTCATTAAGAACGTTAAAATGTTGAAATCTTCCATTACTTTTATTTAAAAAGTTCTGTGTACATTTCTAGAATGTTAACCTTGAGAATAACTTGTAGCCAGTACTGACTAAAGAATTTACCGTCTGTTCTTTCTCCCGCATTTAAATAGTGATTGTATAGCTATTTTTATACGTAATGTATTATACACGCTTGGACTCCAAATTAAGTACACACACGCGCACACACATCCACACACACTGTACTACACGAAACACGCCCTCCTCGCTTTGCAGTATCTTTACCAAAACAAAACAAAACAAAACAAAACAACTGTAAGAACTCTGAGATTGTATGTGGCTTCTGCCCTCTGCTGGGGCCCAGTAGAAACACAACCTTAACATTTTTAGACCTTTTGCTTTGAGTCCAATCTCTGAATAGAAGCTTCACTTGGTTTCCAGAGCCTCCTCGCTGGACGAAGAAACCAGAGAGTGGCGTGTACAGCACCGGGAGCAGCGGCATCTTGCTGTGTGAGGCTGAAGGAGAGCCGCAGCCCACAATCAAATGGAGAGTCAATGGCTTCCCGATTGACAGTGAGTAAAACCTCCGGAGTAACCCAAGGAAGAAGGGCGAGGCTGGGTGGATGGTCGTGATTAGACATCCAATAGCCTGTACGGAGCTGGGCATCACTGTGTTCACAGGACAGGTCTAACCAGGAGTCAGAAAGTGCCTCTATCTGAGCAATTTGATCGTTGAGAACTGATAATCATGGAAGAGCCGTAGTGTTTATAAGGTGAGGTGATTGTATTAATTATATAGAAAAATGAAGTTAAAATAAATCAGCAACTGAAAGGGAAAGAGGATGCTTCAAAGGTGGAAGCCAGTTGTTGTCTGTCCCCCTGATTTGACGGTGGGCAGCACAGTTGGGACATCGAGACCTCTCTTCGATTCAGACAACAGCTCTCTCTGTCTTGGGCTCTGCCCCCGCTCCGACCATCCTCTGGTCACACTTTTCTTCACGATTTGAAAAATCCTCAGGGACAGGGAGACATGCCAAGCTTGAATCTGTGCTTTAAACCTTGCTATTCTCCACCAAGATCGAGTACCCAAGATGTGAAATATTCTTATTCAGTCCCTTGGCCTCCTCTTCAGAGGTAGTGGGTTGCCAGAAAGGTCTAGGACGAAAGGCCTGATCTCCTCACTCCTTCATGCCCCAATTTGGAGCTCCAAGTTCCTAAATCCTCAGTTTGAATCCAGAACTCAGGTCATTTCTAATGCCTTTGTTCAGGCAGGAGGAGGCGATACATTTTATGTGTCAGTTGATTAGTTTTACTGAGAATAGGCATAATAGTGGGTCTTGTATGTGGCTGCCATTTGTTCCTTGATCCTGGACCTGTACATGTTAGGTGGACCTCCTGAAAGTTCATGGACCAGAGATCCTACCTAGGCTGTGTACCTGACTAGCTCTTTACTGATTGTGTCCAAGCTCGAGTTTTTAAAACTTCAAAATAGAGATAATGATAGCTGGTTGTGCTCAAACAAGATAGAGTCAATCGCCTAGGGCAGTGATCTGTGTGTAAGCACTGTGGTCGTTTATAAATTCTGGAGCCAGACTGCCTGTGTTTGCACATTGGCTCTGCCTTTTACTGGTCTTGCGACTGGGAATGTAAGCATTTAAAACCTATCTCCTCATCAGTAAGAAAAGGAGATAAAAACAGCAGTGACTCAGGGTTGTCATGTGGAGACAACAGGACTCCACTCAGAGAATGCTCTGCACAGTATCTGCCACCGAAGCAGCCAAATCAAAGCATTGTTTATTGTCATTGTTTGCACATAACAAACTCTCAGGGAACCTTAGCACTCATTATTAATATCTTCAGATTTCAGACTTTTTCTCATTTCTTTAGAGAACAGAATTACAGATGCAAAAAATATGAAATCCATTTTTGTTTATAAAGAAAGCTAAGATTGATGGAATAAGAAATGTAGATTCTCCAGAACATACACAATCGTACAATTTCATGTCTGGCTGTGCTTGTCTGTTTATGAGAGGCATTCACAAATTAACGAAAGAAAATTACAAATGAGGTACTGGTATGTGCACTTGAAAAATTCAATGATACAATAGTATTTGTTGAGCACCTCCTGTGTGTTGGGAAGTGGCTTATTTCTGTGGATGCAGCTGTGAATAAAATAGTCAGAATCCCTGCTATGCCACATCTAATATTCCAGTGACTAGAGACAGTAAGTAGACAAATAGGCCCATGAGTGCACAGTGTGTACTAATGTACAAAAGAGCTAGGTAAGGAGAAGAGTGAGGGGAGGATCAGGAACTTGGTTTGCTATATTACTGTACTACCTACCGTGTAATGCACCTTTGAGTTGAGACCTGAAGGAGGGAAGGAATTCAACCATGCCAATAACTGTGCAGATGCTTCCAGGACAGAGAGATCTGGGAGTGTACAGATTCCCCACAGAAGGCAATCTGCCTGGGGCTGAGGGAGTGAGGAGAAAGCAGTCCTAGGGAGATCACCACCCAGCGGGGAAGGCACCGGAGCTCAGGGGAAGGCGAAGTCCACATGGGGCCTTGGGTTGTTTTCAGAAGTAGATGTGTACCTCTCTGATGATTTCAAGCAGAGGGGTAGTGACATGATATCATTCATGTTTTTACATATGTTTTATGAATGGAGACTTTCCTATATGACTACATTCAGAGGCTATCCGAAAGACACTGGGGCCTTGGGTGAGATACCAGTTGTAGTATTGGTTAGGTCCTGAATTTATTCCCAAGGTAGAGTCAACAGGTTTGTTAGTGGATATCTAAGACCACGGCTGAAAACCAACTTCTGACAGATCTGGAAATAAAGTCACACCTGAAGTTCCCAAGTTCACTTTTCTTGCCAAAACTCTTGAGAACAGCTCTCTGAGAGTCTCAGAAAAGAAATCCCAAGCATACTTAGGTTGTGGTGAGTGACGACAGAGGGCTGACCAAAGGCCATGAAATCTCTTTGAACTTACAGTTTTAGAAATTGATACCCTAAAGCTATCATATACATCTTATTTCAAAATCCAAGCAAAACGAGTGCTCTCCAATTCTACACGTTCAGCATCTGGCATTTCTGAAATGTACCACAAGCTTTAAAGTCTATATTTTATTATTATACAATTTACAGATGCGGCAACTGAGGCTCACAGAGTTTATAGTCCTGACTTGAGGATATAATTCAAGTAAATTTACAGCTAGAGATGGAGCCCGGAAGTGAGTTACGGCCAAAGCACTACTTTCTCCCTCCATACGGCATCATTTTTCATCCATCTGATGAAAGAAAAAAAAATGACAATTTCTGAATTATATAAGGACTAGTATATTTTGCTTGGGAACATTTAAAAAAACACGTAATTCCTTTGAATCCCCAGTACTACAATCTTCTGCTGGTATGCGGCATATTGTGCAATTTCCATGGCATTCCTGGAAGGCCAACTTGAGCAATGTTAGTTGTTTTTCATCTGAAACATGAGACCAGAGTCTCATTTTTTCCAACTGCAATGTTGTATTGGTTCAGAGCTTGTCATGGGGCTGATGGCAAAAGGAAAAGTGAAGGGGGTGACCCAGCTAACACTCCGAGGCCAAAGACTCAGAGTATGCAGCGCAGGAGTGCAGTGGGGTCCGATTAGACGCTTGGGCTTTGGCAGCACTCTGAATACAGACCTAAAGAACCTGAAGAATTATTCATCTTGTTGATTCTTCAGAATAAGTGATGAGTTGTCCCAAAATATTTTATTGGTTTTCTAATGTTGCTTTAATAAATTACCAGAAGTTTAGTGATTTAAAATAGTACACATTTACTGTTTTGCAATTCTGTAGGTCAGAAGTTTAGCACAAGTCGTGGTGGGCTAAAATTCTGGTGTTATCTGTGTTACGTTTCTTCCTGGAGATTGTAGACAACAATCTCCATTGCTGTGCTTTTCTCCAGCTTCTAGAGGCTGTTTGTATTCTGTGGTCCAGAGCTCTCTTCCTTCCTCTTCAAAGCCAGCAGTATTGCACGTGTCTGACCTTTATTTCCATAGTCACAACTTCCCTTCCTGCAGCCTCAGCCAGGAAAGGGTTTTCTGACTTTTAGAAACTGTATAGTTACACTGGGCTGACCTGGGTAGGCTGGAGGATTTTCCAGTCTCAAATCTCAAAGTCCTTAATCTTAATCACTTCTGCAATGTTGCTTTTCACGTGTACACTAATATATTTACAAATTCTGCGGGTAAGCCCCTGGACATCTTACACATGCTATTTTGTTCTTCCTCCTTATGGAGATCTTTTGTGAATAAAATGCTGACCAACTATTTTTTCAATCATTTGAGCACATCTTTACTTATTGCCTGCTCTGTGATAGCTGCCTCTCAAGAGCTGGACACATTCCACTCAACCACAGAGACCAGGCCCTGCCCTCAGGAGGTCACAGTCACATGAAAAATGTTTTTATTTATGACTCCATGAGAAAAGAATGTAAGAAGAGTCTTCTCTCAATATGCCATATCTCACGTTTTTAAAAATCTAAAATTTACCAGGGAGATTATTGTGCACAATGCAAACACAAGTAAAAAATAAGATTGCGATCTCATAAAGTCATTTGAACTAAAACTTTTCTACATGTTTGCTCCTCCCTCAACATTCCTAGGTGATGTATTTTTCTTTACATGGCTTTTTGTTGTTGTTGCCATCGTTGTTGTAGAGTCATAGCGATGGCATATAAATGGAGCCAGAAAAATTGCCACATGCTATAGAATACATCATTCACCTTTTCTGAAATTTACCTTTAAAGATGGCTATGAAAATGTTAATACTATCAAGTTCTGAGCAGAGGCAAGGAAATGGGGAACATACAACAGGGTTCTTTATCTCTTAATAAGTAAAATAGATATATTAGATGTTTTCATTTCCAAAAGATCATTCCAGGATCAGTAGTGGGATAGAATTATTGCAAAAAAATTGAAAGTCTCCTTGCTATCAAGGAGGGTTTTGTCTTGTTAGGGAAGGGAAAAATTACCAGCAATCTATCTGGTGTAGTTACTCAGTAAAGCACAGCACATTAAATAAATGATGTGGATTAGAAAATTACAGAAGGGCTGAGGAGTGAAACATGAGCACAGGTGTCAAAGGCAAAAGCTGCAACCAGTGTCGGTAGATTGGGAGGATCACTTGTGCTGACCGTGTGCTTTGTAAAAGTCAGATCTAAATTCAAAGGAGTAAACAAGAGTCAGTTCACAGGGAGATTCGAGTACCAAGCAGGTAATTTGGAATCTTACTGTGAGTAGGAGTAGAGAAAGGCCAATGAGCTCTTTTTAATAGGTCACAGATATTCTGACAATAAATGCTAATTGGAAAGAAGACTGAAAATATAAAAAGATCTGAAAAGTAAAGTCCATGGTTGATGTGAAGAAAGCCAATGAATTGGCTTCAGTTAACCATTTTCACCCTAACTTGGTTTTAAAATATAAATACTGTGTGACACATTTAATAAACGGTATATAAATATTTTATGACCTATTCTTTATCATACTGACATTCTTTAATCATTTTCAGATCATCTATTTGCGGGTGATGTTGTCTTCCCCAGGGAAATTAGTTTTACCAACCTACATCCAAATCACACTGCCGTGTACCAGTGCGAAGCCTCAAATGTTCATGGAACGATCCTTGCCAATGTCAATATCGATGTTGTAGGTGAGCACACCTAAGAGTAGAATAATTCCCTTTTTGTGAAGGAAAATGTTCAGTTAAAATGGGATCCAAACACCAGTGGAATTCTTGGCACATAAAATTTAGGAAAAAAAAATAATAAAGTGATCTTTAATTTACATGTGGACTTAATACTCAATAGTGAAATTTGACTTTCAGACTGTATTGAGTTTAGATACTTTTTGAATTTAAAAATAGTTGCACTGTAATAGTTAGCTATCTTCCATTTTTGTACATGTGATGCGGACATAGAAATGTTTATAGGTAATATATTATTAGTTTTTACATGAATCTTTAAAACTGCATTTTGTTGTTTTCAAATAGATGTTATTCCACTGATACAAACAAAAGATGAAGAAAATTATGCCACAGTGATTGGGTACAGTGCTTTCCTACACTGTGAATACTTTGCCTCCCCAGAGGCAGTAGTGACTTGGTAAGCCACCATGCTGTTTTCTTAAGAGAATGTCTCTGGTAGAGTTTGCCTTGTTTCTTCATCCATCATTTGACCGGTTGCATTGTTTCCGCATTGTTATATGGAGCCATTACCTCTGAGAAATAAGAAAGCAAGCTTAATAGCCTGTCTCTCCTAAAAATATTAGCTAGGTTTCTAGGATTTTCTCACACGGGGAAGAAATGAAGGTCATTTGTATTCATAAAGAAAAGTAAAGATTTAAAGTCGCTCCTTAGATAATTTTAAAGGTAGATTTGGTTTTTCATTATGGGGAAATATAAGGTCATTTATAACTTTACCATTGTCATTATGTAAGCCTGAATTTTATTCTGAACACAGATGTTGAAACTTTACCAACATTCATCTTGATTTTCATTTCAATATTTTAATTGGTGTCCTTAGTCCAAACACATTGTCTGATGAATATGCCACGCTGGTTTCTGCACAGATTGATTAAAATACTATTGGATAATTGTGCTTTTACACTGTAGGTCTGTTCCTCTGGAGTAGTGTGAAAAGAGGCCAGGGCATGAAAATGCAGAGTCAGGTCTTGTCTACACTTCAAATAGAAGTTGTGGTATTTTTTTCCGCATATTATTTTTTGCATTTTTAGTTTTAAAATATTCCAGTAACCAAGGTGTGGTGGTGAATGCCTGTAATCTCTGTATTCTAGGAGATGGAAGCATGAGGATAACAAGTTTGACCCTAGCCTCAGCCAATTAATCAGACTCTTTCAAAATGATAATAATAGAAAAGTTTAAAATGGGCTAGGAATGTAGCTTAATGTGAAGAAGCTGGTTTCAATTCCCAGTACTAGAAAAAACATCTAAGTTACAAGATGGCATTTATTAAAATGTTGAGAATCCTCCGAAATTTTACTTTTGAGGAAAGCCCCTCTCTCTCATCGGCCTAGATTCCACCCTCTCAAAGCCTCTGAGCAGCAGTCACAGTTTATCCTTTGCAATCTGGAGTGAAAGCAGTCACGTACTGTGAAGTGTGCAGAGTGAATCAAGAGGTGGCAGGAAATGCTAAGAAAATAGATGAGTATAGGAGAAAATGATTCTGGGGTTGATAGAATAAATGTAATCCGTGTCCACAAAAGAAGTAAGACTTCCCACCTTATAATCTTTCTGAATGACAAATGTTTTCCCGGGACAGCAGGCCATTTGGGAGGTTTATTGTCTCTTTCAATTACCAGCTTTCCTATTTAACACCCTGGAGGAATCATTAACTAAAGAGTTCACCACCAGTAAGGCAGAAAAATTTATTAATCTCTGAGGACAGATGCAGAATGGGGCTGATGGCTATGAGGAAGACACCTGAAGTACAGAGCAGAGATTGGAATTCTTTGAGTTGCAATCTATCTGAGAAAAGATATACATCCACGACCGATTCTTAAGAGTGTAAACCCCAGTGGAACATTTCAAAAGGTTTCCACAGCTCCCGAAGTAGGAATGACTCCAAATGACTTCAGTGACAAGTAAGAAAAGAGTTTCCAAACCAGCCCCACTCCAAATTGATTTATGCTTTGTTTCCCCATAGGCAGAGAATGGATGAAGCACAACCCCTTGAAGGCGGGAGGTACCATATCCATGAAAATGGTACATTGCAGATCCTTGGAACCACCGAAGAAGATGCAGGGTCATACTCTTGTTGGGTGGAAAATGCGATAGGAAAAACTGCAGTCATCGCCAATTTGGATATTAGAAGTACTTTTATTCATTTTTATTTCACATGTGTTCAGTCTGTCTTCCTTTCCACAATTGAGACAGTCTAAGTTTGAGCTCCTGTTAAGATTCTTTAGATCCTTTCTCAAAAGTCATAGATTACATTTCCTCTAAATGACTGTCGTAAGCATGACAGCGTATGATGCATGTATGACATCAAAGAACTGCAAGAAAGATTTAGGTGTTGGATGGCCAGCAACATTTAAAACTTCCCTATTCCACTTATTAATTTGGTGTCTCTTGTTATGAAATTGATGTTTTTATTTTAAATTGAAAATTAGGAGGAGAATTTTTAGTGAAACATATACTTAATATTAATTCACTTTAGCAGTGTCTTTAAGCTTTATGCCTGGATGTCAAGTAATCAATTTAACATTTTCAGTTTTAATTATTTCCTTAAGAAAATTTTAGTGCATCTTAGATGCAATTTTGGAATTAAAGATTAGATCTTATGTTATTTCAACAAGAGCCTCCCAGGTCTCAGATAATGGATTAAAAGTGTATTTACTTTTAATATATTATTAAAAGTTGAATGTGGTGTCACATGCCTGTAATCCCAGCATTCTGGGAGGCTGAGATTGCAAATTCGAGCCTACGCTGGCAACTTGCCAGTTTAGAAAGACACTGTCTCAAAATTTAAAAATGTAGAAAGACCTGGAGATGTAGTTCAGTAAAAAGATACTGTGTTCAATTCCCCATTCCATTAAATAGTTGTAAAACATTAACCTTAAAGAATAAGGATTATATGTTTTGAAGCAATCGTAACGAAGCTGATATTTCTGAAGGTAGCCTTAATATCAATTTTTGAGCTTTATGGCATTGATACTAACTTATTTGTATGAACTATAGCTCAGTCAACAAGAAATTCAAATGTATTTTGAGTACCTCTTGTATATAAGCTCTCTTCTAGGATCCACGATCTGCTGTGTAAGAGAGGTACTGGCTCTACTTTCATGGAGATGACTTACTAATTCCTATCTTTGTGCTGATTCTGCCTATATTTTAGCATTTAATCTCAGATTTTTGAATTAATAATAAATACACTGGTAGAAAATCAAGTAACTTTTTCTCTTACTTTACAATGCTTTAATTACATACTCAGAAGAACTGAAAGAAGAAAGTGTTGTTTTCAACTTCTAGAGGCATTTTCTCACACTTTGCCTACTCTCTTTGCCCAAGAAATTCTAAGAAAAATGACCAAACTATAGTTGACACTTGCATCCAAATTTTGTCAGATGCCCATGTCTGCATAGAAAGAAAATTATAATGATATATGATTAGGGAATTACACTGGAACCAATCTTGAATGGAGATTTGAGCATAAGGTTAATAACTTTGGTTTCCTAGATCAGAGGCACTTGGTATCAAAGTAAAATGTGCTTTATATCCCTAATTAATGTCTCTGTTTGGTGAAAACAGATGCTACAAAACTTAGAGTCTCTCCTAAGAATCCTCGGGTCCCCAAATTGCACCTTCTTGAGTTACATTGTGAGAGTAAATGCGACTCACATTTGAAACCCAGTTTGAAGCTGTCCTGGAGTAAAAATGGAGAGGACTTTGAAATTAACAGTACAGAAGATGGCAGGTAGGTACAGAAGATCATGGTAGTACCTGAGCTTGAGTTTAAAACCTTGCATGTAAAAAGTTGGTGCCAAAAGTGCTCACACTGGATAAAACACAAAAGCTGATTAGTACATATCAGTGCTCGAATTGGTTTTTAAAAGGTCATATAGTACTTGCTTCACATTTATGTCACATATATATCCTCTTGATTTTGCTACTGAATTTTCCTACAGCCTATGTCATCTTTTTAGTGCCTGAACCAGGACCCATTCCAGGTAACTGAGGCAGAGGTATTGCATGGGCTTAAGTGTTTACAGAAGCCTAGGAAAGACTGGAGGATCTAGGCCCAAGGGGTGCTGCTTAGAAATCGGTTGTGTTCTTAATCACATAGCACTGCAGCCTTTGTAATCTAGGTCTCTGAAAACTCCTGATGTTCTCACAGCCACCTCTCCCCACTAGTGCTACCAGTGAGTCCTGTCACTGCCGCTCCTGTCTCTGCCGGAGCCCTCAGTGGCATTGCCTTAGAGAACATGACTTCCATTTTGCATCTTCCTCCCAATATCAGGAGTCCTCCCCTGTGGCAGTACCTGAGTCACCCTTCTAGAAAGTATTGACAGGTGAAGCCCTCACTTCCAATCTGGGGTGCTTTTGTTCCAGCTCCCCCTCCCTGAGATACCAAAATTCATGGATACACAAATCCCTTATGCAAACTGTGTTGCATTTATCTGAAACCTATGCCTGTCCTTCTGCATACTTCAAATCATCTCTGCATTACTAATCATACTTAGTATGTTAATGCTATAACATAATCATTATATGGTGCTGTGTAGGACATAATCATAAGGGAAATATCTGCGTATGTTCAATATAGACTCAGATTTCCTGGTTCAATCCAGGAATGCAAAACCACTGCATTTAAAGAAACATGTGCATGTTTTTTGAGTTTTCTAACCCTGATACAAAGAACATAGGGAAAGGGCAAAAGAGAAAAGAAGAAAAATTGTGAATAGATGCAGAATAATACTAGACAATATTAAGTTCATCAAAGAGAGAAAAGAATCAAAACTATCAGAATATCTTTTCTGTCTTTGAAAACCTCTAGAGGTCAGCTTTGCTTCTTTTATTCTAAAATCTTAGAACCAAATCTCATTTCTCATTTCAGGTTAGGCTTTGCTATTCATTGCTGTGAAAAAGTAAATCTGAAAGTCTTTAGACAGGATGTCCATGCCTTAGATGAGACCATGACACAGTCCTGATCAGAAGCCTGTACCCATACTTGGTGTCATGGGTTCAAATCCCGGCTCTGTCATGATTCACATCTGTGATCCCAATCTGCTTAATGTGGCTATGCCTCCATTTATGTTCTATGCCTTGGTTTGATGAAAAATATTAAAAAGATGACTTCATCATTAGGATATTAGGAGTTAACATACTAAGCACTTAGAAAATACTAAACATGCACTCCTTTTTCAGTACTGTTACTTGTACTACCTGTTTTCTGTTGTGCTTTTCTCATTTGTGCTGCTTCCTCGACAATTATGGCTGTTGGTATCCGTGTGCACCCGTGCGTGCATGTTAATGCTCCATTGCTAGCCAAAGGCATTATTCTCAGCCTTGATACTAATTTATTCCCTGCTGTCTTTTCTGTTCGTGTAAAGGTTTATGCAAAGCCAGTATATGTATTGCAACTATATTGAAACAAGAAAGGATTAATGCACACCTGCACTTTGCATCAGAGATCTTCATCCCTCGATGATGCTCACATTAGTTCTAAATTTATCTGTCAACTATTGAGGTTTCCCTAAATTCTCCATTTCTGTCACTATTACCTGGTTGCCCGAGGCCTTCCGTGTGATCTCTGGGCTATCACATGGAAGAGGACCCGAGGTCCCCGCCTTGTTCCCACTGTGACAGGCACATTTAAGTTCCGACCTCGGGAGCGCCAGCCAGCCTCGGCCTGTGGCGCTGTTGCAGTTTCTCCAAGCTGTTGAGGTTGACACTGAAGTGTACCTCTGGCTCCCTGAGAGGACTGAGCAAGTCACTCGGGTGTTCTTCCAAAACTGTCCTGAGCAGACGCTGGGGTTGAGGGTCAGTGACCTCAGCTCTGGTAGGCCTCAGGGATGAGGAGGGCGGGGAGACTGCAGACCGCTGGGACGGACTACTGCCAGGAATCGCCCTGGAGCTGTGATCGCAGATGTCTGCTAAATTTCTGGAGGACCAACCGTAAGCCCTACTTCCCATCTTCTGCTGAGGCGCCATCTCCTTGTTCCTAGGCAGGGAACCAACCAGAAGCATTTGCCAAGAAAGAAGTTAAATTTCATATCCAACGTACATAGGAAATAGTGAAGTGAAAATTCTTGCCTTTCACGTGTAAGGTAATGGTAGGTGCTTCGATTTGCCTCGCTGGTCCTCAGGGGGCCTCGTGTGGTATTCCTGCTTCCCATGCATGGGCCTCAGAGCGAAGGCAAGGAAAAGGGCAGTGGCTCTGCCCTCAGCGCCAGGAAAGGGTGGGCTTTCCCTTCAGAAACAGCAGCAAATAAACACAAAGAGAATACGAAGTGTGGGTGAGTTGGGGGAGAATACAAAGATTATAAAGTGGTAATAATGAGGAAACTCCTCAGAAGTCATGAACTAAGACAATATTTGATTTCATTGTACTTTGAAGCAATGTTCTGTAATTCAAACTTGTCAGAGTAGATGAGTTTTACATTACATTTTTAAATTATTTAAGAGACACTCTTCTTCCCTCCCTGCAAGGGTGACACTATTTATGTTGTTATTTCAAGTACATAGCCACTGCTGTGAATATATTTTAAATTTAATAGAATTTAATTTAAAAATTATGTGAATAGCTATGCTGATAATGCGCAAGTATAGTATAAAAATATAATTTATGAAGAAGCAATTTTCATGTAATAAACTTTTGCAAATGGAAGAAAATAGAACAAATAATAAAAAGCTAGATGACTAAAAAGAAAAAAAGTATGAGAAAATGAAAAAATGGGAATGAAGTGTTTGTAAAGGGGGAGGGGAGGAAGGGTGAAGGGAGGGCAGGGACGAGGGGAAAAATGAGAACCAAGACCTGTCATGTAAAGGTACAGGATCCCAATAATGAATGTAACTGTACTGTATACCTAAAATGTGCCAATAAACTCAATGAGGAAAAAAAGAATTACAGCCTAAAAAAAAAAAAAAAAAGAAAGAAAGCTAGATGATTTGCAAAAGAAGTGCTGTATTGCCACCTACTGTTCAAATAAATCACACGGCTTGTGGCCAGTTCTTAAAATTACTTCTGCTTAAAGGCAGAGAGATAGAGAGAAGGGAAGGCAGTGTCAAAAGTAGGCTGTCAGTGTGGAGCGGGTGAAGGGAGGACAGGGGCATGGGGAGAAAATAAGGACCAAGATGCATCCTGTAAAGGTACAAGATCCCAATGATGAATGTAGCTGTTCTGTATACCTAAAAAGTACCAATAAACTGAATGAGAAAATAGATTATCAGATTTCTTACAAATATTTTGATTCTGTGGAGTTGGAGTGGGATTCAGGAATCTGCTCTTAAAAGATGCATTCCAGTCAATCCTATGTAGTGTTTCCTACTCGAAATTTAAAATTATTCAAGTAAATCTTAACTATTGTAAAGTATAGTGTATTTCTTAGGCTTGAGAGGCAACACACAGTTTCATTCTGACCCCTGTACCACAGATAGTTTGAGTACGTGATGTTTTTAATGTTCTGCAGTTTAGGCTTAGGTAGACATTGGTATATGCTTGAATAACGTTTTCCTTCCCGTTCCCAGCTGCAGCAGTCTTTAATGAAATTTGCATTATGTGAAGTTTTTGTTTGACACTTCTTTACATCTTTTTGCGTGGGAAATACACATGCTTGAAAGGGTTGTTTCTAGCCTCTTTATATTCTTTATTTTTAATCTGATAGGATAGTTATCGATGGAGCTAAGCTGACCATATCTAATGTGACTTTAGAGGATCAAGGTGTTTACTCCTGTTTGGCTCAGACTGCTCTCGACAGCATTGCTGAGGTCACCCACGTAACTGTCCTCGGTAAGTCCCCCCCCCTTTTTTGTTTTTGCTTCTTAGTTTTAAATTAATTTAATTGGTCCCCTTTTGATATACACAATGATCACATTCATCGTAGGGACTTTGTACCTGTACTTTATGTTCCTAACTCAAGAAAAATATCTGTTCATGTCTTCACTGCTGATTAAATTCTGTCGTTCCATTGTGATAAAATCAACAATTATTTGAGCTCTTGCCTGTATACTGATAGCTACAATTTTTTGTTTAGAAACAGACTCCACTTTCAAATGCTTTCTCCTCTTGTTGCATAAGAGGAGGTAATTAATACTCAATTCTTTTCCCTACATGGGTAAGTTTGCCAGTAGCAGTGGGAGGGAAGTGGTGCTATCAGCAGAAAAAGAAATGAAGCATGCTTGAGTTCCCAGGGCTACCCTTTGTGGGTGTGTGCAGAGAAATGGGATTGAGGAGAGGAAATGAGCTAGGGTGGACTGCAGGAGCAAGTCCAGTGATGGACTTACAGTGATGCTCTCCACCAGACCACAGGCTCAGCTTCCAGGGGTCTAAGAAGGTAAAGAGGAACTTCAGGCTTTCTGCAAGGGAATGCCTTTGTTTTGTTTGTTTGTTTTTACTGTGTGATAATGCTAATTAGAAAACTGCATACTTCACTAAAGCAGTCAATGTAGTTACCCTGAAATCACCAACATGAACAGCTCTTGCACCCTCTGCTGGATGTTTTCCAGTTTCTTATCCAGCTTTTATCCACCCTATGTGACAGCATCAGCAAACCACTTGCCCTCTAGCTTTCATTTGGTGTGGCCCATGGAGAACCCCGGGAGTACAGTTGTAAGTTTATCAGTTCTAGTTCCATATGATTCACAGAGGGTTAGGTTTAACTTCAGAGTTGTTTCTTCTAGAAACTTCAGAACTTTGTGGACATCTAGTAAAGGCGAAAATAAATCATTAAACTCTCCAAGCTCAGAGATTCAAACCCTTTTAAAGAAATATCTTCTTCTTAATGGCTCTAAAATTTAGACACAGTCATGGACCATGAATTAAAAATAAACATATCCTAACCTATTCTATTCCTGATTGGAAATAGTGGTTCTCATCAGTGTGAATCTTCAACTATTGGCAAACTATTCAGCAGGGGCCCTAGATGGTTTTCTCCCTTGAGAGAGAAAAGAGCCCACTGAAAGGGCATGCTTGACAGCACCTTTATTATTTCCTCTGAGCAAAAATAACTATCCTAGAGTGCTTGAGAAAATTAACAGCAAATTTTGGAAGTAGTGACCATTTGAGGTTAGATTCATTTTGCTCTGACTTTTATTTTAGAACTGCTGGAAATGTCCATGTACTCTAATGCTAAAGTATTTGGCATCTCCTACTTATTTTCCACTCTCTATCTCAACACTGAGCAGGGCCAGACCTCCCTCTCTCTGTATAAATTACCTTCCTACTTGTTTTCAAACTCTGGGCCAGAAGGCATGAATGTTGCTATTATATATTGAGAATTAAAATGAAGGTCCAAAGTACTTCTGTGTGTGTGGGGGGGGTAGAGTCATGTTCCCATGTTATTTTTCTAAAATCACAAGATCTAATTTTTATTGGTTTCCTAAAATTATATCCACAAATGAAGTGATACTGTATTTTTTACTTATTTATTCACAAAATACTTATGTACAGGTACTATGGGCAATGAAATGATAATAAAATATAGTCTCTGATCTTGAAGACTTTTTTTAACCACACAAAGAATAATCCTGTATGTAAATGATTATGAGCTGCAGAAATTTGAAATACATTTGCAGGATCTCAGTCTGCATAATTATTGGCAGAGAACATGTTTACAAGTTCAGACCTCTAGGCCCAGTTCCTTAGGTAAAACAGGGTGTAAGAAACATTATTCTTATAAATTACTCCTAAAAGAGATGTGTGCCCAAAGAGGTAGAGGAAAACGCAGTGTGTCCGAGGGAAGGAATCAGAGAAACTAAGGCAATGATCCACCTTTTCCTTACTTTATCTTTCATTGTTAATTAGATGTTCCAGATCCACCAGGAGACCTCCGCTTGTCCGAGAGACAGAACAGGAGTGTTCGTCTGTCCTGGGAAGCTGGAGATGACCACAATAGCAATATCAGTGGTAGGAAGACTTGGAATAACTATTTTCTTTACCCAACAGTATTCATGTTGACTTTATACCCACGCTTAACTACTTGGTAGATTTTTTTCTTCAAGTTCCCTCTTAAACTTTCAATATTATATATAAATCCTAACATAAGCATACTCATTGTTTTCCAATGTTTTGTCTTTTTTTTTTTTTTTCTGCCAGAGTATATTGTGGAATTTGAGGGAAACAGAGAAGAACCTGGAAGGTGGGAGGAACTGACTAGAATCCAAGGAAAGGAAAGCACAGTTTTGTTACGGTTAGCTCCGTATGTCAGATACCAGTTCCGGGTCACAGCCGTGAACGAGGTGGGGAAGGGTCTCCCTAGCCAGCCTTCGGACTACCATGAAACACCACCAGCAGGTACGCAGCTTCCCCTACCAGGTCTCCAGTAAACGCTTTTATTTTGAACATGTTCCTTTAAATTATCAGTTAGCTTCAGGTGTTAGATTTCTCCAGTACATGCAGTTCTGTCAGCAACAAATAAAATATCCAAAGTACTCTAGGCTCATAAGTATTAAATACTTGTTGGGTAGAAAGCAGGAAATTGGAGGGAGGAGGTGCTATGTAAGGGAATATTACTATGAATACTTTCCAACAGCTAAGCATGATGTTTAAACCAAGTATCATAAAGTAAATTCTGTATTGATATTCAAAATATAGTGAAAATCAGCGATTCATTTTTCTGAAATGAAACTTTTAACTCATTAGCATACCTGGTTAGATTTTTCCATGTATGTAATATTTATTTTTAATTCTATACATTTATTATTTCTCGATCTCCACATCTATCTAACTTGCCTGCTTTTTAAAATCTCCAATATTGTACTGCTAAAATATTTTGTGTCTCTGAACTGATTTTGGGCATCAATGTGGTCACGAAGTGACATTTATTTCCTGAGGCTAAGATATAAATTACTTTTTAGAGTGAGAATAAACGAGTTAAAATAAACTGATCTAGATTCATCTATAATTTTTAATGTACATCAAACAGCGCTAAACTGTCTGCTTACCTCTTACTAATAAAATGGGTCAATCTGCATATATTTCATGGTTGTGTGCTGCTTTCTGTTTGATGTTACTAAACCTCAACTGTGGATGTTAATACATGAAGTTTAATTTTATTCTCCATCACATGGCCATGTGTATTTCTATCAACAGAATTCTAATAGAAAATATTCAGTAACATTAAAATGAAAACACACTTTTAAAATCAAGTTTAGAAATGTAGGTAGCAGGTTTAAAAAAAATCTGACATATATATCTCTACACACACACACACACACACACAGAGAGAGAGAGAGAGAGAGAGAGAG
>NW_022900940.1:9225611-9272482 GCF_012274545.1 Fukomys damarensis
AAAAAAAAAAAAAAAAAAAGAAAGAAAGCTAGATGATTTGCAAAAGAAGTGCTGTATTGCCACCTACTGTTCAAATAAATCACACGGCTTGTGGCCAGTTCTTAAAATTACTTCTGCTTAAAGGCAGAGAGATAGAGAGAAGGGAAGGCAGTGTCAAAAGTAGGCTGTCAGTGTGGAGCGGGTGAAGGGAGGACAGGGGCATGGGGAGAAAATAAGGACCAAGATGCATCCTGTAAAGGTACAAGATCCCAATGATGAATGTAGCTGTTCTGTATACCTAAAAAGTACCAATAAACTGAATGAGAAAATAGATTATCAGATTTCTTACAAATATTTTGATTCTGTGGAGTTGGAGTGGGATTCAGGAATCTGCTCTTAAAAGATGCATTCCAGTCAATCCTATGTAGTGTTTCCTACTCGAAATTTAAAATTATTCAAGTAAATCTTAACTATTGTAAAGTATAGTGTATTTCTTAGGCTTGAGAGGCAACACACAGTTTCATTCTGACCCCTGTACCACAGATAGTTTGAGTACGTGATGTTTTTAATGTTCTGCAGTTTAGGCTTAGGTAGACATTGGTATATGCTTGAATAACGTTTTCCTTCCCGTTCCCAGCTGCAGCAGTCTTTAATGAAATTTGCATTATGTGAAGTTTTTGTTTGACACTTCTTTACATCTTTTTGCGTGGGAAATACACATGCTTGAAAGGGTTGTTTCTAGCCTCTTTATATTCTTTATTTTTAATCTGATAGGATAGTTATCGATGGAGCTAAGCTGACCATATCTAATGTGACTTTAGAGGATCAAGGTGTTTACTCCTGTTTGGCTCAGACTGCTCTCGACAGCATTGCTGAGGTCACCCACGTAACTGTCCTCGGTAAGTCCCCCCCCCTTTTTTGTTTTTGCTTCTTAGTTTTAAATTAATTTAATTGGTCCCCTTTTGATATACACAATGATCACATTCATCGTAGGGACTTTGTACCTGTACTTTATGTTCCTAACTCAAGAAAAATATCTGTTCATGTCTTCACTGCTGATTAAATTCTGTCGTTCCATTGTGATAAAATCAACAATTATTTGAGCTCTTGCCTGTATACTGATAGCTACAATTTTTTGTTTAGAAACAGACTCCACTTTCAAATGCTTTCTCCTCTTGTTGCATAAGAGGAGGTAATTAATACTCAATTCTTTTCCCTACATGGGTAAGTTTGCCAGTAGCAGTGGGAGGGAAGTGGTGCTATCAGCAGAAAAAGAAATGAAGCATGCTTGAGTTCCCAGGGCTACCCTTTGTGGGTGTGTGCAGAGAAATGGGATTGAGGAGAGGAAATGAGCTAGGGTGGACTGCAGGAGCAAGTCCAGTGATGGACTTACAGTGATGCTCTCCACCAGACCACAGGCTCAGCTTCCAGGGGTCTAAGAAGGTAAAGAGGAACTTCAGGCTTTCTGCAAGGGAATGCCTTTGTTTTGTTTGTTTGTTTTTACTGTGTGATAATGCTAATTAGAAAACTGCATACTTCACTAAAGCAGTCAATGTAGTTACCCTGAAATCACCAACATGAACAGCTCTTGCACCCTCTGCTGGATGTTTTCCAGTTTCTTATCCAGCTTTTATCCACCCTATGTGACAGCATCAGCAAACCACTTGCCCTCTAGCTTTCATTTGGTGTGGCCCATGGAGAACCCCGGGAGTACAGTTGTAAGTTTATCAGTTCTAGTTCCATATGATTCACAGAGGGTTAGGTTTAACTTCAGAGTTGTTTCTTCTAGAAACTTCAGAACTTTGTGGACATCTAGTAAAGGCGAAAATAAATCATTAAACTCTCCAAGCTCAGAGATTCAAACCCTTTTAAAGAAATATCTTCTTCTTAATGGCTCTAAAATTTAGACACAGTCATGGACCATGAATTAAAAATAAACATATCCTAACCTATTCTATTCCTGATTGGAAATAGTGGTTCTCATCAGTGTGAATCTTCAACTATTGGCAAACTATTCAGCAGGGGCCCTAGATGGTTTTCTCCCTTGAGAGAGAAAAGAGCCCACTGAAAGGGCATGCTTGACAGCACCTTTATTATTTCCTCTGAGCAAAAATAACTATCCTAGAGTGCTTGAGAAAATTAACAGCAAATTTTGGAAGTAGTGACCATTTGAGGTTAGATTCATTTTGCTCTGACTTTTATTTTAGAACTGCTGGAAATGTCCATGTACTCTAATGCTAAAGTATTTGGCATCTCCTACTTATTTTCCACTCTCTATCTCAACACTGAGCAGGGCCAGACCTCCCTCTCTCTGTATAAATTACCTTCCTACTTGTTTTCAAACTCTGGGCCAGAAGGCATGAATGTTGCTATTATATATTGAGAATTAAAATGAAGGTCCAAAGTACTTCTGTGTGTGTGGGGGGTAGAGTCATGTTCCCATGTTATTTTTCTAAAATCACAAGATCTAATTTTTATTGGTTTCCTAAAATTATATCCACAAATGAAGTGATACTGTATTTTTTACTTATTTATTCACAAAATACTTATGTACAGGTACTATGGGCAATGAAATGATAATAAAATATAGTCTCTGATCTTGAAGACTTTTTTTAACCACACAAAGAATAATCCTGTATGTAAATGATTATGAGCTGCAGAAATTTGAAATACATTTGCAGGATCTCAGTCTGCATAATTATTGGCAGAGAACATGTTTACAAGTTCAGACCTCTAGGCCCAGTTCCTTAGGTAAAACAGGGTGTAAGAAACATTATTCTTATAAATTACTCCTAAAAGAGATGTGTGCCCAAAGAGGTAGAGGAAAACGCAGTGTGTCCGAGGGAAGGAATCAGAGAAACTAAGGCAATGATCCACCTTTTCCTTACTTTATCTTTCATTGTTAATTAGATGTTCCAGATCCACCAGGAGACCTCCGCTTGTCCGAGAGACAGAACAGGAGTGTTCGTCTGTCCTGGGAAGCTGGAGATGACCACAATAGCAATATCAGTGGTAGGAAGACTTGGAATAACTATTTTCTTTACCCAACAGTATTCATGTTGACTTTATACCCACGCTTAACTACTTGGTAGATTTTTTTCTTCAAGTTCCCTCTTAAACTTTCAATATTATATATAAATCCTAACATAAGCATACTCATTGTTTTCCAATGTTTTGTCTTTTTTTTTTTTTTTCTGCCAGAGTATATTGTGGAATTTGAGGGAAACAGAGAAGAACCTGGAAGGTGGGAGGAACTGACTAGAATCCAAGGAAAGGAAAGCACAGTTTTGTTACGGTTAGCTCCGTATGTCAGATACCAGTTCCGGGTCACAGCCGTGAACGAGGTGGGGAAGGGTCTCCCTAGCCAGCCTTCGGACTACCATGAAACACCACCAGCAGGTACGCAGCTTCCCCTACCAGGTCTCCAGTAAACGCTTTTATTTTGAACATGTTCCTTTAAATTATCAGTTAGCTTCAGGTGTTAGATTTCTCCAGTACATGCAGTTCTGTCAGCAACAAATAAAATATCCAAAGTACTCTAGGCTCATAAGTATTAAATACTTGTTGGGTAGAAAGCAGGAAATTGGAGGGAGGAGGTGCTATGTAAGGGAATATTACTATGAATACTTTCCAACAGCTAAGCATGATGTTTAAACCAAGTATCATAAAGTAAATTCTGTATTGATATTCAAAATATAGTGAAAATCAGCGATTCATTTTTCTGAAATGAAACTTTTAACTCATTAGCATACCTGGTTAGATTTTTCCATGTATGTAATATTTATTTTTAATTCTATACATTTATTATTTCTCGATCTCCACATCTATCTAACTTGCCTGCTTTTTAAAATCTCCAATATTGTACTGCTAAAATATTTTGTGTCTCTGAACTGATTTTGGGCATCAATGTGGTCACGAAGTGACATTTATTTCCTGAGGCTAAGATATAAATTACTTTTTAGAGTGAGAATAAACGAGTTAAAATAAACTGATCTAGATTCATCTATAATTTTTAATGTACATCAAACAGCGCTAAACTGTCTGCTTACCTCTTACTAATAAAATGGGTCAATCTGCATATATTTCATGGTTGTGTGCTGCTTTCTGTTTGATGTTACTAAACCTCAACTGTGGATGTTAATACATGAAGTTTAATTTTATTCTCCATCACATGGCCATGTGTATTTCTATCAACAGAATTCTAATAGAAAATATTCAGTAACATTAAAATGAAAACACACTTTTAAAATCAAGTTTAGAAATGTAGGTAGCAGGTTTAAAAAAAATCTGACATATATATCTCTACACACACACACACACACACACACACAGAGAGAGAGAGAGAGAGAGAGAGAGAGAGAGAGGGAGAGGGAGAGAGAGAGAGAGAGAAAGAGAAAGAGAGAGAGAAATCTGTGGTAAATAATTTATAATTCTAAAATATTACTTTATTCCTGTAAGTTACATGCATGTTTAAAAGCTGCCTTAGAAATCTTTTAGTAACCAACTTTTAAAATTAATAAGTACAATTAAATTCATTTAAATATCTGGGTTTTGGGGGAGTACTATGATGATTTACCTGTTTGTTACCATGCAATAATACAAATATTTTTAACACATCATTTTTCAGCTCCAGAGAAGAATCCACAAAACATAAGGGTCCAAGCTTCTCAACCCAAGGAAATGATTATTAAATGGGAGGTGTGTATTCCTCACTGTGCTATGTATTAATTTGTGCTCTTTTTTCCTTCCTTTTTATTCTTTGTGCCATGTACAATGACATATTATTTAAAAGCACGAATTAATGGGATTCAGAAATGAAATTAATTTGTGAGTTGTCACAGGTGTATATTTAAAGGTCATTGTAATTAGAATAAGCTATGAAATAGAGTTCAACATTGGTAAATAATTTAAAGAAAATTATACTGGTTAATTTATTTGGAATCTGTTCCCAAACATTTAAAAATCCTGACAGTTTTATTAGCAATATTTTAGATGCTCTCCCATTCAAACATTAAAAGCATTCATAAAATGGTTTACTAGGTATTATGCAAAAGGATAACCTCCAAATAATAATCATTGCCTATTTATCTCTAAGCATTTTGCTCATTCATTTCTAAGTCTGAGAATAACCTTGTTAAGAACATCATTAACGCACTGCTCTCAATATGGAAACTGGAGTCCAAGATGATGAATGTCTTCCTCATCCCCTTAAAATTAGAAATTAATAAGTCAGGTTTTAAACATCAGTGTATTTGGACTTTGTCTTAGTTCCTTTCTCATTGCCTGGCCAAAATACCCTACACCAACAAGTTAAATGAGGAAAGGTTTATTTAGCTGATGGTTTGTACTGGTTTCAGTCCATAGTCAGCTGACTCCAGGCTGGGTGTGACAGAGGGGCATTGCAGAGAGGAAACAGTCCACGGCAGGGTAAGCAGAAAGCAGTAGCAGCAAAGTAAGCCTCCCTTTTCCTATTATCCCTTCCAAGCTACAGCCTTTTTGGATGGTGCCACCCACACCATGGTGGGTGTTCCCATTATCCATACACAGAAGTAGGCTAACCCTATCAGTAAACTAATTTAATATCACACCCTTAATCCATATTTACACACCCTCAATTCACATTCACATACCCTAGATCTAGCCAGCTCTGAAAAGCCCCACCTATGTATACATGAGGCTTTGAGGGAACATTGAGATGCAAGCCACAACAAACTTCAAGTTCTATTTTTCCTCTTATGCACATTCCTCTTAAATATTATTAAATAGACTTTACTCTTTGAATTTGATGAAACAATTTATATCTGTTGAAATAACTTTATTTCAGCGATGATTTCATGTTTTTTTCTGTAACAGTGGAAAATTTCATTTTTCTTTTAAAGTTTAGCCATATTTTATGAGCAACTCTGTTGACATAAATGAAGGTAAATTACCATTCTATCATCTGATTAATAATAGGCCTCCAACATTGAGCTCATTAAATCTTGCATAGACACAGTACATTTTATAATAATCTTGGAATATACTAATTTATTTTCATACTTCATTCAGGTTCTGTTACTTGGAAGAATTTAAAAATATATAAAGTTTGGCTTTTTTTTCCTTTGCATATTATACATTTTTAATAATCATTAGATATATCCCTACAAATTATTTAGTCCATGTTTTTAATTTAAAGATAATGTTGATTAACGTTTTTTAAATCTTTCTTTGAATAGTAGCAATGCATAGTGATTGCCATGTTGTTTTTATAATCATGCATAGTCTGAAATTATATTAATCTTTTATTCTTTTAGAGCATATCTGCCTTACCCTCTTTTACATTCCAGAAGGTAGCAGTGCAACTGCTGAGATGACAACACTACCATGAAAATTTCAGGTCACTTCTTCAGAGAGGCACATGGTGCTTCACTCACATTAGCCCATGATTCCTCATGGGTCCTCTGGGAGCTCGTTGGGGCTCTGTGGTCCCAGGCATGTGCTTGATTCAGAGAAGCTGGGACTTCAGAGTTCACTGCTCTCACCCAGGTGCCATACCCTGAGTCAGCAATGAAGGGAGGGCAGAAATCTTCCACTGTCCTAGTCTCTGGCCTGCTCAGATGTCAATCTTTTTATTCCAAAATTATTGCTAACTAACGCACACTTCTTGTAAGAATAGGACGATGCCAAGAAACTCTTTGTGATTTACCTTTAAAGAGAAAATGCCACGTAATTTAGTAATCAACTAACTTGAGAAGTAAATAGTCATAGCAATGTGGAAATAGCTTGACAGTTACATTTATCCTATGTGCCGTTCTGTGTGTTATGATTTTGAAGTGTCAGAAATCTAATAACTACCAGTACAGGCAGTGTAGTTTAAGGACATTCACTGATTGTTGTTTTACATGGATCATTCCTGTAGAGAGGAATTAGTTGTCGGCTATTTCCCAAGTGGACAAGAGGGCAATGTGAGTAAAATACCAGATACCCTTCAGGTAGTACTTATTCCTGTCCATCTGACAGTGATCAGAGATATATAATTTGCTTAAAAGATTGATCTTTCACAAAAGGGTTAACAACACTGATGAACAGTAGGAAAACATTAGATGCCCCCGTTTTTGTTTCTGCATTAAATAAAACTAAGCTAACACTTTCAATTTTAACTTAATTACAGAACTAGTTGTTTTAGTTTTCATTTTCTTCTATATTTCACTTTCATGCATTAAATAGGGCATGACTCCCTAAATAGGGCATGACTCCCCAAATATTTAAGTACTGACCTACGATAAAGACTCATCTCTCAAAACAGAAAAAAAAAAAAAAGCCCATTGAAGCCTAAACAGAGTTAAAAAACATCCGGATGTTTTTTCATTGTTAGTTCCCATTGTTCTTAAGACTATTCATATGAACTTTGAAACTTCTTTCAATAAAATAACAATCTAATTTTAAAGACAGCTAAAAAACAACCATCGAAAACCAAATAACAAAATGAAACAAAAATCCACCCACTCCACAGTAATTTGGGAAGTAGAAATGATACTAGCCAAGTTTTTAAACTCCTAATTGACATAGGCTTTATTTTTTATTTTGAGAATATGAGAAGAAAATCTATCTGCTATAAAATAGAATTAAATGAAGTTTAATTGAATTATATACAACATGGAGACTGCAGTTATAAGACTCTCTTGTATTTTAGACAGTTGTTATGAGAATAAATTAAAAGTCTTTTCTTCACAACAAAATGATACCTATATGAAGGAGTGAACGCACATATTAACAAGCACAATTTAGCTATTATGAAATGTATGCATATTTTTAAATGCTGTATGCAATAAATACACATATGTATTTACTTTGTATTTGTCAGTTAAGTAAAACTGTTGACTTACTTTTTACGAAATGGATTTAAAGTAGTCCATTTAAATTAGTCTATTCAAGTAGCAATTTGTCTAGTTTCTAGATTGGTAGCTATAACTTTACTTGATTCATAGTTTTCTTTGAAAATATGTTAGAAGTAGAAACTCTACTAATGACATCGTGGACTTCTCAGATCCTTTGAAGGTCATCCATGTACTCCCATCTAGAGATTCCTAGACCTCAACTTAATAAATAACTTATTTTAAAAGACTTCTTCCTTAGGGGTACATTTTGAGAGGAAGAGAAGATTCATGGCCTTCCTGTCTGCTTTACCTTTGATCTTCTGCTCTTCTCTCTTTATTATGAAGCTTATTTGAGAATTGTTGAGGTTCCATTAGGCATTGCCTCAAAGCCAAATAAGATGTGTGTATGCTGTTTCTTCAGGAGCCCAGGTACCAAAGAAGGTCTTACAACATACCCAACATACCTAAAAGAGTTTTCATAACTTTATTTTAAAATTACTGAGTGAATTTTGTTAACTTTACCTATTTTCCTTGGAGCAAAACACATATATTGAGTAATCTTATTTGTATATATTTGCTATCAATTGAGGCTAAAAGAAATTATAATTACAGGTTGCATACAGAGCTAAAAGCTCATAGACTAATTCATTTGGAAAATTCTAAAGCCCCTGGTGAATTCATATTGGTATCATACTAAGAAATATCTCAGAACACCATTTTCCACTAAATCCAAGTAAAAGTGATGACCTTAAAAATTCCAGAGTTTTTGTTTCTTTTTATTTTATTCTCTCGGGTAATTTAAACATTCACTTTGGAATGAATGTAAAATGAATTGCTGATACAGCACAGTGTTTTCAGTTTAATTTCAACCAATGCCTGTAATAAGTATTTTAGTGAATTAGACTGAGTGAAATAGCATTACAAACTGGAAGAACATTTTATATGATGTTACTGAAACACCCACATATACAAACAAAATTACTGTTCATAAAAGTGGGGTTCATATAAGTGTTAATATAAATGAACAATCTACACATAAAATTTTATTTTGAAAACATATTTTAAAAATAGAATAGTCATTTCAATAAAATTTCATTTGTGAAATGAAATGGGCAGTCTAAATTATATCATTTTTAATCAAAGTATTGTTAATTAAAACTAGAGGAGAAATGTCCAATTTCTTATTATAGAAATCCCTCCACCAAACCTGTACATCAAAATGAAGCAGGTGAGGGAGGCATTTTCCCTTAAAGAATAGAATGGTCATGGTAGGAAACTACTTCATTATAAAAAGGGACTATTGCTTCTGGTATGCTCGCATACAAACGTGTATTGTCCAAAGTTAAAAACTGACTTTATCTCTCTCAAGGAGAAAGATGGAAAAGGATGAAATCATGTATAGAAAGTTTTGCCTAAAACACTATAGGTAAATCCTATTTATAACCTAAGAATTCATAGTCATATGTTTTTAATTTCTGCCAATTCTCTGGAAGTGAAAAGAACAAAAGCTAAAAATCTCCTGTGGAATTTATTTGTAAATTCTTTCATATGTGTAGACTCATTCTTAACTACAAAGGCACGATCCAAGACCTAAAGTGATAGAGGGCTAATTATCAAGCTTCAACTTACAGAGTAACAACAGTTTTTACCCTTTCTCTGACCCCAAGGTGGGTATTTAAGATCTCAAAAAAGAAGTAAAAAAAAAAAAAATCCCTTTTTGTCGCCTTTATTGTGACACTTTAAGGCAATTCACTGCTGTGTCTGAGTCAGCATATTTATGATCACATCCTTATGAGTCTTGGCTTCTGTTTTAGCCTTTGAAATCCATGGAACAGAATGGCCCGGGGCTGGAGTACAGAGTCACCTGGAAGCCACAAGGAGCCCCGGTGGAGTGGGAAGAGGAAACAGTTACAAACCACACCTTGCGGGTTATGACGCCCACTGTTTATGCTCCTTATGACGTCCAAGTTCAAGCCATCAATCAACTTGGCTCTGGACCTGAGCCCCAATCAGTGGTTCTCTATTCTGGAGAAGACTGTAAGTGATGCACCTGAAACCCTTAAGCACATTGGGAGATGTTTTCCCGGAGAATAGTGCATTCCTGTCCACAAATATTCTGGGGCACCTACTGCATACCAAGCAAATACCTTGGCTGTAGGACATAAAGAAACAAAACAAAACAAAAAAGACATGTATGCATGCTTCCTCCTGTAGGGTTCACTGCAGGATGGGTAATCAGTACAGAGTGCAAGGCGAATACTTGGAAAGCCTAAATTCACTGAGTTTCCCAGTAAAGTTATTTCTGTTTTGAAAATAAAATAGTACTTGAAATCATCATTGCACTCAGTTAAGCAGTATAATTGTCCTGAGGTTTTCAGTTAGATTTCAAGGACTTCCTCACAGTCAGCTCCTGTCTACCTGGGGCCTCACTTGCATGGTCGGATCCTTTTTAACACCGATGCAGACCAGTTCCAGATTTGAATATGGAAATCTGAAGTATTGGCAATATGATCATACTAGTGAAAACTAATAGCATAATAACTGCTGCAATTACATTTGCTGAAAAAAAGAGAATATACTGCATGTGTATAGCTGCAATTGCAAGTTTTCTCGTTGTTTTTCTATCATATAGAGTGATGTTTTGATGCAAGAATAAGAAATAATTTCTTATTCATCTGCTGTTCAAATTATTTTACTCAAATCTGCAGACACTGAACTCATCACTTGTGAATTATATGTGAGTCTTCAGTGCTCTATGTTTGCTCTGTTCTTCTGTATGCACTTCCTGGTATAATGGGATAATACCCATCTCATAGAGTTGCTCTCAGGTTATGATTTTAATGCTGGACACACACAATATGCTCAGTTAATATCAACTATTGCTATTATTTAGTTAACAGAAATCCCAAGTAATTTCTTCACTACTGTAGTTCACTTGTTTTCAAAAGCAAGATGCCTACACAGAATATTTTATGGACATCGTTTCAAATTTCCATGTACTTTTGCCCACATTATAACTATCTGGAGAACTTCATTTTTTCAATTTGGTATGGGCTGTCTTCTTTTCCTAAGGACCCATTTTGTTTGAGAAACTTCTCTGTAATGAGAAGCTGTTGGTTTCCTTTGTAATTGATTTCACAAAAGTACTTTTGCCAGGCTAAACATTATGAAAATTGCCTTAGGAAAAGGATAATTATAGTCATGCTTGGAGGTTATTGAAAGTTATCAATCTTACATCCTTAACAGATCCTGATTCTGCTCCAATGGTCCATAGTGTGGATGTTATAAACAGTACATTAGTTAAAGTTACCTGGTCGAAAATTCCAAAAGACAGAGTACACGGACACCTGAAAGGATATCAGGTTTTTATCATATTTTTTCTTGTTGCTCTTGAATTTGTCTTTTCTCTGAGAACATGAACTGCTTTCAGAAAAAGTCAAAAGAAAAACTGCCACTATGGTTGCTATGCTAAAGGGCTCATATTTTCATTGCAGATAAATTGGTGGAAAACAAAAAGTCTATTGGATGGAAGAACACATCCCAAAGAAGTAAACATTCTAAGATTTTCAGGACAAAGAAATTATGGGATGGTTCCTTCGTTAGATGCTTTTAGTGAATTTCACTTAACAGTCTTAGCCTATAATTCAAAAGGAGCTGGTCCAGAAAGTGATCCCTATATATTTCAAACACCAGAAGGAGGTGAGAGAATAATAATGAAGAATAATGCCAATAGTGGAAATTATGCAGTGGTTATATGAAACATTTTCTTCCTTATTAATAGTTAATACATCCTTCATAAGAGTTTCTAAAAAAATTTGCAATTTACTGGCACTTTTGTTTTTAGGAATTTACTAATTTATGAGTACTCATTCATAGTTTTGTGTTTTCTAGTACCTGAAAAGCCAACTTTTCTCAAGGTCATCAAAGTTGATAAAGACACTGCCACTTTATCCTGGGAAAGACCTATGAAACTTAATGGAAATTTGACTGGCTATCTATTACAATATCAGATAAGTAAGCACAACATTGAGTTAACGTTACCTACTAGTCTTTAATTTTTGGTTGAATAGTTTGCTTGTATATTAATGTTCTAAGGATGACTTAAGTGCTTAGTTCATAGGCTATTATACTTGTAGCCCAGTTACACTTCAGCCCTTCTGTTTTTATAAATCAACCGTAATGAAAACATGGCCATTGCAATTTAGTTATATATTGCCTATAGTTCTTTGCTCATTAGAGTAGGCAAGTTGAGTCATTGCAAAGGGTCAACATGGTCTTCAGAGTCTAAATATTTATGGTCTAACCCAGACAGAAAGATTCTCTGATACCTGTTCTACAAGTAAAGTTGTGCTCTTGGGTGCCAGAAAATATGTTTAGTATTTACATACAAGAAGCCTTGAGAATTAAGAAACATTTCAAAGAGTAGGGTTAGGAAGTAATGTAACAGATATTCAAAGCATGTATAATGACCAAACTACACTGCCTCTCTGAGTTCAGATCCATGACTATAATCTCAAAGTAAGGGTACTTGTGTGAGTAAAATGCTCTATTATCCCACTAGTTCAGGCAGTTGTTCTCAAGGGGACTGAAGAGCTGTCTTCAGACTACTACTTCAAGCAATGTCTTTCTACACGCTTCTATGCCTTTGCACTTAAAGTATTTAAACAAAAGTAAATCATTTTAAATCATAGCACTTTTTTTCTCTAATTATGCTCAAACCTAAACATCATCTCAAAATAGAAATTAGGTGATTAAGACTAAACGAACTTTAATAATAGCCCCCAAAGGTACACTTTAGAATTTGAGAACATGACTTCCTAAATAGCAAAACACTGGGACTACAGAGAATCAGGCTGCTCTGCATCCAAAAACCATCTGAATCACTGTTCAGATACTCTAATGGGACATCACCTGAAGATCAGGCAGCAAGAGCAGGGTTACACACTAACTCTAGTTTCTAACAGTCTGTGCTGATTTGGCACATTTTTTACTAGATGTAGTCATACGCCAAACTGAAGTACCAATTTGGTGTTTTTGAATGCTTGTTATGTAGCCAGATCAGAACCATATATTCTCCCTGCATCATTTCATTAAAACAAAACAGTTATGAAATATGTACTGTCACTTTTATGGAAGGAGAAATTGAGCATATAGAATATATATTCTTATTTAGGTTCTCAGGAAGTAGTTGTTATGTAAGAATGCAAGGAAAGGTGGTCTTATATATTCCATGAACCATTTTTTTAAACTGTATGAAGAAATGAAGAAATATTTGAAGGCTTTAATATCAATTTGTTTATTAAAGATATATCATTTTTCCTAACAATAAAATGTCTACGTTGTTCCAATTCCAATCTTCAAATTCATCTGAATATGACTTAAATATATTTTAGTTTATCCTCTTTTTTTTTTTGTACCAGGGTTCGAACTCAGGTCCTTACACTTGCAAGGCAGGCCACCGAACCGCTGAGCTAAATCCCTGGCCCACTTAAATATATTTTAAAAACAAGTTCATAGAACATAGAAAAAAGTAAAATATTAATCATTATGATTATTATACTGCTTGTTATGTGGACTTTTAAAGTATATATATATATACTTATGTGTGTGTGTGTGTGTGTGTGTGTGTGTGTGTGTATTTATTACCATTAAATGATTGGTGAATTTTTTAGGTAGTTTAACTTTTTTTTTTTGGTACTGGGGATAGAACTCAGGTCCTTGCGTTTGCAATTCCCGGCCCTATTTTTTGGTGCCGGGAATCAAACTCGGGTCCTTGAAGGCAGGTGGTGGAACCACTGAGCTAAATCCCCAGCCCATCCCTGGATTCTTACATTGATTATAGTAGGTTTTTTTCCCCCATTAAGTTTATTGGTACATTTAAAGCAAACAGTGCAGTTACATTTATCATTGAGATATTGTACCTTTACATGATATGTCTTGGTTCTTATTTTTAAATTAACATTTTGGTGCTTAGCAGCTGCATGATCTTCCATCTATTATTCCGTAACTTGGACTTTTATGGTAGTAATCCTGTAGTATGTTGTGCTTATATACAAATTCTTTAAAACAAACCACTTTACAAGACTCTTGTATTTAGCACATTGCTTACCATAGAGTGGATATTTAAAAATATTTAATTGATTCATCAGTTTTTTGGTTCTATATATATTGAGGGCCCATGGCTCTGACTTGATAATGGTTTGACTTTATGATGCTGGGAAAGCAAGCAAAAAATACTGTTTTCCAAAATTGGATATTTCTCTATATTAGTGACACATGGTGCCATGCTTTCTCTTGATGCTGGGCAGAGGCACCAAGCAGCAGGCCCAGTCAGCCACATGATCACGAGGCTATACCATTGATCCTCTACAGTGCACTGTGCTGCTAAGCTATGATATTCAGAAGGTTATGTGCATTAAATGCTTTCTTGATTTACAATAATTTCAACTAATGATGGGTTTATCGGGATGTAATATCACTGTAATTCAAGGAGCATCTGTACTTATTCGGTGCTGAATATAAAGCTAGAAATCATAGGAGAAGCAAAAACATTCATATTATTGCTTCAGAAGGCAATCAGATGTACTTTAAAGCAGGGATAGAATGAAGATAAAACAATTTGGGAAAGTTCATCACTTTTAATATGAAAATCTTTATCTCCAGTGTGACATAGTAATTCAAAATGTAGTCCCAAGGGCCCAATGACTACGGATTGCCCAAATCTCAACTTGCCATTTAATGGCTCTAGCTCTGGGTAAAGTGTTTATTCTTACTAGACCCTAGAGTTCACATGTATGATATGGCCATAGTGATTGTACGCATGTCAGAGGGTTAAATGAATGGATGCTAAGAAGAATGCAGATAGTTCTTTGTATAACTCAAGCACAAGTAGAGCAAAAGATAAAAGGCAACATAAATTAAATTAAGTACTGTAAAACTTGAGGCATCATTGTTCAATGTTTATTTCTTTAGTAAATGGCACTGATGAGATTGGAGAATTAAATGAAATCAATATTACAACCCCATCCAAGTCCACCTGGCATCTCTCAAACCTCAGTGCAACTACCAAGTACAAGTTCTACCTGAGGGCTTGTACTTCAAAAGGCTGTGGGAAACCTGTCACCGAGGAAACTGCCACATCAGGAGAAGGGAGTAAGTACCCGAGGCTTCTGCATGTTTTAAACACCTGTCCTGAAAGAAACTCGTCATGCTAGTGGCTGTCAAAGAGATAGGATTGTGATTCAAATCCCTCTAATCTTCTGTTTTCCACTGACATAAGTTCAAAATCTACTAGCCTTGTTTGTAAAGTTCATGTTGACTCTGTGGATTCCTGAACAATAGAAATCAAGTCATAGTTCAATATACACAGGGTCAGGAACCAAAATTCTACTTAATTACAGTAGGAAAACAGAGCATAAAGTTATTCAAAAAGTTAGTAGGCAGATACTTTTGTTTGGGAAATGTTTCCATAAAGAAAAGTATTTGTTCATTGTCTTGGTAGACATTTCACAGCACAGATCTCATATATCTCATTTTCTTGGCTTAATTCATATGTACATTGATTCATATGTCAGTTTTATTTTACTATCTGGTGGCAGTTGCCAAATAACATCCTTAGAAGCAGCCTATGAACCTATGGTTTCACTTATGAAGTTAAATTGTCTGTAATTTATTAAAGATGTACATTTAAAAAGATGTGTTTGTAAATCACTGTAAATTAATACATTTGCCCATGAGTTGTTATTCTGATATTTATGGTCAGTTTGTTCCTCCATCTCATTGTTCCTGCCATATCTACATAACGAAGAATTTATGTCCTACCCAGGCTCTTTTAACACTTACACTCCCTTCTGGAGGAATAGTTAGCATCCCAGAAAACCTTGAAGTTATTTTCAAGGATAAATCAGACACCAAGTGAAAGGAGGGAACTGATTTATCTAGCCATGAAAGTTAGGTTTCAAGAAGGTGATTGAAAACTTTCTAGTAACTGAAGCATATTATTTCTCAAGGATTTAAACTGACGGACATCAAGTACTCAATTTAGAGAAGTCAGAAGAGTAGTCATCTAAGTATACAACTTCCTTGTTTTTTATAAACAAATTTAAGGCCCACAGTTGTGTTTATTTTGATAGACCATAATATTCCTGAAATATGCTGGTCCCATTCTTGATAATTGCAGAATAAAAGAACAAGATATTCACAAAATTACCTTACCGGTGTTGTATGCTCCAGTTAATATGTTGGAAAATTGGTGCCTGAATGCATTAAATCTAGCCAGATTGTATTTTGGAGGATTGAATTGTTGTGTAATATATACAAATGATACTCTCTTTTATGCAAACTGAAGATGTAACTAATAAATTTAGGAGCCTTAAAATGGATATCTTCGTTGTCTTGCCAGTAATTTAAAATGTTCCTTACTAGTGTGTTTGTGCTCTTTTTCAGGAATCTGCATTTTCAGTAATCCAGCTACTGCCCCCTTCCCCAGTTGACACTGATTTCTCTTCTATAGACATAACTTGCCATATTTACAGGGAAATATTTATAATATCTTTTCCCACTGGATTTCAATATGGTTTTGAAAAAGTGTATTTCCACTGAGGAGATACATGTTGATATCACTAAGCACTCTAGAAATGATGACTTTTATGCAATTTAGAATCTATTATTGCTGTATATCTTTCTTCTTGTTCTGCCTAGATAGCACATTTTAAGATTATTTGGCATTTATTCACAGTGGAGAATTTAACACACATGTATTTTTTTATGATTGTTTTTTGGTTGATACTTCCAATTTCAGGTGATTCTCATTCATTAGTCCAATAGTAGCAATAGTTCAATAGTCCAAGACATAGCAAAGGGTAGAGTTAATTAGAAATATTATGTTGTGTCATTGGTAATCTCAATAAATCCCTTTGATCCTTTTTTTTCAAAAGCATGCACTGCTTAACATTATACTAATATTTCTGTTTTTCAAAGTCAAAGTTAATTGCATTCCATTTCAATGGTGATCAGTTTTAAAGGCTTTGCATAACTATATAACTGAACTCATTTCTTCCTTGGTGTCATTTTAACGAAACTCTTTTGTTATCAGTAACTAAACAGTTTTATAATTCCTTATATTCTCAGTAAGGGACTTATTTTATTTCATGTATGAATTGTTAATTTTTTTCTGTTTTCATCTACTATATTGTTTATTCCTAGTAAACCTACGAATCAAAATTTTAAAAAATTTGTATATTTGTTGAAAGATCAAAAATTGGTATGTATTTAGTACTCATTTTCATCTGTCATATGAAATTCTACAGTGATATTGATATTTTGGTAGCCTCTTTGGAAAAGTATCAGTTTCTTTCATCACTTTCAAAATGTCAGTGAACTCATTCCATTTATATTTATTCCATTTCTATATAGCTATAAACCTGCACTTCATATATTTTAAGTTTCCACAAATTTAAATTACTTGTTATTTGACCATATTATGATATCATTCCATAGAATTTATGGAAAAAAACAAGGTAAAATTGTATACATATATATATGTAATGTATATTACATATATATGTTATATATATGTATATATTACATATATGTGTATAATTATATATATGCACAAATAATATAATAGTTCTTTAATATATACTTTTAATATATACATTTGATTTAAATTATACTGTTATACGTTATAAGCCAAAAGGGCTCTATCCAGTTTTTTACTAGTTATGTGGAAGTCCAAATTGCAAAGAGTTATACTGTTTAATAATTTTTCAAATCTGTGTCTGGTTTTAAGCCATTCACATGACCAGGCAGATTTATAGTAACACTTCATCCCCATCTTCAGTGGCCATGAATTGAAGTCATTTCATTTACTTGATTTCAATATATTAAAAGAGGAAGTCTTGAAATGATAATTTTCTTGATCTCCTGATAACTCGGGAGCTATGAAAGATGCAGAAGTGGCTTTTTTCATCTCAAATAACAGTATTTTATTTAAACTTTCATGACCTGCCTTCAATAATTACAATTCATATGATTTAACTGTGTACCTTTCGTAGGTAAAGGTATCAGGAAGATATCAGAAGGAGTAAATCTTACTCAAAAGATTCACCCAGTAGAGGTATTTGAGCCGGGAGCGGAACACATAGTTCGCCTAATGACTAAGAATTGGGGTGATAATGATAGCATTTTTCAAGATGTAATTGAGACAAGAGGGAGAGGTGAGAAATAAGATTATTTTTGGAGTAGTCTTAGATAATACATCTCTGTCCTGTGGATTGATTTTATATGCAATCTATATTAAAGATAAAAAATATAGCATATTAGCTATAAAAGTCCAAATCCCAACTTTTGGGGAAAGAGTTTTAAAATTATCAAAATGAAAAATGTTTCATACTTCTACAGCTTATCTCATAGTGATTTTATCAGCACAGTTGCCTAAAAATATGTCCTGCTAATTAACACGTGTTAATAACAAAAACTAAAACAAAACAAGGAAACCACCGTACAATCAAAGCACACAGACTCCCTGCATGGTGAGCCATGCAAGACCTCAGCAGCTTGTGCTTTTGCTTGCTCTCTGCTGCTTCTGCACCTGGTGCCACCTGCCTTCCTATCCCTTTGGTTCTCATACTCAGGACCCAGTGCAGCTTAACAAAGAGAAATGATTTCCTAGTGTTCCCCTAATGAAATACCCTTCAGATTACTTTTCCTCTAGGATCATTGAGAGGACAAATAAAATTGATGCTATTTTGTTTGCTTAAAAATAATGTCTGATTTTCCCAAAATACTTTAATATCAAACACTTTCTAGTATTCAATGTTGTGACTTCTCTTTATACAACAGAATATGCTGGTTTATATGATGACATCTCCACTCAAGGCTGGTTTATTGGATTGATGTGTGCAGTTGCACTTCTCACACTAATATTGTTAACTGTTTGCTTTGTGAAGAGGAACAAAGGCGGAAAGTATTCAGGTAAAACAGTTTATTACCGTGATTTGTCAATTTATCAAATATTTCCCAGGAGGGTTCTTCAAAGAATTTTTAAATTTCACACTGAGGTTAAATTTATATTATCAAGTTGCATATATAATATCCTGGATGAAAAATATTATTACTAAATTAATTCACCAAAAGGAATATGCATGATCTATAACAGTGATGGTGAAACTTTTGAGACCTAGTCCGAAACCACACCCTGAAACCCACTTATCATGAAACACCAACACTGAAATTAAATCTGAATACTGAATCTGAAAACGTGTATCAGAAATAGCAAAAAAATGTGGAGTAATGCTGTGCTTTTTGATTATATATATTTTAACAACACTGCTAAACTATGAAAAGTCCATGTATAACTTTCCCTATGCTTTTTGTAGTGAAAGAAAAAGAAGATTTGCACCCAGATCCAGAAGTTCAGTCAGTTAAAGATGAAACTTTTGGTGAATACAGGTAAATACAACTTTCCATTTAAAAATGTATCAAAATGGATGTATGTCAGGTTTGTTACATGGATAAAAAGCATTTATTCTTAAAATATAGTGAGGAAACTATATTAAAATGCTTCATTAAGAACACTGCATAAATTGGATTTACTTTAGTGGTAGGAATCAAATTTCTGTGTACAGGATAGAAATGTGATCCACAGTTTGAAGAGGAAGTGTGAGTCATGATTCTTTTTTTTTTTAATTGAGTTTATTGGTACATTTTAGGTATGCAGTACAGTTACATTCATCATTGGAATCTTGTACCTTTACATGACAGGTCTTGGTTCTCATTTTTCCCCCTTGTCCCTACCCTCCCTTCACCCCCTCCTCCCTTCCCTATTTACAAACACTTTATTTCCATTTTTTCATTTTCTCATATTTTTTTCTTTTCCCTATTACCTTTCCCCTACCCTTCCCACTTTCCTACACCTTTAGCCCTTTTCCTATTTCACATTGTCAATTTTCTCATTAGTATCTTCTGTACTATTATAGTTTTTCACACCAGAGAAACTATTCAGTATTTACACATGTGTGACTTATTTATTTCACTTAGGAGTATATGATTCTTAAAGTTCTGTGTATAACAAAAGCAGTTCATTTTTATTTATACTATTTAGAGTAGCCAAAATGTCTTGAAACCCTTATGAATTTGTGTTCCCGTTAGTTTACCTTCCAGACATATACAGTAAGCTTCTTGTGAGCACCTACCAAGGTAAAAAGATTGCAAACTAGTAACTATATGAATCTAGTCCACAGAGGAAAAAAATATACATGCAAATAACTATAATTAATGAATTAGAACAAGAAAGCATAAAAGGGAACAACTACTTCTGTCTGGTAGGAATTCTGTTAATAGACTCATCCAAAACCAAATAAACCAGACTTTAAACTACAGGGTATCAAAGGATAAAAGGATGCCTAAGACAGGAGAACTAGCAAGAGGTCAAGTATGCGGTAGGTAGCTCTTGAGGAAATGTTAAAATATTTCATTCTCAGGTCATATTGCTCTTCATTCTTTTATTCCACCAGCCTCTCCACTTAGCTCTTTTTGTTTTGTATGTCATCATATTCTAATCAAGGTTTTGTATTTGTGGCCAAGAGATTTATTGCAAGTTCCAAGTTCATATCAAGTTTATAATACATGATATGAGAATCCATACCAAATAAGAAATCTGACTGGCTCTCATTGGCTCATTGCCATGTCCATCACTGTAATCAGGGATACCGAGTATTCTGATTAGCTATCCTGAAATAACTGGTACATATTTGAGTCTCTTCTTAATCAGTGTATCATTTCTTCTACTTAGTACTCTGTTTTGATGTTTTTGTACTTCCTAAAGAATGACTTTAAATTCGTTCTACAATAAGAGAAGGAGAGAGAGACAGAGAAAGTTTTGTAGTTTGGAACTTTCTAAGTTTTGCTCATTGCTGCTGTATTACTTATCAGTTGCTTCATAACAATTATTCCCAACATCTTACAGTAAAACAGTAAACACTTCTCTCAGAGTTCATGAGTCAGAAGTCTGGACATGGTGTAGTGGTGTGCAAGGCTGAGAGTCTCTCAGAGTGTGGTGACCGTCTGTGAAGCAGGACTCCGGTCTCATCCAAGGGCTCAGCTGGAGCAGGATGTACTTTCTGGCCCATTCCTGTGGATTCAGGGCCACACAGACTGTGGAAGTGAAGAAATCAGTCTTCACAGGCCAGGATCATTCTTAATTCCATAGTGGATAAACCTCTTTCCATAGGACAGTCCTATATCTCCGTAGGACAACTGGCTTTCTTCAAAGTGAGAAAGAGAGAGCACCCTAGTTAGAAGCCATTGTCCCTTTAGGTAGAAGCCTCATCTTGAAAGTGATATCTGTCACTTTTCTTGTGTCTTAAAGGAGCAAGTCAGCACATGATAAAGGAAGGTGGGACTATACAAGGGCACAATTACATAAGGCAAGAATCATTTGGGACCTATGATAGCTGTCCAAAATATTTGAAAGACAATTATTAGTTTAGGTTTATAGGAAAGAAATACCAGAATAAAACAAAATCAGTGCTTTGTCCAAAAAATTCATTTCCCCATACGCTGCTTCTTCTTTAACAAGATAGGTAGCATTATCTCTTACATTATTTCATAGGACATTTCTTCATAGTAGTTAATATTTTTTTCCGATTTTGTGTTCCAAAGCTAAACATTCACCAGCAAAAATTATATCCAGGTTATCTCAGAAGATAGTTTTGACAGGTGGTGTGACCTTAAATAACACAAATTTGCTTCCCTGCAGCTTATACTATTTTCTTCCCTACTTATTGAATGTCTCCTAAGTCAATGCCACATGTTTGTTTTGTTTTGATCTGTTTCGGGTTGGGAGTGCAACATCCTAATTCTGGAGCCAGCCATTCTATCAGTAGGAACATCTTGGACTATGCTGATGTCAAAAACAATCCCCAAAGTTCTCAAGTTGTGTGTACAACACGCGTTGCTGTGGTCAACTATTCACTTTGCAGTACCTGGTGCTGTGTGCAGACTGGGGTCATCACTGCTTTGGAAACCAACCATGGAAAATGGAGCACTGTCTAAATTTCTCACTTGGAAGTGGCACCTGTCCCCTTTTGCTCACTTCTTTAGGTGAAGCAAGCCACTTAGTCACGTATAACTTAGAACGGCTCTCAGGAATGTGAGGCTGGACCTTGTGGATGAACAGAACTGACGACTGCCACAAATATAAAACACTATATATTTTAATTTTTTCCAAATTGTTCCTTTTACAGATTTTATGAGAATCATTTTATTGATATATGGATTTATAATACTATTTGGTAATGTTTAAGTCTTGATCATAAGTTCACAAGATTGAATTATTTTATAGATGCATTATGAACTCACACTTGCTTTTCTCGAAGGATAAAATCCATACCAGAAATACAGTACACTTACAGCCTGTACAAATCTGAGTATGAAAACTCTGTTAAAGAAAGTTCTTTGCAAGTGATAAGAGTTTGATTAGCCTAAACAAAAGCAAAACTTGGAGTGGAGAAAATCTATCAAAAATAAAATCAAAATTAAGACTTAGGACCTAGGAGCTCCTAAAATTCATGAAGTAATGGAAATAACATTTATTCTCTGTTTTGGTCTACTTGTGCTGCTATGACAAGACACCATGTGATGCTTAGTCTATAAGTAGCAAAATAAATTATTTCTTACAGTACTGAAGGCTGGAAAGTCTAAGGTCAAGGTAATGGCAGATTCAGTGTCTGGTGAGAGTCAGTTTTCTTGTTCACAGATTGCATTTTTGTCTTTGTGTCTCCACATGGTGGTAGGGGCAGGTAGTGAGCTCGCTGGGGCCTCCTTTATTAGGGCACTAACCCCTTCGTGAGATTTTCAGTCTTGTGACTAATTACCTCCCAAAGGCCCTGCCTCTTATTGCGGTGACATCAGTTCTTAGGAATTAATTCAGTGTATGGATTCAGGAACACACCAAAATTTACACAGGTAAATCACACACACAGGGATTCACACAGTATGAGAGTTAATTGCCCCACACCCCCCCATCTCCAGATTTTAAAGAGAAGCAGAAATAGTGTGAATAGTAGAAAATCATTTATCTCTTACTCAAAATGATGCAAATTTTTTGTGCCTTTTTTAATACTTATTTTTAATACTTACATGTCATTTGGGCTTTATTATCTTCCATGCTAACATAAATGTCCTGAAAATTTTAAACCCTGTTAGTACTTAGGAATGCTCTACGTGGCTACAAAGAGAAGATTTGTTCGATGATTTTTTTGTTTGTCTGTTTTCTAGTGATAGTGATGAGAAACCTCTCAAAGGAAGCCTTCGCTCCCTCAATAGAGCTATGCAGCCAACAGAAAGTGCTGACAGCTTAGTCCAGTACGGAGAAGGCGACCACGGGCTGTTCAATGAAGACGGATCGTTTATTGGAGCTTACACTGGATCTAAGGAGAAGGGATCTGTTGAAAGCAACGGAAGTTCTACAGCAACATTTCCACTCCGGGCATAAATTTAACACATGCACACAACATTGCTGGCTCACCCCAATTTTTCATATTTATCTGTTAAAGGGAGCAAGAATTTTCATATAGGATTCAAAAAATGTTGGCAGATTGTATCCAGAATGTGATATCCTGAAATTACATTGACAGTTGCACTGCCTTCAAAAACTAAAACAGCAACCACATCAGGCCTATGTTTTCTTTTGGGTTTTTTTTTTGTTCGTTTGTTTTCAGGTGCTCCGAATGCAAAACAAATCCCCTATTTAGACACATCTCCTACAAATCCAAAGTACCCATTTGATGTGCTCCATATCTGCCTGATGGTACTGACCCATGCGTTTGCATAGCTGTTGCTACCCTGTGGGATTATCTATCTCTGTGTGCACATTTGTATTCAGTCTCTGAACTGTCTTAGTGACTTTGCTTCACCACAGGTGAAAGGATTGTAAGCAAACTCATTATTTAAAATGTAAAAAGGAATATGGATGTCTTATTGAAACAGTGCATTGAATATAGACAGTCTAAATTTATTATTTAATTTTTTGTAGCAAGAGTCGTAGGTAAACAATGAACTAGTATTTATTGAGCTCCTAATTGCCCAGAGATAATAATGTTTAAACAGAGTTAGAGCTTTTTAGGTTTCAACGTGAAGTTTTAATTTCCATCAGTTATGACATCCATAAGGATCTTTTTTGTTTTCTTTGATTAACTCAAGCTGCAAAGGGAGTGGTGGTCAGAGCATTATTGTGTGAAGGACAGGAATAAGGTGTCTCTGATTTAGATTCTAATAGGTTTATCTATTTAATATTTTCCTTTCTAAATTCACTGCTTTTACTTCTTTCTATGTTATATTATGGTATGCTTGCACATATTTCATGAATGCATTGTACATATGATGTTAATATTTACACAGTTTAAAATATAGATGTGTTTTATTTTGAAGTGTGAGAAAAGCTCGTCCACAGGCATGGCTGCACAGGTACAGCTTGTCCTTCCATGGCTTCAACAATAACCTAAGGTCCCTCAAAGTGAAGACTGTATAAAGAATTTGATTATGTTCTCATATTACTTTTATTCAACAGTCTCAAAATAAAATATCATATAAATATTGAGGGGAATGTTTTCATATTTTTCCAAGCAAGTTTTTGTTATGGAGTGTACTTCTACCCCAGCCATAATAAAGAGATCTATTTCTAATAGCGATTCCTATGCATATGTTTGTCTGTATCATGTTTTAAATGTATTTCTGGTAAAAATTTGTTTTCTTTTCTATAGTTTTCATTTGTGAAAGTATAAATTCAGGGAATTTATTTCCTGGCATGTGGGCTACTAGTCCACTTAAAGTGGCACGTGAAAATCTTTTAGAAATGGTGTAAAGAACTCTGCCTGCATTTCAGTAAAATTAATGTTAACTTCTCATTTTGTGGAAAGGCTTTTTAATCTTACTATGAAACTATTAACTATGTTTATTAAATTGACTCACAGATCTTACTTTATTATTTGAACTATAATTCATGGTGTATATTGTTAAAACCTCAACTTCGATTTATGTCATCCTTTACATTTCTTGGGAATGAAAATCGGGGGCATTTATAATGGTCACTGTAGTAATCCACATAGGATATCTAGTTGTCCTTTTTAACCTTATGTGACCTCTAAAATGCATAGGTGGAAAAGTAGGTCATATGTCAAAACACACTTAATGGGCTCAGAGTTTCCCACACTCCAGGAAGTAAACAGTCAGAGAGGAAGGCACCCTGGTCCTCCACCTGCATGAATGTAAGGGTCTGTGCATGCACCAGTGCGATCTGGACTCCATCCCCATCTGATTTCTAAGGCAAGACATTTCTGGTAGAAGAATCATCATGTGTTCATGTATCTGGGAGTATTGGCGGTGCTCAGCTACTGAAGAGGTAACAGTGGGGACTTTCCGGTTTAACTTCGCTGTTATTCTATTTCCCCGCCTTTGTCAGCAGCCAAAAAAATGATCTCAACAGGGCCATACAAGCTAGGAATTGTGTTTGAAAGCTGGATTGTACATTCATTAAAAATTGAATCATCTCCTAGTTAGAAGTTGACACAATTACTGAAATGTTTGATCTTCATAGACTTCATCGTTTTCCTTTAGCTGCCTGAGAAACAGGGTTTTCTAGTCATAGCTTCAGATGGTCAAAACTTCTAAGCGTGAAAATTGAGGCGGGATTATGACTAACTTTTGCTATCATTCTTTGGTTCCTTTCCTCAATAGTATTTAACTTCTACTGAGAACTTTTAGCACAGTGGGAATAGTCCACAGCTTTCTCTGGTTTGAGTTATGAAATCATTCATGTGTTTTATGAATCAGAATTAGTATTACATGAAAAAAATCCAAGTAACTTCAAATAGATTTTATTATTTTCCTTCAAAAATGAACACCGGAAGCTATGATGTTCAATGATGAGTAAATGGGCAATAATTATTTGTAAAATGCCACTGAGTGATAAACAGCAGCAAATATTTAGAACATTTTTTTAACTGGCTTTGCAATAACTTTCTGGACTCTACTCCAGATATTATTTATTGTCATAGATTTTATAAAACTTCAAGGACTGTGGATGGGGATCAGTTCGGCAAGGTGGTCCATGGGTCAGGAAAGTCCAAGTTCTCTTCCTGGTTCCAGCACTGAAGTTTGTACACAAACCCTAGGGGTTGCATAACAACTTTGCTTCAAACTCTCTCATCGATAAAGTGCTTATAGATCTTTGTCACAGGGTGTTTTTTATAAAGCAAAATTTGCAAATGATAAAAGTTAAGATGCCTTCTAATTTCATAAACAAATCTGTAATTGAATTATATATCTAAAATCACCCCATACACCAACTCAACTTTTTTCCTGTGAGCACATAAATATATTTTTATAGAAAAACAAATCTACAGAAAAGAAACTAAATCTACTGTTCCCCGAGCAGTGTGATTTGCACATGCCACTGAAAATTATTAATCAGAAGAAAATGAAGCAGGGTCTTTGCTATACAAAAGTGTTTTCCACTAACTTTGCATGCATGTTTATAAGAAAATATGAATTTGGTGAATTTATTCTATTGATAGAAAGGCATCTGATATTTTGGATGTACCCATGTTTATAAGAATGTAGAGCACAATGGAATAATGCTGGAAGTCTTGAATAATATTTTTTCCTATTTTATACTCATGGAAGAGATAAGCAAAAGAAAGGACAATAATGAGAAATGTTGGTGTGTTTTCTAAGCATTTAAAGCATTAAATTCCAATTAAAATCCTAAATATGTTTACATGCCATTATGATACAATTCTTGTTGAAATTTTGCATTGGTTATAATGAGATTGAGTTTGTAATCTGTGGTAGTGTATATCCTAGTGTTCTTGTAGTGAAATAAGTAGGGTTGGGCCAAAGCATACTTTGTTTTGTATCTTCAATTGTTTTATTACATCATTGAAAGAGATAAATGTAGAGCAGGTTCACCTGATTACCCTTTTTTTTAATTCGAGTAATATTCATAGTAAACTTTATTAAAAACGTGGTTGTATTGTAGGTGGTGTTTGTATCATGTTTATGAATATGTACGATTGAAAAGTATTTTCATTTCACATGAAATTCAGCTTTCCAAATAAAAGTTCAACTTCATGTACTCTAAAAATGTTTGTATTCTTTCTGTCCATTTAAGAAAAATTGGAATTTACATATCAACTTTAACACCAGTTGTTGCTGATTCTGGAATATTATAAATGAAATAAAATAATAATATAAATGAATTCTAAAGAAAATATTTTATTTGGATTACTGTACTTATAAATACAGTATGTGATATCATTAAGATCTACAAAATATAATACAATAAAGGTTAGAGTTCTGATAAGTATAAACCTAAGATAAATATATATCTACCTAATTATTTTTCATAAAAAATGTAGAAAGGCCACTTTTCAAGAAAGTATCTATAGGCCATACTTTCAAGGATATCTACTAGGTAGTGTTAACTTCAACTTTTAGAATTTGTTTTTTTTTTTTAATCTGTCACAGCAGAAAAACTACTGAAAATTGTTATTTAAAAAATTTTTATACTAAAGACTTTACACATATTATCACATTTATTCTTGCAGCACCTTTTTTTGTTTGTAGAATAATTGTGTCCCAAGAGGTTGAATAACACAATAACTGTAAGGACTGTAAGCAAGGAGTAGAATTCAACCCCAGGCTATCTGACTCCAAAACCAAGGCTCGTGATCATTATGCTAGTATATGTTTTCCTTTCCCAATTCCTTCACATCCCCTTAAAAATATTTTTTAAAGTTTAAATTTAATGTTGACTTATTGATCGTGCCTACAACTTCCTGTTTTGAAAAAGGAGGTCAAAACATTCAATATTTTATTGTATAAAACTACCAAAAATATACAATCTAAAAGGTGACAATTTAGAAAACTAGTTTTTATGTGATTCAAAAATATCTCATCATTCAGCCCACAGTTTTGAGAAATAGAACATTCTTAGCAGAAGGGGCTTCAACAGTGCTCTAACTGTCCTGAATGTTTTAAGCTTGATCTTTCTGTTTCTTTATCAGAAAACCAAACCTACAACAAGACCTCTCTCGTGGTATTCTCATTTGCTTCCCACCAAAATAGAATAGAGCAGTGAATATTAAGCCATGTATTCTTCAATTCATCACATCTCACTTACAGAGAGGCTCTATTGCCAGAATAAATCAGGCTTACATCAGATAAACATAAATACAACGACTTTTCAAAGCTCTTTAGTATATGGCCAGAAATGTGTTAATACACTGAGGTTTGTCTTGTACTTATAACATGCTATGAATCAGTATCTTAAAATTTATACATAAACAATGAAAGTCTAAGAAATGAAAATTCTCAGATGTTTCCTGAAAGAAACAATATATCACACTGCCATTCAAATATATATACACACCTTTAACAGGTGGGGGAAAAATGTTCAATGATTGGTCTATCTGTAGCAGAATGAAAAAAATATATAAAATATTCCATAGTGATTGTCAATAGATTTTTTTCCCAAAAGATGTTACTTGAATCACTGATTCTGTAAGGAAATAAAAATATTTTGATCAAAATATTTTTGAAACACTGGCAAATTGGTACATTGCCAACTTCCAGGAGAATATAGAATCTGATTCTCACAGAACTCAGAATTACTTGCAGACTCAATCTTAGGTCTCTTTTTCATTTTATTATCTTTTTAAGATACCTCTCTATCCAAGCTGTAATTCCTGTGTCCAGATAAATGACTTCAAGTTATTTTAACCCCAGTATTATTCTGCTATCTGAGGCTTTAACATATGACTTTCTATTTGATTTTTCCCTCTGTCTGAAAGATATGTATAACTCAGTTTTTAAAAAAGTGAATGCATGACTTTCCTCTTCCACAGCTATTTTCTAAAATCCACTGTGCTGGGTAGTGAGGGACAACAGTACCTATTCAAGTACTCAACCTGCATTCCCAGGCATCACCTTCTGTACCGAGCTCCTGCCTAACTCGCATGCCTGATCCATCACCAAAGTCTGTTATTTTCTCCTGTGAATCTCCTGGATGCGAACCTGCCTCTTCTGCACTGTGACCTATTCGGCTGGAGCACATTTTTGGGGGGTAATGATACTGGGGGTTGAATCCAGGACCTTCCCACTGAGCTACATTCCCAGGTTTTTCTGCATTTTTTATTTTGAGATCCATTCTCTCACTAAATTGCTAAGTTGCCCCAGCTGAGCTCTAATTTATAATCCTGTTGCCTTATCCTTGTAAATTGCTGGGATTTCAGCCATGCATCAACATGCGCTGCTCCCTAGATCACTCTTAGGCTAAGTGGTTTTTCTGTATCTACCTCTCTACCTCCAATCTTTTTTTTTTTTTTTTAAATCCTATCTAGGCAAGTTGATTTTCAAAGTGAAAAATCTGCTGATGCAGTTTGTAAATTATGAGTGATGCCAAAAGAATGCCTTTTTATTTCTTTTAATATGAGAAAAAAATATCTTCATTTGACTTTCAATGTTCTATGTGATTAAGTCATTTCCCATTTTCCTTCGTCCCTCTATCTCAGTCCTTATGATTATATCCAACATCCCTTAGGCTTTAGATTTCCCAGGCCTCCTTGGCCTTGGGCCAGGCACTATTGGAATAAGCAACTCTACTCGGACTTTGAGGACCATCACTCACTAACCTCAGAACCTATGACAGATCCTTGCCTGGATCTCTTCCCTGGGCACAATGGCCAGAGATGCTATGAGCCCCTGTTTAGTGCCCATTCAGGCTCAGCCTGAAGGTTTAGAAAAGTTAAGGCCTTGTCAAGCAAATATTTATTATCTAATGGGAAAAGAGAGCGGGAGGGTAAATTTGAAGATTCTTCTGTTCTCTCCTGCCTCCCTCGTCTTCCTTTACAAAGGAAGAAACAATATATCCAAGGAATATAGCCGTCATTTGCATTTAACAGCAGGACTGGCTCTCCATTCTTCGCTGTCTTACTCTCCCTTTCCTTCTTGCTTGCCCTACAGGATTACACTCCATAATAAGTTAGCATTTTATGTACCGAAGGCTTCAGGTTCTGCTGTTTAAAAATCCAGGCTAAACATCTTTTCTTTTAACAGTTTCAAGTATTTACTAAATTCCTCTCTGTCCCAAGACTTAAATTTCTTATTTTCCCATCACAAAATTACTGATCTGCAGTAAAGTTTAATTAATCTCTTTAGGGAAAACTTTTGAGGCTACATACATTGGTCAAATCACTTTAGTGTATCATAGTGTTATTTACCTCTGATTTTTAGCATTCATTAACGCCACTATCACAATTTCATTTGAACTGTACACTATTTGATTCTCATCCCTATTTCCTCTTTTAACCTAGAAGTTCCAGGGCAGTAACTTCGTTTTCACAGGAAATATTAGCCATCTAGCAACAATGCATGGTATGTAATGAACATTTATTAAATATTTGCTAATTAAAAACAAGAATCACAAGGAGGAGACATCTTAAATAATGAATGAAGTTTAGAAAATTCTAGCCCAGATTCATGGGGAAAGTCTACTACTCTCACTCCAGTGTTCAAAAATCTTAATTAAAGATCCCATCATCAACCCAAAACTTGAGGCAAAGCATTTGAATCACTCTTGAATCCATTGTTTTATTTTCATCCCATCATCGCCTTTTACTTTAAAATTTACTTTAAATTCATCATTTTTCTCTGCTGTCATTGCTACCACCCTATACCAGGCCAAAGTCATCCGGTCTCTCTCCTAAACTGGTTTTTCTTAATTCCTACCCCTGCTCCAATTTATGTGATAACACAAGAAGGTTGTAAGGTGTAGTGAGGTTGTAGTAACAGTTTCTCAATAAAGTTAGCCCAAATCTGCAATTGCTAACCACATGACTTTCCCTAACACAAAATATGGGCCACTCTCTTCTCTGTTTCTAGAACCTTCCAAAACCTACCCTTGCCTAAGGACATTTGCAATTATCTCTTTTACTCTCTAAAATAGTGTCTACACCAACTTATTGTCACTTATGTCTTTGTTTTAAGGTCACTTCTTCAGAGAAGACTTTTTAGATTATCAGCTTAAAAATAGCCAGGACCTATGGTATGATTTTTTCTTTATAAAAATAGTAATATGGCAATTTACATTCTTATGTAATTTTTTAATTGAGTTCCCACTATAAACTAGATTCCATGAAAATTACTGTTTCTCTTATTTGCTGTTCTCACTCCCAGAATGGGCCTAGCACAGAGTAACAAATATGTTGAGTAAATCAATGAACTAAAGCAAAAATCAGAAATATTCAATAGTGTATAGTAAAAAAAAAAAATCTCATTAATCTGCTTAGCAAAACATTACTTGGCTTTTTAAAATTGTTTTGTTTTTATATACTTAGAATTATAGTAGCTCCAACAAAAGTCCTTCTGTGACACACAGACACACAGAATGATCACAGCAGACCTGGTCACAATGTCAACAATAACTTTTTAATTTTAAATCTGATGTCAAATCCTGCCTTATTCTGTTTTATCTCAAGTGAAGTTGCTAATATTTTGTAAGTCAATTATGTGACATATAACTCAGGAATTGTAGATATAGGAATTAGTACAAAAATCTTTGGTAAATATTAGTAGCTCACAGCTGTGTAAGCTATGTACTTGATTAAATACTGTAGCTTTAAATATTCACAATGTGTCATTGCAAATCCATGGGGAAAATGTCCAGATTATGTAATAAATTTCTGCATAGCATATAAGAATAAGTTGTTTTTAACTAAAATTTATAATTTCCAGTAGATGCTTCTTTGATAAATTTAAAGAAGTATCAGAGTATTGTGTAATAAAAATGTAGTGATAATAAAAAATGTAGTTAAAATATTCAGCCACTAGATGGAAGTGTTTCAAAGTAATAGGTACTGGATCTTTCAGAAAGCGTCCTACAATGTTCTTTTTTTTCCTCTCAAGGCATTCTTTTAAGTATTAGCAGGTATGTATTAGAGATATATTTAAACTTGTTTTACTTTTCAATTGTGGTCTCATTTTTATTTTTATAGACTTTATTTAAAGTGTTATGAATTCCATAGGTCTTTTTAATTTTGAAGGATGATTTTTTTCCCCAAATCTTAGGAAAGTACAATAAAATTATCCTTTATAGTTCCTACAGCATGAAATGTAGTGTCAGAATTTAGCTGTTTAAATTCTGCTAGAAATAAGTGAAAGTGAGCACTACATTATTATTATTTTTTATTGGTGAATTTTTATTTTTTAATTGAGTTTATTGGAACATTTTAGGTATACAGTACAGTTACATTCATTATTGTGATCCTGTACCTTTACATACAGGTCTCAGTTCTCATTTTTTCCCCTTGTCCCTGACCTCTCTTCACCCCTTACTCCCTTCCCCATTTACAAACAGTTTATTTCCATTTTTTCATTTTCTCATATTTTTTTCTTTTCATTTATTACCTTTCCTCTACCCTTCTCACTTCCCCTACACCTTTAGCCCTTTTCTTATTTATATTATTATCAATTAATGACACATTGAAAATTTTTAATGTTTTATTCTTTAACATGTATGCATAACCCAGGTAGAATGAAAAAATACATTCCAATGTATATATGTATATGTAAATATAATGCCTACCTGTCACAGTTTGAATTTTATGGGTTCCCTAAAGACTGTGTGTTAAAGGAAAGATGCCCAGTCTCTGGTGCTTCTGGGAGGTGATGGAACCTTTAGGGGATGGGACCTAGTGGGAGGTCATTGCATGCTTTTGAAGGGGATATGGGGACCCCAGCATTTCCTGTCATCATGATCTGCCTTACCACAGGTGTGAAACCAGATGACTATCAATTAAAGCCTCTGAAATTGTGAGCTAGAATAAACCTTTTCCTCCTCTTAACTCATATACCTCAGGAATTTGTCATCACTATAGAAAACAGGTGAACACACGTCCATATCATAGGACTGCTATAAAGACAAAAATGAGTTCAAATATGTATATACCTGAAACCATTGTCTGCTATGTGCAAGGTGCTAATTACCTCTTTGGCATTTTAATTAAACAGTCTTTTAAATCTACCAATTGAGAAGATACCGTTATGGCCATGTTGATGATTCTATAGTAAAAACAAATAATTATCTAAGATGAGTTCTGTGTCTTGTCAATAAAGGTCAATAGGTAGAGCCTGAATTAACATATAAGAATTAATTTCAAAATGAAGTTGAAATTTAACCTCTGTACATACAAGTTAAATACTTTAATCAACCCCCTCCCCACTGCCTATAACCTCAAGCACCACATCACCTGAAAGGCTCGCTAAAACACATTTATGGGTCCCATTCCAAATTTCCAACTCTGGAGATTTGAGGTAAGGCCCTAAAATTCTCATTTTAGTAAGTTTCTAGGTCCTGCTCCTTCTGGGCCAGGGAATACAACTGAAAAATCCATAACCCACAACTATGCATCCAGCTTAAAAGAATCAGCTCAACCAGAGGAACTTTCCGCAAGATTGAAAGTAAGTCCTTGATATGATGCTTGTCTTTTTAGCTCCCTAGATATTCTGAAACAGTAGCAAACTGACTTTCAAAGGAAAGAAGTTATGGCATCACTCATGGACTAAAATTTACACCACAGTAATGTAAATTTTCAATGGATTTTAATCTGATAGATCATTTTTATTATTTACTGTATGGAATGCTTCCCTGGGACTATTTGTTCAACTGTGTGGAATTTGATTTTTAAACTTGAGCCAGTGATCAACAGCTGATCCTGGGAAGACTCTGTGAAGCCAAGAAATGGTTGGAAAATTGCTTCAGCATCTATTTTGCTTGCGTGGCACAGCAATTTCTCATCCCCTCACAGTTCTCTCCAAATCCTCACAGAAAGTCCTTCTGCACAGGGATAAACAACGTAGACTTTCTTAAATCCTTCCTCACCCACTCGTATCTGATTTTCTCTCTCGAGCAGCTTTAAAGCGCGTGCTCACAGAATTACTATAACCCTTTCTAAATTATCTTTACTTCCCATTATCCTTCATACTCCTTTTTCTGTTTCACAAATCTTTGTAAAGTTTTTTGAGTTATGGGGACACCTAGTGTACCTAAGAAGATGAACACTCAAGTTACCAATGCAGAATTTTGTCCACTGGACCTGGGCTTTATTGATAAAAAGTGCCTATATTAATACTTTACTCTAAAAGTAGAATTTATCTGAAGGGTGATGTTTTTCATCAAATTTTGCCACAGTGTTAGAAAACTCCACAACCTCGGCTGTAGCTATGGCATGTTGAAATCTGAAAAATCTAAACCTAATGACAATAATAGGGCAATAAAATTAAAATGATTCGGAAAAGAACATTAGTAGAAACATTGGCAAAACAATGACACTGTCTAGGGTTGGTAAAAGAGATGGTGTCTCATTTAATTTCAACTCCTGCTGGTAGACAAACTGGTAAAGTAATTTAAGAAAAGCAACTTGGCAATGAGTCTACAAATATTTAAGAAGCTCCAAAATACACTTTAGGAAAACATTTTAAAATATTGTTTTCCTATCTTTTATATAATTTATTTTAAGCTGTAAGGAAGACTAATCAATACAGTGAAAGCGTTTTATGTAATCATGCTTAAATACATCCTATTTGAAGATAGCACTTTATAGTGATAGAAAGTCAGGACAAAAAGACCCACGGAGTTCATCTAGTCCAAGAATCAATAGGCTGACATTCTGTATAAAGCTTTTATTTGTGTGTCTATGTGTATTTTCTAGCGAAAATCTGTAATGACCTCCATGAGCCTCAAAGGTGACCCTCTGAACAGTTTTGCACTTATTACAGAAGCTTCAGAATCCTCTCCAGCCACACTCATCCAGCATGCCCAGAAATTCCTCCTGAATTCGGTACCAAATCCAATGCGAGAAGGAAGATGACCTGAGAAAGTTTCCCAGGGACACGATAGTAGTTATAGCATGTGACAAATAAAGAAGCTCCTGCTCTTCTAGGAATTTCCAATTTGGTTTCCTATTTACATTTATGTCTCTCCGTTGAGCTTCAAATTAAAATTTTTCTGTAATGTGCTTTCATGTTTACTTCGTTACATTTATCATTTTTAAGAATAGAATTCCTTGATAGAAAACATAGGATATTAATTTTTACTTCCGGTATTTTCTAGAATAGCCAGAGAAAGGAACTTACTCAAATTCATATTGCTTGTCCATGGTGCTGAAAATAAAAAGGTAGCTTTCCAATATTATAGGCAGATGTACAGTGTCTTGAATTTCAGATGTCAAAGTCAAACTCCACCATTTACTAACTGTCCAACATACCCATTCCCTTGAAATACAGCCTTATTATCTATAACAATTTCTTTAAGGGTTATGGTAAGAGGTGCAAGACTAAATCATAATGAAAATAGCAAGAAATAAAGTATGGCATTTTCAAAAAATGGTCAAATATTGAAAAACAAACAAATATATATGGGATATAATTATTGCATTAGTCTGGGTGGCCCAGGGAGGCAGAGCCAATAGTATACACATATTCACACAGATAGACACATACAGAGACAAAAAACGCACACAAACACATAAGTATACACAAGCATATCCATTATCTTATCTAGTCATCTTTCTAGAGATTTACCACCAAGAATTACCTCATGCAATTATGGAAGCTGAGTAGTCCAAGATCTGCTGTCAAAAAGCTCAAGACTTGGGAAAAATAGCAATACAGTTGCAGTTTGTATCCAAAGCCTGGAGAACAAAGAGAGATGATTGTGTAAATTCCAGACTGAGCCCCATCTTGATGGCCAGAAAAATGAACATCATTGTTTAAGAGTAGCCAAGCAGAAAGACAGAATTCTTTCATATTCAGCCATTTTCTATGCTCAAGGCTTCAACATTCTGAATGAAGCCCACCCACGTCAGAACCACCGAACTGCTTTACTCCTTCTGTCAATTCAAATAGTAATCTCATTCAGAAACAGCCTCAGAAATAATGTTTAACCAACATTGGGACACATGGTTCACACTGTAAGGTTGACAAAGAAAACTGACCATGGCAATTATGTGTGAAAACAAGCAAAATTATTATCTTGATTATCAAAGCAAAAGCATCTATAACTGGTTATAAAAATAAAAGCTCATTATAATTTATATTAAGGAGTTTTTATAAATTACCCTCAAATCTATAAAGTGCCACATTTTGTGGGGAAGCAGTTTTTGAGCGGAATTGTTGAGTTTTAATCCAGACAGAGGCCTTACTTCTTTCTATTCTACCAGCAGTAAAGCTTCCTGAATAGTTATTAGTATTTCCTAAATGCTCCCCCTGAAATCATCATGTCATAAATGATAATTATTTGTAGCCGTTCTTAAAAGCATATCTGAGAGTCATTATAATTGAAACAAGTGGCTGAGAACTTTGTGTACTGACTTTTAATTGTAGCCCCCTCTTGGGCTTCCTTTGAATAGGTAATTCTCTATCCTTGTTTGAGTGAAGATATTAAGGAAACTAATGCAATACAAGAGATCTTACCCTCCTGGAAGGATTGATTTTAGAGCTCTTATATTTTATTCAGGATTCTGGACAGATGGCTATAACATTCATGATCTCACCCATTAAAACTATGTATTTGTCTTTATTCTTTTTCCTTACAAAATTCTTTCTTTCTTGGCCAGCCTTGGTAAAATCAGAGGACACATACAAAGCAACTAATTGCTTGTGCATCTCCCCATTGTATAGTTAAATTCATTTGAACACACATTATACTGGGACTCTGCAGATGGTTGGACACATGGTATCTAAAATGTTATTTATACTTTGGAAGTAGTCACAATGACTACACTTGCCCAAATAATTAAAATGCATATTCCATATCAAACAAACTTCTTGATCATCATCCTTTCACTGTGTGCATCACAGTGCCAAATTAATAATCATTCATTTTACTGCCTACTTGTCAACCACTACAGTACTTACATAAGCATTACTATGTGGTATTAATAGTTACATGGTGGTAATAATGATAAAATCTTTTGCTATATTTTTTGTGTATAATATTGGTTTAGATGATGAATTTTAGTCAGTATAGCTGATTGAGGGATGACACCTCATTTCACATGTCAATTCCAATCACATGGTAGTGACCATCTTGGGAGAAAGGTATCCGGAAGCAAGTCTAACAGAGAGAGCAGAATCCATCAGTGAGGCCTGCCATGCACATGAGAAAGGAGCTCAGCACATGGACCATGTGTTTGACTTCCCTCGATGTGTGATTATGAATCTTAGCTTTTAAGTGTTAAAGATTCTTAGATTTATCTCCTGTCATTGCTTATTAAATTAAAGTTGCTAAAGTAGTCTGTGCCACTAAAACAAAATAACTGAGATTGAGAAATTTGTGATGAACAAAAATCTACTTTTCACAGTTCTGAAATCCTGAAGGTCCAAGATCTTGACACCAATGTGTGAAGAATGGTTAGAGCATAGTCTTGGCTTCCAAGAGTCATTCCTTGTCACTGCATCCTCTCAAAGAAGTGAATACAGTGGTTCTCACCAGACAGAGGATGAGGAGGTGAATATGCTCCTTGAAACACTTCCTCAAGTATCAGTACATTTACAAAAGTGAAGCCCTCATGCCCTATCTTCTAAAATCTCTGTCTTTTAAAACCACCAAAATGGGGATTAAATTTTGTCATGAATTCTGGAGGGCATATATTTATATATATTTGGGAGTAGTTTTAATCTTTCAGAACTTCAGGTTCAATCAGTTTCCCTCCTTCTCTCTATCTTTCTAGACCTTGGTTATGATCACTAAATATATGCAAAGTAGTAAAAGTAGTTCCTAGCATATAGCCAAATATTCATTAAATTATATAGTACTGCTACTCCTGCAATTTAAGATACTGTAGAAAGGATATTTGTTTAGAGTTCTCATATATTAAAGAAATAACTTGGTGGGAGATAACAATAAAAATTCATAGTAAGGCCTTTTCCTTCCTCAAAATCTCCCCCAAAATCATAACCTATGCAGGAATTAGCTGTGGCACGATGGAAAGTCTGCTTTGTTTTGAGTCACCATGTTCTTGCCACTTTGGGTCATTGCTCTTGGGATAATCAGATGGCTGCGCTTTGAATGCTGATGCCCCTTTCCTCTGTACTTTGTCATAGATTTTAATTATAATACTGTAAACAAAGACAAGTTCTAAATTATAAAGTGTAATCCATATAATGTGCAAAAACATAAACTTTTCGATGTCATTTAAAAATTCAGAAAGCTAACTGAGATTATCAATGTGGGTATCTTATCACCACTGTTACTATTATATTGTTCTTTACTTAAGCAGAACTTCTTGAACATATTTTATAATCAGAGATTTCACATTGAGAGGTGAAAAATGTATAATTTCAAGACCAGGACATATTTTCATCTAGAATTAAGAACATGTCTGAAAGCTGATGATTGCAGTGTTTGCTAAAATTGTGAGTTCATCCAAGACCAGAAATGGTCAAATGACTTCAGAATAGCTAAGGCTTTCGACATAAGATAGTTCAGTCTCTGAGCTTTCAGCGTAAGCCTTACATGAGTGACAATTTTGTTGTACTGATCTATCTGGAACAGTGTTTATAAGCAAGGTCAGTGTTGGAATCCAGTAATGTGGGCTTCTGTAAAAGAGATTTTAACTGCACCATTTTCCAAAGTAGCCTGAGTAGCTTCCTGCTCCCAGCAGAGCATATCTCCGATGCCTCCAACGTAAAATGAAATTAATATGACTCTTATAACACGCTGACATGTAAAGTAATACATTAAGAAGGACTGCAACACTCTCTTTACTAACAGCTGCTCTTCTCTGGTTTTTGCTAAAAGAAGCTCCACATTGTCCCCGTCATGCCCTCCTACTGTGTATGCTCCGTTTGCAGATGGCAGAAGGAAGTTATCTGCAGTATTCAGTCTGTGCATATCATTATGATGAGTTATTTCAGTTGGAATATGCTATAGAAAAAAAGACCGACTTTTGATGCCAAAAATAAACATTTATCACTTAAAATTTTCAAAGCACAGCCAAAGCCTTGCCGTCAGTCTCCAGATACACACATCAGATCGTTGGGTTGAACGTGCAACCTCATTATGCAGTGTTCCTGCTGATGAAACATCTGACTTGGACACTTTCTTTCTCACCAGAAAACCATTTTCACTTTTCTTCCTTAAATGAAAAGACCCTTGCAATTCTGACTCCAGTTATTTTGCAACAAATATGCTTAAAATGGATCAAGTAGGGCAATAGATTCCTCTTCAGGACTATCCAGATTTAACAAACTTGTTTGTTCTTTATTTTTCCCCACCCCTTTTGGCCTCACAGCACCCTTGTTAACATCCTGGGGGACATCAAGGGAACACAGTTTGGGAAACAGATCTCAAATAGTTTCTTCTCCAATTCTTGAATTACTCGCTCTATTTCTATCAATCAATCACTTATCATTATTTAGTTCAGGTATTTGACACCATTCATTTTATCATCACTAAAGCTTTATTTGACGTTCTTCTCTGCTTCTCTCTAAAGAAGTAGCCTATTATGTCCTGTTGTTTATCCTCCCCAAAATGGACTTAGAATCCATCACCAAATAATTGAATTATTAGTTGTATCTTTGGTAGACCACATGGAAAATTTAAGATTTTATCCTCTGAATTGATAAATGGAGTGCTACTTCTTCAGAAATTTTGCCAACCATGTTGGCCACATTATACTTAATTCTCTCCACAACCATGTGAGATAGTGTTATCCTGATTCAGGTAAGGCAAATGAGGCTCCAAAGCACTAAGCTGCTATAAAATAGCGAACTGAAATTAACAAAGCAGTTCTATAGAATGCTGTAATTCTTTGTAGGACATCACAAAGGTGGGCCCAACTTACTTCTAAGTAAACCACGTTACTCTACTGAGAACTTCAGTTATTTTAATGCATAAGCATTTCGATTAGAATATTATGAGAATATGTAATCATATTAATTGCTTTCTAAAGATGATTTGACTTTTTCGATGTATCTCATAAAAATCGCCCAAAATGATTTGGTAAAATAGCTCAGTTTTCAGCCATACAAAATATGCTGAAGGGGGTTGAGGATATAGACCCTTCCTCTGCGGCACGATTCCACTAATCTGCTTCTCAGCTACCATGAACTGAGCAGCTCTACTACTCTAGTGTCCTCTTATGATGTCTCTGCCTTAGTTTACCATGGACTGAATCCTCTTAAAAATGTGACCCAAATTAAACCTCTCCACATTTCAGCTTTAGATGTTGGGTATTGTATCCCAGTAGTGGGAAGCTGACTAACAACAGGAACACTCAGCAATACAGCTTTGGTTCTCTCTTGCTTTAAACATGAGATAAGGTTCTTGTTCTCCTTAAGCTTGCACCAAGGGGTGTTGCCTCTCTAAAGGCTAAAGCAATGGGATCTCTTGATCATAGATGGACACTTCCAAAACTATGAAACAAGATAAACCTTTCTCTTTATAAATTGCTCATCTTGAGTGTTATAATGACAGAAAACTGGCTAACACAAAAATTTATAAATGTTTAAGTAGAAAATTGTTTTTGTTTTTTTATTTTTGCTTTTTTTTTTTTTTTGCAAAAAAGGAGCAAACAAGGAAGTATGTACAAGGGACTGTGACAAATGAGGGGATGACTATGGAGAGGACCTGGGTATGTTTTACTCTGTCAGTCTATTATCTGGAAAGGCCTCAGGGGAGGAGCTTTGTGCCAGCTCAGGCTCAGTGGGTCAAAACACAGAGGCTTGGGGAGAGGAAAAGAGATTAACAAAAGCGTGGTCACCATAGCTTTTCTTTGACATCATCCATAGAGGAAAAACAATTCAGCTAATCACATATGAAGCAAGCAACAGAGATCTGAAGGATCTGTGTCCAGTATTATTATAGGTCAACAGGAGGGTGCGCTGAGTCTTAACTACCCCCGCAAGGAAAGATATTTCTTTGTAATAAGCTGGGCCATTTTCCAAAATATAAAAGGGTAGAAATTCTCAATCTTTGCTCTTTTCCAGGAGCACAAGCCTCAGATAAAGCTCAACATTACCACTCTGATGGTCTGTACGCTGCTAAGTGCCAATTTCCATTGTGTAGTAAAAAATGACTTAATTTTAGAAAAAGTCTATATTAATTTTCAACAATCACCAATCCCACAGTTGTATTTAATGCTATAATTCAGCAATATTAATGTGAGATGTCACCCACATTCATTATCTTACTATCTCTTCTGAAGACTAATAGATATTATATTAATAATAGTTTCCACTTACTAACTTATTTATTCCAAGCACTATTCAGAGCATCACATATCTTCTTTAGTTTTCACAATCTTGATTTAAATTTTACATTCACAATTTTCAGATACAGAAAATTGCATGTAAAGAGGCTTGAGATCTCACATTCATTTTTGTAACCAGAACCCTTTAAGTCTAATGTCTATCCTTTCACTACTCTACTGTTTCTCATAATGAATAGAGTAGGACTTAATGGGTTCCTACTCTAAAATATCACCTTATCAGAGCAGGTGCTAATGGGTGTGTCTTTGTTGACTAGGGCTTCTATAACCAAATACTACAGAGTGGGTGACTTGAAATAATAGGCAGTTATTTCTTCAAGTTCTGGAGTCTGGAGTGGCTAAGATTGAAGTGCTGGTTCTGGGGACATTTCTTGGCTTGCAGACAGTTTCTTTGTAGTTGTATGGCAGAAGAAGGGAGGGAGGGGGGGAGTGAGAGGCAGAGAGGGAGAGGGGAGAGGGAGAGAGTGGGAGAGAAAGGAGAGAGGAAACGAGCACTACCACACAGAAGCTTTCTAGTGTCTCCTCTTGCAAGGATACAGACCCTGTATGATTAGAGGCCAGGTTTAGATCTCATTTAATTTTGTTGCTTCCTTCCATATTCTATCTTCAAATATGTCCTATTGAGGGTTGGAGTTTCATATATTAATTTTGAGCAGACACAAATATTCCACATATAACAGGACATAAAGTATGGATACTAAAACGTCAATGACTATTACTTTATTTTTTCTTAGGATAAAGGCTAAGTAGAGTAACTGCTCCACTTGTGGAAATTTTGGGAATAAAGTTACTGGATAGAACGCACTATGAAGCAATGTCTTCAAACATCCGTCTTCATCCCCATGCACTCACCTTGTTATAGCTTCCCTGCATGTAACAAACCAACACATTCTTTGGCTTGTTGTACACATCTGTGAATTTTCCCAGTACTTCTATGGTGTATGTTTCTTAGAATAAAAACATTTTATTCTTATGGATCAGAATTTCTAGGGAAGGATTAATATTAATGACCCCTTGAAACAACCACTTTGGCTTTGTAATTTAAAATGTTTTGTTTCTCCTTATAATTTAAGAGACTCAGCTTAGATTTCAGACCTCATGCCCAAAGCTAAATAGAAAGATTCCTAATGTGAAGGCAACTCATGAAAACAACAACAACAACAAAAACAAAAACAAAAAACAAAAAAAAACCCAGAAACACAAATCCTTAGAAAATCATTTGTTTATTTGATTTGGCTAAGGAGAAATAGCAAAATTTAAAGTCCTGTGTCAAATGATTTACTGATGTTCATTATAAATCCTATTTCTCCACCCACAGTCTGTTTTTCCACAGTCTGGACAATTTGACAAGACTAAAGTTATTTCTTTTGTTCCTATAATCATGATGATGGCTAGTAAAATTATTTGATAAATTTCTCTATGATGGAAAATAAAGATAATTTTTTTGCTTTAGGCCTTTAGTCTTTAGAGCCAGTAATTGCCCACCATTATTTTACATCCACCCTCAAGAGTATTTTAGTGAGTACAAAGTTCTACAACTATCCACACAAACTTTGGTTATTGGGTCAATTAGAAATAAAGCATAGTGTCTTTCTTTCCATGATATTTTAGTTTTTTCCATGTAATTAGAGAAGATACAATGAGATTGCTCATTACTACAGCATCTCTGTTCATCATTATCTGAGCCCCTTTGGGCTCAGAAGTTATTATATAGCTAGTAGTTTTTCAGACCTCTTGAGATACTTTGCTTGTTCTTAGTCACACGTAAAAACTCTATTTAATACATTCTGATTTTCAGGGCACTTCACCTTATGCCAGAGATATGTTCTTTAAAGTCATTGTATAATTCAAATTCAAAACTCCCAAAATTGTCTTTCTTTCTTTTTTTTTCTTTTTTTTTTTTTTTTACCAGGGATCAAACTTAGGTCCTTGAGCTTGTGAGGCAGGCAGCGGAACCACTGAGATAAATCCCCGACAAAACTTACGAAATTGAATACCCATGCATATGGCATATGCTCTACATTCATCAGTGAAAGAGGAAAATGCTGTTTGATGCTATTTATAGTTTAATGATTTAATAATTACATTTAACAATTGGCAAGATAAGCATGTCATACAAAGTAAGAATCTTTATGGTTTACATTACACTATTTCAAATGTAGACAGATCACATTTACATAACATGTAAGCACATTAATTACATAATTGTAGTACATAAAACTTTATAGTATGGCACAAAGTCACAGATACATGAATATGCTTAAAAGAAGGATGTAGAATAAACTCTGCAATATCTATTGAACACTAGTAATTATTCAGAGAATAGACATTTATCAATGCCTTTACTTCAAAAGGGAGTTCAAGAAGTGATTAAGAATATAATAAATTTGTCTTTCTTTTCTGTCATCTCTGAATATCTCCACTTGGAACAATGAATTACGGTGGGATCTGATTTTTTCTACTCTTCTTTATTTTACATAGCTCATATATATTTTTTCTCTTTCCCTAGACACAAACATCTTCCTAAAAATCTGTCATTTATTGAGACCCTGGAAGCCACTGCTAAGTGCAGTTAATTATGCATGCACTAATGACCCAAGTACCAGCCAGAATCATGGCCACTCAACTACGTCTTAGACCAAAGTAGATGCTTATCAAGAAAAACCCCAAAACTAATTTACCACTGTAGAAGTCTGGGAAGAAGTTTGCCTCAGAGCTAATAATATGGTCCGCTACAGCTAAGAGGGCAAATAGATATCAATTATTGTGAAAATGCAGATTGACAAATAGAATCTATGGGAAGTATTCTTTCATAGTGGGAAGGTAGCACTGACCCATAGGGTGCAATAGCCAATAAGTGGCATCTGCTGTGGGTATGGTTTGGAGTTTCCAGGCATATACATCATACCTTAACACCTGTGACTATTAGTTTATGCCACATATTAAGGATCCTTGACTTAAATATTAAAATAAGCAGATGCTATTTGATGATTAAAGCAAGCACTGTTCAAGTACATCCTGGACAACTGCCTAACAAATACTTGGAGATCAACCTCGAGTTGTTAACCACTACAGACATGGAAGATTGCTGCTGAAGACACCAACTCACACCTCTTGTCCCTGAGCAATGTCCACATATCTGATCACCTTACCTGAATATCTGGGCCTCATTTATCTCATTTCCTCAAATCTGGGTGTGTTTTTTAGAACTCCCAAGAACACAACTGATCACTGTAGGATCTCTTGTTTTTCCTCTACCAAGACAGACTACAGTGATGTAGTAGGAATAACAATGAACAGTCAGGTCTCTGGGCCTGGTTTCAGCTTTCTATCTCATAAATGTGTGAATTTTGCCCAAACTTTTGCAATGAACAGTATGGACATTGTACTTTTTACTGAAACACTGTGACAATTATGGCAGTCTAATTATTATATAGCCTTACAATATAGGTGAGGAAGACTAAAAATGGGAGGTAATAGTAAAATGTAAGACTTAAACAGCATTGCTCTTGGGTTTCGAAATCCCATTAGTATTTCTGTGTGTACTGTACATAATATGCCTTCTAAAACAAGTAATTACTAATAAATCCTTCTTTCTCATCAGTCATCAATAATTTTGCTAAAATAAGGAAAATTAATTCAATTTAAATTTATAAAAATATGGATACATGACAAGAACTCATTTCCTTCATACGTAATTAAAATAAAACTATTATTCAGTTTAATCTGCTGTGATAGCATAGGCATATATGTCTATTTAAGGTTTTCATTGCTTTGAGAGCTATAATTCCTTATCAGGAATCTGTAAACTATAGCCCTCTGGGTCAAATCTTGTCTCTGGTTTTTGTAAAGTTTTTCTGGAACACAGTTAAGCTTGTTTCCCTACTGTCTTTAACTGCTTTCATATTACAGTTGCACAATTGAGTAATTTTGACAGAAGATATAGACTACAAAGCCTAAAATATTTACTCTCAAGCCCTTTTCATAAAAGTTTTCTGACCTCACTTCTATTTTACCAATCTTTAAAAAAAAGTATGTGTTCATGTTTATTTCTGTAAATGAAAGGAATAAACAGCTGAATGTCATAGAACAACATTATCTAAAATAAAATCATAATTTTAAAGTGATCCTTAAAAGTGAAAAACATTTTGAATTTTAACAAAAATATTAAAAACTAGTTTTTAGACTACATTATCCAGGAAGTGCATTAAATTTTCTTTATTTGGTCTGAGAAGGTCTGACTTAATGTTCTTTTTTTAAAAAAGTCTTTCTTATTTGCAGTGTGAGCGAAAAGATTAGAGGTGATGTTGAAAACAGTAGAAAACTTTTAAAACATTGATGGGGGGCCTTCATCAGAGCAGACCAGTGAGGACTGTCAAGCTGAGTGGGCATCTCTGCAGCACCCCTCCCCCATGATCTCAGGATTTCTGTTTGTGGATCCATACTACAGAGGCACAGGTGGTCATAAAGGCCATTTTACTGAGCTCCAAAAGATAGAATGGAAATGATGAACAACTGCAATAAAGGCACATCAGACCTCTGCTGTTGGTAAGTTGGAGAGGACACCACCTTCCATCAGAACTTGGACTACCGCCATGGGAAGGGCAGCTGGAACCTGCAGTAGAACCTTGCAGAGTTCAACCCTGCAGGTCAAGGAGCTCAACTTGGGCCAGAATTCAGCCTGAATCTCAGGGGGCTGCTGTTGGCTCCTGAGACTAATTGACTTAGTTCTAAACATTGATGCCCAGATTGTCTATTGTGACAATAGACATATACCCTGAAAGAGGCTGTTCAAATTGTTTTCTTTGCCTCTTATTTTTCATTTTTATTTTTAAATTTTAATTTTTTTCCCATTCTGAAAATTCTTCCTTTCTTCTTTGTTCTTTTTCCTGATGTTTCTTGCTCCCCCACATTATTCTCCATCTCCTTTTTTGTTCCTATTCCTGCCCTAATTCTGATTTATTCTTTCTTTTCTCTCTTTTTCCTTCACTTGATTGTCATTAGTTTCAAAGGAAAGTGAGTACAAATTATAGCTTCCCTGTTATATTAAGTTGGTCTATTCTTGTCTTTGTTTTTGCACTTTGTCTTTCTTCTTGTCTTCAACAGTTTCCCAAAGTTTGTGTGGTCATCCTGTGTCCTCTGGCTTCATGTCAAACCTTCTCCTATTCTTTTACCTATCTAGTCCTCTCCTCCAACCTCCTTCTAAGTCCCCATCCTAAAGGGTAAAGTTGCTGTATTGAAGAGTTTATTCACTATAAACATATTTTGGGCTGGTCCTTCATTATGATTTAATTCACATGGTTAAAGTGATAGATTAATGACTACAACAAATGGTCAATTTCTAAACTGTGCTTAATGCTATTGTGCTGGTGATTGCAACAATTGGTCTAGTGGATGATTTAATGAGTTGTCCTTTCTGATATAATGAAAATGAGAGTGTCTCTGAGTCATTAGAGACTCAAAACCTAAAGACCAGCTATATCAGGAAGATCAAAATACTAACTCAGGGATTAAACCAAGGACAGCCCAACAACAAAAATAAAAATGAGAAAACACTTAAGAAAGGCACACATATAGACTTCCAGTTCAACAATGGCAAATTATAGGGGAAATGAGGTGGAAAATTCTGACAATTAACCACCAGGACACCCTGAACTCATAGCACAGGAAGTAACAAAACAGATCAATCAGCCTCAAGAAAAATTTG
>NW_022900940.1:9272580-9278639 GCF_012274545.1 Fukomys damarensis
ATATGACTTCAGAACCATGATAGAAGCCATGAATGCCCAGTTTAGGAGAGAAATGGAAACCATGAATGCCCAACATAGGAAAGAAATGGAATCATGAAACAGATTTAAACAGATATCCAAGAGATTAAAAACTCTATTGAAAGCATTCACAGGAGAATAAATGAATGTGAAGATTGAATTTCAGATATAGAAGATAGGATTGCAGTCAGTGACCATAAAAAGAGAGATCTCTTAAAAACAGTAAGGGATCATGAGAAATCAATCCAACAACTCCTAAATGATGCAGAGAACAATAACATAAGACTGAAATAAATCCATGAAGTAGCAGGAGAAAATACAAATGGCTTAAAAAAAAAGCTGTTCACAGAATTAATGACAGAAAACTTCCCAAACTGAGGGGAAGAATTTGATATACAGATAAGTGAGTAATATAGGACTCCAATAAGCCATGATTTTTTAAAAAAATCTACATGCAGACATATAACAATCAAGATCCTGGAAACCCAACGGAACAAAATACTCCAAACAGTTATAGAAAAAAAAATCACATACAAAGTAACGCCTATCAGAATCACAGCAGATTTTTCAACAAAAACCCTCAGGTCAAGGAGAGCCTGGAATGAGATATTTCAAACCCTAAGAGAAAACAAATTCCAACCTAGACTGATGTACCCTGAAAAACTCTCTTTCAAAATGGATGGGGAAATGAGATACTTCCATGACAAAAAACACCTGAGAAACTTCATTAATACCAAACCAGCACTCCAAACAATTCTAAACCAATATCCTAGAAAAAAGATAATGAAGGGAACTGCACCATGAGGTCCAACAAAGCCAATCAATTAGGCAAGGCAAGAAACTGAAGGGAGAGGGGAGAAAATTAAAAAGAGCCAACAACAGGACAATAACATAACAATGATAAGTCAATACATATCAGTTATAACCATCAATGTCAATGGCCTCAATTCACCAATCAAAAGAAATATACTGGCAGATGGATTAAGAAGCAAAATTGAACAATATATTTTATACAAGAAACACATCTAATTCAAAAAGAAACACATAGACTGAAAGTGAAAGGATGGAAAATAGTTCTGTATTTGACAGGAGCCTAGAAAAAAGCAGGTTTAGCTATCTTATTTGAAGACAAATTAAATTTCAAATCAAAACTGATTAAGAGGGAAAAAGAAGGCCAATACATCCTTGTTTAAAGGAACAATCCAAGAGGAAGGGACGATAATCAAAACTATATATACATCAAATATTAAGGCCCCCAACTATATAAAACAAATATTAAGGAACATGAAAAACCACATAAGCACTAATACAACTGTAGTGGTGGATCTAAATATCCCAATGTCACAAATAGACTGATCATCTAACAAAAAATCAACAATGAAATACTAGAATTGAACCAAGCTTTTGAACAAATGGATTTAATAGACATCTACAGAGTTTTCTACACCACAAAATAAGAATATACATTGTATTCAGCTGCACATGGGTCATTCTCCAAAATAGACCACATACTAGATCAGTTTCAAATAAATGTAAATGAATTGAAGTCATCCCATGTATATTATTTGACCATAGTGCAACGAAGTTGGAGATCAGTTTCATAAGAAATCATAAGAACTTCACAAACACATGGAAATTGAACAGCACTCTCCTGAACAATCAATGGGTCACAGGGGAAATTAAAGAAGAAATTAGTTAGTCTTTACAAATAAATGATAAATCAATACAACATACAGATATCTATGGGACAGAATGACAGCAGTTCTACATGGAAATTCATAGCAGTGAATGCCCACACTAGGAAAACAGAGAAAGCTCAAATAAACAACCTGATGATGAATCTTAGACTCCTAGAAAAAGAAGAGCAAGAAAAACCCAAAGCTCATACAAGGGATGAAATTATAAAGAACAAAGCAGAAATCAATGCAATGGAAACTAAGAGAATGATACAAAAAAAAAACAATGAATCAAAGAGTTGGTTTTTGAAAATATAAATAAAATCAATAAACCTTTAGCCAACCTTGTCAAAAAAAGGAAAGAAAAGGCTGAACTATGAAATTAGGAAGGAAAAAGGTGAAGTCACAACAGATACAGTAGAAATCCAGAGGATCATCAATACCTAGTTTGAGAACCTGTACTCTAATAAAATGGAAAACACAAAAGAAATGGACATATTTCTTGATACTTATAAATTACCAAAGCTGAATGAGGAAGATAAAAAAATTCTAAACACTCCAATTACAATCAGTGAAACTGAAAATATGATTAAAAATTTACCCAAAGAGAATAGCCTAAGTCCTTATGGCTTCACTGCTGAATTCTACAAGACATTTAAAGAAGAACTACTGCCACTACTCTTTAAACTTTTCAATGAAATTGAAAGGGAAGCAATACTTCCAAATTTATTCATGGAAGTAAGTGTTACTTTGATTCCAAAACCAGGGAAAGACCCAACCAAAAAAGAGAACTACAGGCCAATCTCGTTAATAAACATAGATACAAAAATTCTCAATAAGATACTGGCAAACAGAATACAGAGGGTCATCAAAAAGGCCATACACCCTGACCAAGTTGAATTTATCCCAGGGATGCAAGGATGGTTCAACATACAAAAATCAATAAAAGTAATACATTATATTAGCAGAGTCCAGGACAAAAACCATATGATCATCTCAATAGATGCAAAAAAAGCATTCGACAAAATCCAACACCCATTCATGATAAAAGCCTTGCAGAAAATCGGAATAGATGGTCTTTATCTCAAGTCGATAAAGTCTATCTATGAAAAACCAGCTGCCAACATCATATTAAATGGCCAAAAACTGAAAACCTTCATGCTATAATCAGGAATAGGACAAGGATATCCACTATCACCACTCCTGTTCAATATGGTTTTGGAAACAGCAATAGCAATTAGACAAAAGAAAGAAGTTAAAGCCATAAAGATAGGAAAGGAAGACGTTAAACTGTAATTATCTGCTGATGATATGATACTCTACATAGAAGACCCAAAAAAACTCTGCCAAAAGACTTCTAGACTTAATTGACACTTTCAGTAGAGTAGCTGGATACAAGGTCAACACTCAAAAATCAGTAGCTTTCTTATACACAAATAACAGACTCACTGAGAGAAATTAGGGAAACAATTCCTTTCACAATAGCATCCAAAAAAATGAAGTATCTAGGAATCAATCTATGAAGGAAGCAAAACACCTCTACCCTGAAAACTGCAGCACTTTGAAAAAAGAGGTCAAAGATCCCCTGTTCCTGGGTAGGAAGAATCAACACAGTGAAAATGGCCATACTACCAAAACTGCTCTACAGATTCAGTGAATCCCAATTGAAATTCCAACAGTATATTTCACAGAACTAGAGAAAATAATCCAAAAATTATTTGAAACCAGTAGAGACCTAGAATAGCAAAAGCAATTCTAGGCAACAGAGACATGATGGGGTAAAACAATCCCCAACGTGAAACTATTCTACAAAGCCATGGTGATAAAAACAGCATTGTACTGGCTAAGAAAAAGACCTGAGGATGAGTGGAATAGATTTGAAGATACAAAAACAACTCCAGATGTACTCATCTACCTCATCTTTGACAAAGGAGCCAACCATCCTCAGTGGAGGAAGGATAGCCTCTTTAATAAATGATGTCAGAAAAACTGGATTTCAATTGGCCAAGGATTAAAACTAGACCCTTATCTTTCACCATACACGAAACTAAAATCCAAGTGGATTAAAGATCTAAATGTTAAAATAGAAACACTAAACTTGCTGGAACAGGTTAGGCAGAACACTCTCAAAGACACTGACATAGATAAGAAGAGACTTTATGCACAAATCCTCAGGAGCGTCAGAACTAGTAGAAAGAATCAACAAATGGGATCTCATGTTATTAAAAAGCTCCTACACTGCAAAAGAAAGCATCAACAGAGCTAAGAGACCACCTACAATGTGGGAAAAAATTTTTACTAGCCACTCCTCAGACAAAGGACTATTATCTAGAATATATAAAGAACTCAAAAAATCAGCCCCCCCAAATATAAAGACCTGATTAAAAATGGGCATCTGAAATGAACAGACATTTCTCAGACAAAGAAGTAAAAGCAGCAAATAAATATATGAAAGAATGTTCCACATCACTGGTCATTCCAGAGATGCAGATGACAGCTGCGGGGTGTAGTGGTGCATGCCTGTAATCCCAGCACTCGGGAGGCTGAGGCAGGAGGATTGCTGTGAGTTTGAGACCAGCCTGAGCTACACAGTGAGTTCCAGAGCAGTCTGAACTACACAGTCAGACCGTCTCAACCCCCACTCCCAAATGCAGATAAAAATGGCACTGAGATTCTACCTTACCCCAGAAAGAATGACTGCTATTAAGAAATCAACCAGTAACCAACATTGTTCGGGTTGTAAGGAGAAAGGAACCCTTCTCCACTGTTGGTGGGAGTGCAGACTGGTGCAACCACTGTGGAAATCAATATGGAGATACCTCCAAGAACTAGGATTAGAGGTTCCATTTGACCAAGCTATCCCTCTGTTGGGTATTTTTCCAAAAGAATTAAAAGAATCATACCACAGTGATATATGCACACCCATGTTTATAGTGGCACAGTTTGAAATAGCTAAAACTTGGAAACAGCCCAATTGCCCATCACTGTGAGACTGGATAAAGAAGATGTGATTTTTCTATAAAATGGAATATTACTCAGCCATAAAGAATGAGAAACTAGAGTCATTCATAGGAAAATGGGAGTACAATGAGGCTATACTCTTAAGTGAATTAAATAAGCCACATATGTGTAAATATTGAATAGTTTCTCTGGTTATGAAAAACTTAAAGTGTAAATAAGATCCAAATTGTATAACTGATAATGTGAAATAGGAAGAAAAGGGCTAAAGGTGTAGGGGAAGTGGGAAGGGTAGGGGGAAAGGAAATAAGGGAAAAGAAAAAAATATGAGAAAAGGAAAAAATGGAAACACAGTCTTTGTAAATGGGGAGGGCAGACGGGGTGAAGAGAGGGCAGGAGTTTGGGGAGAAAATGAGAACCAAGATCTGTCAGGTAAAGGAACAAGATTCCAGTGATGAATGTAACTGTTCTGTATACCTAAAAAGTACCAAAAAATTTAATGAAAAAAAAAAAGACATCACTGATGGTCTAATGGCCTCTTGTATTAGTTAACTTCAGTCAAGGTCCTCAGTGGATAAATTTGATTGGGATATTATATATTATTTTTCCTTGTAGCTCACCAGAGGACAGAATCATCACAATGCCTTCCTTGTGAGCCACTAAAGCAGTGTGAGTTGAAGTAAACCTTTCCTCCTTTAACTTGTGGCTATTGCGTATTGTGTCCCAGTGATGAGCAAAGTAAGTAAGATGAATTACATGGGGGAGAGAGCAGCAACTGGACTCTATGCAACCCTCTTCAGCAAAGCAGCCTTTAAACCACTACCTGAAATTTGACCCAAGAAAGGAACTATTACTGAGTCTCTGCTATGTTAACTCAAGACTAAACCTAAATTGTATATATGTATTAGATTTTTCTTGCTTATGTTTGTGCAATGATGAATATTTTCTCTCAGATGGATACTAAGAGACAGACTTGCTGGATGGAAGAATATGTATTTTCACATTTAATAAAAGCTGCCAAGTTTCCTTTCAAAAACTCTGCACTGATTTATAGTTTTATCAACAATTTATCCAAGAAACTGTTTCCCATCCTTTTGCCAAGGGTGAATATTATAAATCAGTTTAGATTTTGCTAATGATTTGTATTTCCCTTTAAAAAGATTGCTTTTGTGCAAGTCTATTCAAATCGTTTATATGCAATAAAAACTGAGAATCTCTAGAAAAGATACACAACAGGCAGTTTCCTAAATGAATCCTGCACTCACCTTTTCCTTTCTTTAAGTTTCCCCAGACACAAAATTTTAGAGTAGTCACAATGGAAAAATTTTAGATTAGACTCAAATTGTGACCAGGTTGTCACATACAGCTTTTCTCTAAGCTTTCTGGAAGGTGAATTGAATGTGAGAT
>NW_022900940.1:9278677-9342719 GCF_012274545.1 Fukomys damarensis
CAAATATATAAATATATATAATATATATATACACATACACATATATATTTTTTTTAACAAGGGGAACTGACTGAGGAGGGGGACAATAGGAAGGACAAATTGTCTTCATATTTTCATGTAGTAGGCATGAACTTGAATCTGTAACTAAGAAATTTCATTGAGCGATGTGGCTCTTGGTTAAGATATCTGGCCTCTCTGTTACCATAGAGACAAAGATAATTCTTAGACTTGTTTGCTTTGTGCAGACTAAGAGCCAGGGTAGGTGACTCATTGCCTCCGCTCACCCCCGAGTGAAGGGTGGCAGTGCACCTGAGAATTTCACCGTTGACACCTGTAAAGTCTTGGGAAAACCTGAATGAACTAGTCACGTTAGCTCATGTTTCCTTTCTCCGGACGGATCGTTTCTCATAAAGTCATCATACTTGTAATGGACAGTAAAGAGCAAAGAATGGATCGGAAGACACTTAAGCTTCAGAGTTGTTCTGAGAAATATTTGGCAGACTGAAAGCTACCCGTAAGAAGCATCTTCTGTTCCATAGACACGGATGTGTACTAGTAGGTCCCGGTGTGTTCAGTTCTTGGGTGGGAGGAAACAAGGGAGAGTGACACTGACACAGATGCAGAACTGCGTTAGGCACAGTGGTTGTTGGTGACCTGTATCACTCTGCAGCCAGCTGCTGTATTTTGAAAGAGAGCTGAGCAGTGCATGTGCATAGAAGCCACTCACGAGATGCTGTGGTACTCAGCAGGTAGACAGATGGGTCTTCTTGATCACCTGAGCTGCTTTCACACATACATCTGGTGTCTTGGAAGAGGTGTCTGGGCCATTCCCTGGACAGCTGCATATCCTTTCCAGAACAATCATTTTGAAGTAGGGTGACTTCTCACCACTGCTCAAGGAATGTGTTCCGTGAACAAAGCAGATACTGAATTTTGTGACCTAGCACTGGAAGCGATACGAGGTCACTTCTGTGATGCCCTACAGATTAAGCAGTCATTAAGTCTGTCCAGGTTAAAGGTTAGGGGACATGGACTCCATTTCTCATAAGAGCAATGTCAAAGTATTCGCAATCGTGTTTTAAAACATCCTATGTTCTTTCATCTGTCATATGCTTCATATTTACTCTCTCCAAGAGGGAATAGGATTTAAATGTTTCAAAGCTCACTCTTAGAAATCAGACAGATGTAGAATTGAATCAAATTTCTATGACCTTCGCCTAGTTGACCCTCATTCTGTTGTAAATCCCTACCTAAAAAGGAAATGGTAACATTTAACTCATTTTAGGAAATGGTAACATTTCCTAAAAAGGAAATGGTAACTGTGAAGACTTAGTGGGACAGTTGGTGCAAGATTCACGGCCCATTGAAAGCAGTCAATAAATGTTTGCTATCACTAGTATATTATTTGTATATTGTAATTATTTTGCAGCAAATAAATATGAGCTTCTCTAGCCACTAGAAGGTGTTCTTTGTGAACAGAATCCACTGACTGCACCATAATGTCATGGACTTTTCTATTTAGAAGGGACACGTAACAATCAGCTGGAGTTAACATTCAATAAATATTTATCGAGAAGCTATTCTGGATTTATTTGGCTTAGGAGTTAGATAAAGACTCAAAATGGAAGAAAGGATAAGTTGCAAAGATAAGATTTTGCTTTTAAAAAAACCCCAATACTTTGAAAGGGTTTAAAAGACTTGGCAAGTGAAGCCCATCTCTCCCCTGCCCCATTGTCAGTGGTAGGTGAACAATTCTGCCCATGTCCCTTTGCCAGACAGTGGGCAATTTATGGATGCCCCCCAATCGGGTTTTCTAGGACTATGGGCCAGGGGCATGAGCCACTGTGCTGATGGCAGCTGACTACCTCAGACAGGGAGTTGTGCCAGCTTGCACAGCGAAAGGTCTGGCTAGGCCCTGCAACCAGATGGCTGGCCACTGGCCCAGCAAATTTTTTTCTCCATCCAATTTCTGGTCTGAATGTTGCATTTCCCAATGGTGACTAGGGGGCTATAAATGTTGAAGCTTGTTGATGGGTTCTGTAAAGTGCTTTGCAAATACATCTTATAAAATATATTGAGTTCTAAGTCCTGGACAGATTGGAGTTTTATAGAATTATCTCATTTAATTCTTAGAACACATTTCTGAAGTTGGTGCTATTAGTATATTCACTTTATTGATGAGGAAACTGAGGTGCAGGGTCATGAAAGGAGAAAAGTTTTTAAATATAATTTAAATGAGCAATAGGAATATTCTCATTCTTAATAAAGCATTATTCAGTAAGTAGCATTTTGACTTTATAGTTTGCTTTGTAAATTATTCATTAAAAATGAAACCTGAAAAAAATGGCAGTGATGTTTGATCAGTCATATGAAGATATCATGTAATGTGTGATATCATTTAATATGCATGTGCATAAACATTTTAAATGCGAGATGCAGTTTTTTCTTTTATTCGTCAACTGTTTAACACAAAGTCAAGGATTTTTATTTTGAGGGTAAGGGTCTTCTGACAGAAATTCCTCTTTGGCCTTTAATCATTAAATATACTCACAGGTCCATATTGGAAGGGCAGGTGTCAAAACACTTGTGCAATGTTAAAGTCACGATTAAATGTGAGCCGGTTTCCTGCAAGCACTGTTAGCACAAAACATATTCAAGGTGATTCATATAATAGTTCCAGTTTTGGTTTCCTTTTAGAAGTGAAGTCTTTTTCTATGATTGTCCCAATTTCTTAAAACTGTTATATGCCAACCCCTACAATAATTTTAGAACAAAATGCCCTTTTCTGACTTTTTTAAAAAAAGAAATACCTATTACTTCAGTTTCTAACAGTTCATATAAAACTTAACAGTTTATATGCTTGCAGTATTCCTTAAAGAAGAAGGCCTCTTTAAGACTTAAATCTTAATTTATCTTCAAGATCACATCCCTACCACTTAGTTCCATGGTTTGGATTTGTTTTCATCTGTGTGCTCCTATAATATTCCTTTTCTAAGAGCTCTTATGTCCCTCTGGATTGTAGAAATGAATGAAACTGCTTTTGTAAGTGAGAGCAAAACACAAAATAAACTTCTTGTCAAAAACAAAATCACTAAACACTTTAGAAAATGCCACATATGTGGCTTGATTTATTTAAAAATCTAAGTTGTGATTTCTCATTATCAAGAGTGTTCAGCAAAAATGTTTTATAAAGATGGAATGTTGATCATAGGACATTTTTTTCTTATTAAAGTATTTTCCTTCTATTGATTTGTACAATTGCTTTATGTATTCTATAGCAACACTGTGCAATATGCAGTCATTAGCTTTTGGACACTTTCAGTGTATCTAGCACAACCAAGAAACTACATTTTTCATTTTGTTTTATTTTATTTTAATTAATTTAAAATTAAATAGTCATTTGTGACTTGTAACTATCATATCAAATGAAACAGAACTACATCTCTTACTCCAGTTTTGAACGCAGGGCTTCTCAAATGCAGAGCTAGTTTATATTACTTAAACACAGGAGGTTGTAAAGTTAAGTTAAATAAAAGATTTCATGTAACCTTGGGAGAGTTTCTCTGAGATTCACTAGAAAAGTATAGGTAAGTAAAGTACATATCTGCACACAAATGTATTCGCAGCATCTCGAGTCTTTTCTCCCTTTGGGCTTCTGTTAGTTTGAACTTCTGTTATCCGTGAGAAACATTTAATAGTAAATGCCTTGCTACCAGGATATAAAGAAACTCTTGCATGAAATGATATATAAATCTATGTAAATGTCCATAATCTTATCAATGTTTATGAAATATGCTTATTAGAAAACACGAAAATATGAAAAATAATTCAATCATGAAAGCAGATCAGTCAGTAAACCTGGCTACCACAAATGCAATGATCACTGCAAAGCCGTCTGGAGATAAGAAACTTATTCAAATGAGTTCACTAATAATTCATGAATTTACCTGGTTAGCTTCCCTAGTGTGTTCAGGAGTTGGAACCTTTACTAGCCCACAAATTCTATCATCATATCTTGCAAATCATGTATTTTGTGGCCCATTGCCTAACCTAATTTGTATCAGAATTTCCCAATCCACACAGGTATAATAGAGTGAAAGTGAAAGTTTTGAGACAGAAATAACCTACTGAAATTTAAAATGTTGGGAAATACAAAAATAAGAATAATGAGAACATACTTAAAACATTTAAACTGTTTTACTTCTACTTTTGTATTTTAGTATTTTAGAGGGCATTTAAAATGTTTACTTTCAATGACAATGTTTAAAATACACTCTGGTTGTGGAATATATTTCAAAACATGAATTGGCTGTGTTTCTTCCAAGATTGAATGACTACGACTTCTCTGTCTTGATCGATTTTAATTGTAATTAGTAACTCTCACATTCTAATTGGGCACAGGGGAGGGATGGATGTAAGCAACAAATAACAGGAAACTCCTCTCTGTGTAAATCATAATATTATTGTACCTGTTGCTAACATGAACTATTTTCCAAGACATGAGGCAGAATGATGTGAAGGAGTACAGAGATCAAATATTAGTATTTTAGCCTTCTGTATAATGGATATTTATAATGTTGTGCAGCCTTGCATCTGTGAAAAATCCTTAGTGGATTATCATACATCAAATAGTTTTAAAAATATTTTTGTGCCTATATTGACACCCTGTTCAACTTGATGTATTTTATTCAGTTACCTTCAGCCAATTAATATCACACAAGAAAATAAACTACTTAAGACCAATGTATTCTTTGTATGGAAACTTCAAGAATAGTCTTCATCAAAATAAGCAGCAATGCTAATTTCTGCATGAAAGAAAACTTGTACCATGATTTAAAGTAGAATGGCATTACATGGCTTAATGAGGAAACACTGAACATTGTGCTCAATGAGATTAATAAGAAAGATGAAATTGGAATTTTGATTGAGGTTTATGAATCAACAGTTCCCAGAGAAAATGGTTTATAGGATCCTCAAAAAATGTCAACAGTGTCTGGATTAATTTGCGTTGACAGTCTTTTGCTACTAACAATTCTTGTCAAACACTTTACATTTGCCAAGTGTTTGGCCACTCTCAGGAACCGTACCCACACAACCCTTTTAGTGTGAAGCAAAATAAGACACCTTCAATTTTACAGTGGGTATGAGCCACTCAGCAACTGAAGTATAAAAAGTGTTATTTTATCAATTGAATCATTGATTGCTCATTTGGGAATTGAACCCAAGACATTCACACTGAGCTACATCCCCAGCCCATTTTTAATTTTTTTTTTGTTTTGTTTTGAGACAGGGTTTCACTAGGTCCCTATGTTTCCTAGACTGTGCTCAAATGTGTGCTTCTGCCTCAGCCTCCATGTGTGCTGGGATTCTAGGTGTGTGCTACCCACACGTGCCTGGCTTCAGATTTTGCATAAAGCATATTTAAATTGTTTGACATCTTTCTTGATAAGTTTAGCAATCACCTGGCAGTCATTTTCACCTTGACTTACGCTGTTGAAATATACATTTCACAGACTGTAGACTATGTCTCATAGCTGGACTGAGAACACAGAGTTATTCACGAATATTACATTATCTGAGAGACAGTTTTCTTGGGCCTAATCGCAAAGCTGATTCACAAATATGTTTGAATAAGTGCATTGTAAATACCTATAGATAAACAAATAGATTTAGCCACTTTGTAATTGTTTTTCTAAATGGTAACCATCAGTATATTATATGGTTCTATACTTGCTAACGAGTACAACTCATTAGGGTGTCACACAAACTTCTAAACTATTGCTAAAAGGGAGAAGCTGGTTGTACTAAATGAGTTTCTTCTTCATGACCTCCCCCAAATCCTCACATCCTCATAGGTGGGGCTTTTGTGAGGTGGCTGGACCTAGGATGCGTGAACGTTTTTTAAGGCAATGATAATTTGATTAGTGCAATGATTGGTTTAGTGTTGTTTGGGATTCGAGTAATAAGAAGCCCCACCTTGGGTGTGGGTGGCCTCAAATAACAGTCTTGTAGCCTGAATGAAATAAATATGAAAGGAAAGGTAGAAGCCAAGTTGGCTGCTTTCTATCTGCCCTGCCAGGACTGTTTCTTCTGTGCCATGTTTTTTGATGTATTTTTTTCTTTATTGGTACATTTTAAGTATACAATAGTTACATTCATCATTGAGATCTTGTACCTTTACATGACATACCTTAGTTCTTATTTTTTCCCCATTCCCCTGCCCTCCCTTCACCCCCTCCACCTCCCTATTTACAAAGACTTTGCTTCCATTTTTTACTTTTCTCTTATTTTTTTCTTTTCCCTTTATACCTTTCCCCTACCCTTCCGACTTCCCTTATACCTTTAGGCCATTTTTCCTATTACACAATATCAATTATACATTTTGATTCTTATTTACACCTGGAGTGATAAACTGAAAGTGTAAATAAGAATCAAAATACCATGCCTTTCTACTATACTGCCCTGCCTTGGAGCCAGCCAACTTTGGACTGAAACCTCTACAAAGTGTGAGCCAAAATAAACCTTTCCTCCTTTAATTTGTGGGTATCAGGTATGTGGTCCTAGCAACGATAATGTAACTGAGACACAACCCTCAGGATTTCCTGAAATTGTTTTGTGTAAAGCCCTGCCCTATTAAGTACAGTAGAACTGGTTCATTTTGACCTTTGTAGGTGCTTCTAATGGATTAGTTTAGCTCAGATTCTCCACTCACTGTAAGATTTTTTAAATACTGTGCTATAGTTTAAGTGCTTCATGCTCTCTTCCCTTTCTTTCTCCTTTCACAGGTGCCATTATAGTCAAATGTTTTTCTTACATTTTTCCCATTTTCCTTTATCTTTATCAGTTTTTTTCCCCATAAAACACTTGTGTATTGAACCCTATCTTGGCATTTCTTTTTTAGAGAACCCAATGGACATATCTCCATTTTATAGATTGGGAAATGTAATTTGTAGACCAATTAAATAAGCTTTGATTTTGTCTATGTCACATACATATTGCTAATGATGAAAAATGGCCAGAATCAAACATAGGTATTTGTGAAATGAAAGACCACGTTATTTCTACTGCATCAGGAGGCATGAAATATGCTTCAAGTTTTAGAAGACTTGAATGAGTCAATGTGTGAGAAATTTGTAATAATTCCTGGAACATAGGATGCATTAAATAACTATTATATTTCTTCTGATTTTCACGATGGCTTAAATATTACAAGAAACTTGGGAAAGAAATCAGCAGAAGTAGTAGAGAACTTGTGTAACAAATGGTAGAAATTTTGCATTTCTTCTCTCCTATATTCACACCTTTGCAACATGGGATTATCTGTCTTCTCATTAAAAAATGAGTCTATTGGGCAGGGGATTTAACTCAGCGGTTTGGTGGCCTGCCTTGCAAGTGCAAAAACCCAAGTTCAATCCCCAGTACCAAAAAAATAAATAAGTAAATAAATAAATAAAGGGTCTCTTTTTTTCACCATTAGATTAGAGTTCTCTATATAACTTTATTTCTTCAATAAAATATTAATAAGTATGATGTAAACAAGGTATTAAAAAGCATTTATACATTGGGAATTGTCTTGTTGTGGCCCTGGAAATTTTTCTACCTTTCAAGCAAGTTCAGAGGATCCTGCTGAAGGATGAAGAACACATGTAGTAGAACAAAACTGATAGTGCAAAGGATGTTTTGGGGAATACGATCCCCACTCAATCAAACAGCTCTCAGCTTACCTGAATATTCAAGACCTCCAGAAATATGATTCACATAACCCTTGCACATATGACTGACTCAAAGAAATAGATGGTTTATGTTATTTTAAGACACTAAGTTCTGGAGTATTTTTCATATGCAATGAAATTAAACTGTCTTTCAACAACAGTTACAGAAAGAAAAACATTTGTATTGATCCCTCTACCCACTAAATGACTGTGTGTTCTTTCTTGTTACTATACCAGAGGTGATTGAAAAATACAGCAAATGCTTAAATTTTAAAAAATTGTTAATGATATTGTCATTAATCCCTCTCAAAATACCCCCCCCCACTTCTAACATTCTTAGTCCATCATCTGCCTTTTTCTGAAGCGGTTCTAGATGTCATTTTTTGTGACTGTATTTAGGAGGTGTGATCGTAGATTTGGTGAATGCTGCTACTGAGTCCTGTCCAATAGAAAGGCAGGCTCCTACAAGTATTACTACTGAGTCCTGTCCAATAGAAAGGCAGGCTCCTACAAGTATTGCAATGTGTCCTCATTCAGTATATTGACCAAATCCAGCAGCATGTGACTTCTGGCTCTTTTCAAAAGCAAAAGTGACCATGAAAGATAAATATATTGAATTGATTTAGGCTATCATAGTAGCCACAGCAGTGCAACTAAAGACAGTCATGAGAAAGGGCTTTGAGAACTGCTTCACAAAGTGAGAAAAATTACGAGAGAAGTGTATTTGAAGTGAGGGAGGGTAATGGCAGTGAGTCTGTCGCTGTGATACATTTAAAACATTTTAAATGAACCGTATTGTTTGATTACACATCATAGCAATGGTCTTTAGGAGTTTACCTATAGTTTCATGTGGCTCTCCCTAGTATCATCTGGGTGGTTACTATTAGCCTTTACCAGTCACAGTAAGATCATTTAGTTTGCTAATGACTAGGTAAAGGCATAATGCTGACAAATGAATCATCTGGGAATTCTCTTAGAGGAACTTATGGTAAAACTGACCTCATTCTTAAAAAGAGAGCAGAAGACAGAGGAAACCACATCTTGAATTTGGATATTGTTATGAGATAATGTGTGATATTTGAAGCTTTGGCAGGCACTTTAGGGACATGAGGCAAATGCTGAGCAAGCCACAGAGAAATTGACATGGATGACTTATCATTAAACCACAGAAATTAACTAATCTTCTGCATGTCTACTCAAAAAATGTTATTATGTGAGATAATGAATTTGCAACTGTATAAGATGTATGAGTTAGATTTTTCCATAAATGTAGCTTATGACATCTTTTTTGATACAGTGACTAAATTTGAGCTTCTTAGAAATTCAATACAAACTTTTGAAATGAATACATGAATATTCATTTGAGGAGATGAAGTCTAACTACTAATAAACATCACCTTTCAAATCTGTTTCCTTCTGTCTTTTTCTCTAAAACGACATAGAGATTTATAAAAAATACTAAGCAAGAAAAGCAGCACTTTGGTTTCACACCAAGATAACATTCTGCAATTTTCCCAAGTATTGTCATAGATTTCCATTTTTAAAACACAGCTTATTCCTTTAGCATGAATTTATTTAAACCAGAGGCTTATGTGCCACAAAATCAAATGAGAACTTCATATAATAGGCCTGATTTTCAAGAAGAGGATCTGAAACCTCTGAGAACAGAAACCATGAAGTACAAATACCATTTTCAAAATTGTTCACGAGGTTAACCATCTAGGTAGGAAAACAAAATGTGTGTGTGTGTGTGTGTGTGTGTGTGTGCACTCGCATGTATGTGTGAATTTTTAAATCTAGAAAAAAAATCTCTACCCACTAGGATGCACTGTTGTCTAATATGTCTCCAATAAAATCCTTCATTTTGAAGTCTATTCGTAAATCTTGTCATATCAAGAATGCTTCATCATCCTTCATCCAAGCAAGCTCACTTTTCTGTTTCTTTATTTCACTTGAACCCAGGAAGTATCTTGCTGTAAGATAGAAAAGAATGATGTTGGAAAGCAGTGGACATGTGAGTAAGTTGGATTACTGGCAACATCCCAGCACTACACTGGATGCCTGCCAGTTATCTATAAACACAAAGGATACTTGGTTTTCCAAATGGCATTCATCCATCTGGGCACCCATAGGGTTGCAAGGATATTTTTACGTTATGAATTTGAAGAGTGATTGTCTGAAAGCAATGTTAATGGAGTCTGTGCTCTGTCAAGCTTTGCCTTGAGGCATTTATACACCTTAAGTTTCCTAGTTGGAAATGATTACATCCATTATGGATTCCTCAGGTAATCCCACTTGGCAGTGTACATGCAGTCAGTGGGAGAGGAAGCTGACCCAGAAGGGAGACAGCTTATCAGTCCACCAGCCAGTCCTTCAGTGCTCATGGCATGCCAGCAAGATTATTCTGAATCTTCATCATCTTGCCAAAGATGAATGGTCAAAGGTTTGGATGAGGACAAATGAGAGTTTCTTCATCTCATCTACACCATGATGATTGATTTGTGTTCATTATAAGCTTGATTGGCTTCAGAGATATTTAGAAAATTAGGAAAGCATGCTTTTTGAGTGGGTCTAGGTGGGTCAGGAGGTCACGACCTTGGGGAATTATATCTGGTCTCTGGCCTCGTCCACTCTTCCTCTGCTCTCTATCTCCCAGACACCAGGAGTTGAGCAGTTTTCCTCTGCCTCACATTTACATTACGATGTTTCTGCTTTGGAACCAGCCATCCATGGACTGAAACCTCTGAAACTGTGAGACAAATAAACACTTTTCTACTTGAGTTGTATCTGTCAAACATTTTTTTCCAGAAATGAAAAGCTAATACATGGCAGTACCCATGATGTCATTTAATATCCTTGATCACCTGGATTTAAGTTTGGAGCATATATATTTAACTTAGTAAATTATAATTAATAAGCCTAGGTACTGATGTTTCAATAATGAAAATATTTGCACCTCAACAAAGTTAGAAAAATCTGAAAAATGTCCCTTTTGGCTCAAATAACAGATTGTGTTGGCCTGGTGGACTGTAATCTTTTTAATAATTAATATATTTTATCATTTGTTTCTATTGTATTTTCCCAGCCACATCTTCCAGGAAATATTGACACTAATGCTTCAATAATTTGGTGTTGCTTCTAAACTGTACACCCCCCCTGAAAGTTTCTTTGCATCCAACTGCCAGCCAACCTTCAGACCTTATATTTAAATTGCAGTGGTATTGGCTAATATTAGCTTTAATGCAGCCTATTTATGTTGTTCAAGTTAAAATATGACATCACGATTAGTTTTTAACATGGATGAAATCATTTTCCATCAAGATAAAGTCATTTACATAGTCTGGCTTTCTAGGTTACTGGACTGCCATGCTTTGAACAAGGTTTGTCCCCCAGAAAGTATATAGAAGTTTAACCCCCCACTTATATATTAATCATACTAAGAAGGTGAAAAGATTAATCTGGTGTTTAGAGATGAGGTATTTAAAAAGTGATTAGGTTTAGAAAAGGTAATTAAGGTGGAGACTCCAAGAGTGAACTCTGGTGGCTCTACAAGGAAATTGACATGAACTAGTCACACAGACCACAGACAGTGCACCCTCCCTGACTCTTGCCACATGATCCCGTGTACCAGGTATCACCAAAACTGAGTTGAGAGCAGCACTGTGCCTTTCAATTCTCAGAAGAGTGAGCTTAATAAACTTCTTTTATGAAGCTGCCCTGTTTCAAGTATTTTATCATAGTAAAGAAAATTAACTAAGACTGAACCACATTTTCACTGCCTATTTCTTTTATTGAGTCTGCAAATTACATCTTCCATGGGCTACTGTGTTCTAATGCTGAAGCCATATAGCATCAAATTCTTACACTACCTTTTCCATCTGGGACCCATGGTCAGCAAAATCATTTGTGTCGATTTTAAAAAAGAACATTTAAAAAGTGCTAAAATTCCTTCACTTGTGTTTGAATTAAATTTTCAGTACTCCAAGGCATCTTTCATAGGCAAACACAATAAACTGGAGTTCTTTCACTGAGACCAAGATTCTGAGTTGATAATTGTAAAGAGAAAGGAAAGCAAGGACAAGGAAAAAAAAAAGTGAAAATGGAAGGAAAAATGGAAACAAAGCTTTTGCATATAGGAAGGGGAAGGAGGATTGTGGGGAGGGGAAAGGGGAAAAAGGAAGAGGCAGGATACATCATGCACAGATAAAAATTCCCTATGGTGATGTTATCATTATGTATGTCTAAAATGTACCAATAAATGTTTTGCAAAAAAATAAAAATAATTGAAAGAAGAAATGCCTTTTAATACAGACATCAAAAAATTTACATTGCCAAATGTTGACAAATATCAAACCTGGTATTTGTAATACTTGATTACATATTATTAGCATGACTGCTTTTTCACTTATTTCACATTTATATGCCTTAGTATGGCCATCACACTTGAGGAAACTTAAAGATAGTTTTTGGCAAAAATGCTTCTTAGTAGTAAGCAGATATTGGGCATAGTAATAAGCAGAAGCATTTTGGATTGTGTACTTTTCATGCCCCGGCAGCATTTGTTACTGGTTGATGTCTTGATAGCAGTCATTTTTTCTGCAGTGAGGTGGAATCTTAGTGTTGTTTTAATTTGCATCTCTTGAATGACCAATGATGTAGAACATTTTTTTCATTTATTTATTTATTATTATACACTTTCATCTGAGAAGTGTCTATTCATTTCAGATGTTCATTTTTGGATTATGTTTTTAAATTTGGGGGCTTGATTTTTTTGAGTTCTTTATATATCATACATAGTAGTCCTTTATCTGAAGAACAGCTGAAAAATATTTTTCCTGCACTGTGGGTTGTCTCTCCACTCTGTTGGTGGTTTCTCTTGCTATGCAAAAGCTTTTTAGTAGGATGAGATCCCAGTTGTTGATTCTATTCAACTATTTTTCTTGTTAGATATTTGTCCTTTAACTACTGAGACATGATTCAAATAGTAGCGTATGAGTCAGGTCTGCATATTCATTGACACGATAAGAACAGCTTTAATAAAAGTCAATGCAGAATAGAAATTTTAAAGCAAGATCTTTAAATAATGAGTGTGCAGAAACTCAGCTTTCTTTATGAAGAAGATTTAATTGTCATTAATATTTTTCATCACCTTAAACTCAGATCAATGCCTCAGACTTACATTGACTAAGTAAAATTATTAGGGCTATGATCTTATTTAAAAATTTTAACTAAAATAAATCTTGATAATTTCATTGGAGTTCTTATCTCAGTGTCAAATGATCTTTGCCAGGAATACATGGCGTCTTCATGCTAGCTACCATTTTTTTTCTTCAGTGTTTTGTACGCTCTTACAGAGTTCCCTATAAACCCTTCAATTTAGGTAATTCATTTTGTCCCCTTTGCTCTCCTTCTGTAACAATTATCAATAGGCTGTAATTTCAGGGATTTTTTTTTTTTTGCAAAATTAGTTTTCTCTCTTACGTAATAAATGACAAAACTCAAACCAATATTATATTCAGTGACTTTACCTAGTTGAGTCTTAATTAAGTATCTTCAGATGGACAAGACACGTGGGCTGGGAGAAGTGCAACAAATCGAAAGCTGTTTGGTAGGCTGTAGCCTCCCTGTGAGACTTTCGACTATGCCGAAATCACCTCATTTCCTGACAAGACACAGACACCCCTGTACTGTGAGAGTGGTCACTTCAAGAGAAGCATCTTGTTGTGGTCTAGAACTGTAGGTCCATATGTTAAAAGTTTGCCCCATCCCTGAGCTCTATTGAAAGTTGTTGCAACCTTTAAGAAGTAGGACCTAGTGAAAGGATGTTAATTCACTGGGAGTTTTCCGGAGGAAGGGAATACTGGGACACGGACCCTTCTGTGCTTCCTGTGACTCCCAGTCACCATAAGGTGAGCAGTATGCTTCACCACACACCCTCAAGCATGAAGCTTTGGTTCACCATAGGCCTAAGGCAATGGAGCCAGCTGAACATGGACCCAAATATCTGAAACTTTGAGCCCAAATCAATCTTTCTTCCTTTTAAATATCTAACCTCAGGTATTTTGTCACAGCAAAGGAAATTGACTAATGCGCTTCTCATAAGTGTTTTGCTGTTCATCAGCTCTAGGACTGGTACCAGCCACATCTTTTTCCCTGGTTTCAGTTTTTAGTCATAGAACGCAAGTTGAAGTGTGATTATATTTTCAATTCACTTCTATCTTCCTCCAGTGCAATTCCTGTTCTCTATAGCTGTCTCTGCCTAGTACCCTAAAGAAGGAAGAAAATGGGGAAACCACTGCATTGTTCTGAGTAGGCAAGTTATGCAGGAGACATACACTTTGGTGACACTAATTCTCTCACTAATGTATGCATAGGAGAATATATTCTCTTCCTTAGAACATTGATCCTGCTATGCCACCACTCTTCCTTTTCCTTCTTTTTCTCTTCTTCTTCCTCCTCCTCCCTTTCTCCTTCTCCTTTTTCCTCTCCTTCTTCCTTGAAGTTAGTTTACAACTAAAGACATTTTTTTTCTCCTTTACACCAACATAAGGAAACACACCCCTTTTAATTTCTAGTTGTAATCTGTTGAGTATAGCATGAGCACTGTAAAACGGCACATATGGGCCAGGGATTTAGCTCAGTGGTTCTGCTGCCTGCCTCGAAAGTGCAAGGAACAGAGTTCAATCCCTGGTACCAAAAACAAACAAAACAAAACAAAATCAACTGCACATATATCCCCACACCCAAAAATCAGCACACATTTTTGAAAGCGTAGGAGGGAATGAAGAAATGTTTTATGGAAAATGGACAAGGAGCTATGGTTTTATTTGTCTAATAAGGGGTTTTTGAAGCAATTAGTAGGGGTTTAGAAGGTTGCTTGTGTGCTAGGCAAATCAAAAATATACTCTTGTACATATCTGTACTAATCTTTCTAACTCTTCTACATATTTTATATATGGTCCTAAGTATAATCTTTCAAAACAAGTCTGTTTTTCTTTGAGCAGACTTTGATCCCGGAAATCAAACTTAACAGACAATTTAAAAAAAAATGAGGAAGAAAATATAAAAGAGAACTCAGTTTTGATAGAAAAGCTCTCAACAGGGAGATAAAAATATGGATGTATAAGTAAAAAAATGAAGGCAGGAAGAAGTTCAGTTAGAGGCTGAAAACAATAAAATAAAATAGAAATAAAGTGTGGACACACTTGAAGGGCATGAGACAGACTAATATGATGCAGACATTTAGGATGCAATTAGGATGGGGTGAAAGTCTTGTAAAGGTGTTGATGACCAGGCAGGTTATGTTTTTATGTCTTCTTACTGACAGATTCTTCAATTCTGATATTTTTGTTTGTTATCTTCTTTTTTCTTTGAAAATAATTGAAAAAAATATTTTTCCTTTACAATATACTTTGTACTAACCTTCCCTAATTAAAATTTGAACTTTTATTTTATTTATAATAGATACTTAAAATGTTATTACTACAGTGTACACCACTTTCCCTCTTTAATAATTTGCAAGCAACATAAGTCCTTAACAATATTTTTATGGCGAGGTCAGTAAGGCCACAAAACACATATAGCTGACAACAGTGTTTGTAAGTCCATCTATTTCTGGGTTGGGGCTTGTATGAAGAGTGAAGGATACAGTTTCTTTTGTTTCCCTTGTTGCTTTTAAAAAACTATATTATTTATATTTATTGAGATTATTATTGAGATTTATATTTATTTTTCTTTATGTGGTACACTATAGTAATTTGATAATCAAATCCGGTAATAAGCATTTCCATGTCTTCAAGCATTATTTTTTGTGTTGGGAATTTCATACACTTGTAGCTATTTTGAAATTTGTCATAGAATGCTATATTAATAATTAACCTGCTGTGCTACAGAAAACTAGAATTAACTCCTTCTTCTGGACTACATTTTGATGCCCTTTATTTATTTTCTTCCCATGCATTCTCTCCTGAAGACTGCTCAGTCTCTATTAATTAAGGATTCCATTCCTTTCTTCTAGAAGATTGACTCCTTAGTTTCCACAAATAAGTGAGACTATCTCAGTGTCGAATTTATTTTACTTAACATAATGATCTCCAGTTCCATCCATACAGCTGCAAATGACAGAATTTCACTCTTTTGTGTGGTTTAATAATATTCAATTTTCTAAATACATCACATTTTCTTTACTCTCTTATCCACTGATGGACATCTTTGTTGATCATATATTTTTGTCTTTGGGATAACTGGCTATTCTGTCTTTTTTGATCCATGCAAATTTTAGAAACTTTATTTTTTGTTCTATTTCTGTGGAAAAAAGTCATTGCTATTTTGATTGCAATTGATGAAATCTATAGATCACTTTGGATAATACAGGGATATTAAGGATGATTTTGCTTGGGATAGAATTCATGGTTAGTAGTTTTGATTATTTTCTCTAGTACATACTTCAAATATATCATTGCATGCGATTCTATCCTATGAGGGTTCTCCTGAGAAATCTGCTAAACTATATTTTGCATATCATGTAGTTTGGTTAGGGTCTTTTGTACTGATGCTGAATGGGGCCCTTTGAGCTTCTTGTATCCGTTTGTCACATTGCCTTGAATACTTGAGAAGTTTTCAGCTATTATTTAAGCTATAGTTTTCAATGCCTTTCCACTTTTTCTTTATCATCTTGAACTTCCACTGTGTTCACATATGTTTAATGATGTTTCATAGGCTTCCTTCATTGTTTTAAATACCTTCCTCCCTTTCTTCTTTTCCTGACTAGGTTAATTCAAAAGGCCTGTTATTAACTTCAGAAACTCTTCTACTTGTTCTAGTCTGTTATTAAAGCTCTCCATTATATTGCTTACCTTTTTAATTTTTTTTTACACCAAGCTTTTTAATGATTTGTATCTTGTTGGTAAATTTCTCATCAATATCCTGATTTCTTTTTATTTTGTGCATCGCATTCAGTCTCCTTAGCATCACAATTTTGAAATCTTTTTAGACATTTCATAGATTTTCTTCAAATTGGGGTGCATGGTTGCAGAACTGTTGCCCCTTAGAAATGTGATATTTCCTTCATGTTTCTCACATCGATGTTTGCACATCTCATATAATGTCAACTTGTCCAATTTTCTGGAGTAGCTTTGATAATAAAGCATCTTTTCATTTAGACAAAACATTAAGTGGCAATTGGATAGGTATCTTGGCTTTGGTCATAGATGAATTCAAAAGTGTAGCCCGTGTGTGATTTCTTCAGGTCTGATAGATGTCTGCTATATGAAGGGCACAGAAATTTGGAAGGTAGCAGTTCATAAAGGTAGTTCAAGGAATACGCAATTCGCATTGGTTTCCAAAGATGTGTGTCCTGAGCCCCGTGGAGTTGAACACTGAGAGTATTGGAGCTTGTAGTGGCAGCTGCCACAGTCTTGGTTGTGAGGAATATGAAGAGAGCAATCTCCATGTCCCTCAGAGCAAGCACAGTTAATATCAAGAGTTGTAACAAAAGTAGCCACGGTGGGTTGAGGATTTAGCTCATCGATGTCACTTCCTGACTTGCAAGCACAAGGTCCTGAGTTTGACCCCCTGTACCAAAAGTAAATAAATAAATAAATAGAAATAAAAGCAGCCATGGTACCTGAGAAATGGGATGTAAAAGAGACCTTTTTGGGAATCTTTGGGATGAATATGGGAAGTACTTTGGCCTTAGTAACAGTAGTCACAGTCCTTGGGTTACAGCATGGGATGCCATCTTTCACTTGTCACACGAGTGAGCATAGAGGATGGATCATAGGGTTTATGTCTCCATTGACCATGAACTCAAAATTGTAAGTCACAAAATGTTCCATGCGAAATTATGGGTGGTGCTGGGGCTTATTACACTCATTTCTGGGTCACAGAAACAAAGTAGTACCTTCTTCAGGTCCTAAAAATATATGCAAGTGATGTCAGCGCTCTTGTCACCAGTAGTTATAGTTCCAAGAGAGAGGAGTACCTCTCTGGATATATCAGGGGATGTGAAGCTAATATATGAACATATCACACTTGTGCACATGTGATATAAGAGAAAGAAGACACCTTCCATATGGATGGTACTAGAGATTTTGGCTTTGCATCTCTGGCATTGATAACCATAAGCTCAGAACTGCAAGACACGGATATGACCTTCTCCTGTCTCCCTGTGACAAGCTTGGTGATGCCAGGGCTTTTTGCACCAAGAAGTAACAGTACCATGGGCCATGAAGAAATTTTCCTTTCCTGCTGGGTGAGCATGGGGGGTGCAAGGCTTAGGGCGCAGATAGTTACATTCCTAGAAGTTTAGAATAAGCATGGAGCTTTCCCTAGGACTCATAACAGAGACATGGGTGAAGTTGTAACTTTTTCACCAGTGCAACCATTCCAAGGCTGTGGAATGGGGGAGGGAATGTCTTACTGCGTGTCAGATGAGTTCAGGGGGTATCAGGATTTTGCTGAGTTAGTAGTGTGTTTTGAGAGCAACAGGCTACAGTTGGGACCTTACTTCAAAGATAGGTATAGATGATACTGGGGCGTTGGGTACCACTAGCCACAATCCAATGTGTGTGGCCTGGGAAGGAAACCTTCCATAATTCCCGTTAAGCAAGCACAAGGACTGAGGCCATTGGTGACCACATTCATGGAGCTTCAGGTTGCTGCTATAACAGATTCCAACTCCTGAAGGAAAACCACAACAGCTGAAGTCATGATTTTGTACCAGTAGTCACTACCCCCAAGCCCATGTGGGATGAGGAAGAGACACTTTCCAGCTCCTGTTGAGCAACTGTGGACAGGACTCGGGCTTGTGGGTAAAGCAGCTGCTGGTTCTGATGTTATAAGATGCTTAGGGAATATTTTTCATCCTGTGAAGTATACATAGACCAAAGGCTTTTGGCGGTGTCACGGCTGCTGACTCCTGAAGCAAGATGGGTACCTAGAGGTGGCCATTGTGGCAGTCTGGGTGCTAGAATTTTGTAGATACTCAGAGTCCTTTCTTTGGAGCAAAACAGAGCACTCACTCTTAGACCAGCTGGCTCCTCAACTGGACCTGGATCTAATTAGGACCATAGAATTCTACTATGATTTTAATTGCCAAACTGCTAGTATGATTGGAGTTGCTGGCATTTTCCCACTGTTAACGGTTTACATTGAGATCCACCTGCAAATCCTTGTGTGCTTATACAGGGATATTTGAAAAGTGATTGAATCATAGGAGCACTAAGGAAAAACATGATGTTGGAAAGAGAGGTCACTGAGAGCATGGTCTTGTAGGCTGTGTCTCCCTCCCTGGTTCTTCCTTTGCTCTCTGCTTCCTAACTGCCATGGTGTGTGTGAACACGCCTTTCTACATCCAGCCCACTCCACCATGCTATTTCTGTTAGGAGCCAGCCAGCTATTGACTACAAATGTGAGTGAAAATAAATGACTCTTCTTTTAAATTGCAGTCCCAGTTATGTCCCAGTGGTGAGGAAAGTGACTCAGGTGCCCACTGAACTCTTTCGTGTGAGTGTAGTGTTCTCCCAAAATCGAAGTAGAAATTCCCTTTATTCTTTTCTCCAGGTGGTCTTTCTGATTCTCTAGACGCTCAGGGTATCCATCACTTCATTCCTGGTTTTTAGACTTCTCCCTCAGTCACTTTCCTGAAAATAAATTGTTCTGTTATTTGCCTGGTCCTGTATGCAGCAGAATCACATGCAGGGTCTAGGTGCAGTCATCTTAACTCTGAAGCCTCTGGAAGCTTTATTTTAGTACAGGCATAACGATCTGGATGCTTTTGCAGATATTTGCTTTAAGGGGCTTTCAAACATCAGGAGAAAGTACCAACAAGCAGTCTTTCAATCGTAATGACACATTTACTGTCTAGGCCAACAGATTGGGCTAACTCCTACACAAACACTATGGGGTCACAAGTGGACAGATTCTCTTTTTCTTTAGTGGTTTTCAATAGCTCACAGCAAAGGTGCCTGCAGACCCTCTTCAAGTTGTGTGTGATGTATATCTATATGTATGTGTGGGCGCACATTGATCTTTACACATCTATGTGCACAGATTTCCTTTCATGGAAAGAGTACTTCAAATATCTGTCTGCTCTTTCACCGACTCCTTTATAATACAGGGAACAGGGTGTGGAGAAATTGGGTGTATCTGCTCATCCTCTTTCTCATTTCCAGTGGCTGATCCAGTTTTTGTATCATAAGCTCCTATAGCCTGTGGTTGTTTTCATATTTTCAGCTCTGAAACTGTGTGACAGCTAAGAATCCTGGGACCTGCCTCCAAAAGTGGTTTTTGTCTTCCTGGATGGCCTCAAGCGATCTACTCTTACACTACGAGCTTGGACACTTCTACACACTCTCGTATGTGCATACATATTCAGCAATATTGTTTTTGTTAAATGATTTTTACGATAATTGCACTAAACCCTTGCGTAGTGCTTCCTCTGTGCCAAGTACTAATCTAAACTATTAAGTCATTTAATCCTCACCACAACATTATGAGGTAAGCTCTACTATTATCATTTTCTTTTACTAATAAAAGGAAAATGAGAACTGGACTAAGTGGCTTGCCTGTGATTACCCAACTGAGGAGTACACTTGGAATTGGTAGTCTGGTTCTGGAGCCCTATTTTTTAATCACTACACTATACCTTTCTACACATTCACAGGTGCCAGTTCACAAGCTTCCCCATGCTGGTCAAGATGGAAATAAAGTGTAGAATGCTGGGCCCTATACTTATTTAATAGACTAGTATATGAGGTATGGCTCAGATATGCCTATCTTCAGAAAATCTTCTGAAGAATTTACATACTTATTCAGAAACCATTGCTTTAATTCATGACTGCAGTGGTCTTTATCTAAGTGAAAGGCAGATTGCAAAAGACTTTACAGAGGGGATTTTTCTAAACCCATCCTCTCATTTTTCCCATTTTAGCTAGAGGCCAGCATGATGTGGAGTTATCTTTAATGCCAGAGAATCTTTCTAGACTGACATAGTTGTCACTGTTATGGTCTTTTATTAAGGAAAATACTAACATCTTGCATTCTTGCCTCATATATTATCCTCATGTGTCAGGGAGTTTGTTTACAGCCCTCCTTGGTAGTTAAGAACTGCAACATGTTCTCTTTAATTATAATACATTATAAAAGAGAGATCTGGGTTAATTTAGAATTAATTAATGGGTTAATAAACTCAGGCTGACACCATATCATGCGAGTATCTAGAAGGCATGGATGAGGGGTTGGAGGAATCTGCTATTCTGTCACATAATTAATAGTAAACAGGCTCCACAAGAGGGGCAATGATGCTTGGTGTCTTCTTGCCATAGAAATCATTCTGGATATATGAGGAGAAAAATAAGAGCAAATATAGGCAAGGTTTTATTTCATATACATAGAGAAAATCCTAATTGGTGACCATAGGGACTTTAAAGCTCTTGCATTTTTTGTGATACAAACAGACTTGATTTTGACTTCTTTACCCTACTTAAGGACCCTGGAAAAATGAAGTTACAAATTTGGTGATGTGTGACTTGGAGTCTAGAATAATAATAGGAAGTCTCTTGTTATAATTATGAAATAACCATGAGGTGAAATCATGTTTCAGTAACGATTTAAAGTAGATCCGCTCTTATTTTCCTCTCCAGTCAGACATATTTTCTCAACTCTAAAAGTAGAGTAGTAATAATGTCACTTTTAGTCCACTATTACAGGGAATAAATTAGTTCATAGCTATATAGTACTCAAAGTTCTACCAGCAGCCTGAATGTTGGATAAATGTCAGCTATTTCAATTCATTACAATTGGCATTGAGAAATATAATTTCTGATCTAAGAGAGTATTCAAAAAAATTAAGGATTGAATTGTCTATATATGTGTGGGTAGCTTAAGAGTTCAATATAGCAGCTCATTGGCATCCTTGTTTTTCTTCTAGAAATTAAAAATTAAATCACATTTCCTTTACAGCTTATTGGTGCTGTTGTATACTAGGCTCTATTATAATTGTTTGAGTTTGAGAACTCTAAGTGGGAGTCCTACTGGAGGAGCCATAACCACCAAAACATAGTCAGGACTCAAATTCATATCTCTGAAAAGAAGCCAGGCCTGGTGGCTCTTGCCTGTAACCCCAGCACTGGGGAGGCTCAGGCAGGAGGATTGCTGTGAGTTCGAGATCAGCTTGGGCTACATAGTGAGTTCCAGGTCAGTTTCCACTATATAGTGAGACCCTGTCTTAAAAATCAAAACAACAACAACAACAAAACAAACATATCTCTGAAAAGAGCTATGAAGTGATACGAATGATGATTGATTACATCCTATAAAATAGGAATTTTTTTTTTGGTGGTACTGGTAATTGAACCCAGGGCCATCCCATGGAGCTATATCCCCCCTATTTCACCAGGGTGCCCATCCTGGGCTCAAATTTGCAAATTTCTCTGTCTCTGCCTGTCAGGGTCCTGGATTACAGGGGTGGATGAACATGCCTGGCTAGAAATTCTCCCTGTTGCGGTTCAGATGAAGACAAGGACACATCTTATTAGAAGCTGAGACAAGGAGAGGGCCTGAAATTCTGCTCATTTGCTTAACTTCTGTCTATATATTTCTGTAGATTACACCGAATTAGTCTTACTGCTTTGAGGTCGTAAAGGGCCCCAGGAATTGACACTAGACTTGCTTCTTTCTAGTTCAGCAACAAGGGGCCTCACCCCTTTCACTTATTCGATAAATCAAGATCAAGCCTTGAGCTCTGCTTAAAAGGAGGTTGGAAATGGGTTCCAGTTCAGAATGTGACCATCTGCACTGCATATCGGCCATCCAATTGTGATTGGCTCTGTCCTTGCTGCCAAATAATTATGGAACCATTTCAGGGCATAATTTGTGGGATTTGGAATTCTCCATCAGCCAAAATTTATTATATTAAACTCCTTTAGCCTTCTTTTTGGAACTAGTAGTCCTTATGTCCAAGGCAAAGGGACAAGTACTTGAACATTTGGAAATTATTATATCCCTGAGTGTCCTCTGCTAAATTCTAGTCAAGAAATCTTCATGAAGAAAAAAATTCTGTGACCAAATCACTTAGTGAACTGATGCAGGCTTGGTGATTCACAATGAAAGTTGCACAACCTGGATCAGGGTGAATTAAGGTCACACCTTGTGCCTGAAACTTAATCAGGCATCAAAATAACTAACTCAGATGAAATATGTAAAGAGGTATTGGTTAGCAGTCAAATTTAGTGACAAAAATCTATATAGAATGAAAAAATTTTCAGTGAAGACAGCATCCAATACTTCACAAATCTTCCCTTGCCCTGGTTTGCAAAATAATTTTTTTAAAATAAGCATCCAGTCTGCAGGCCATGCTTTACTCATTTTTAAAAAATTTACAAGTATTTATCTTGATTGCTAGGTTTTGGGGACCCAGTTTAAATATTACCCCTAAAATAAGTGAGTGCCTTACTAGCATCCTTTTTGTCCTGAATTAGGTTTTGAGTACTTTCGCTGTCAGGATTGTTAATAGGTCTAACCTGTTATCTACCCCATTCACTAACATAGCAATACATTTTGCATAATCTCATAGCACTCATGTTCCACAAAGACGCTAGTGTCAAAATTTCTAAAAATCAGAGAATAGACTAGTAATGTCTGTTCATTTAATTGTCACACTAACTATTAACTAGATAACTCTCTCATTACCCCTAGTAATGAATTAGGAAAGCAAAAGCAGTTGTGATCAACTAGTTTGCCCAGAATAAGGGATGAATCTGTGACACAAGTGGGCTGACTTGAATTTACACCTTGGACAACTGCACTCAGCTGTCTATGTTTAGCAGGAAGTACATAAGTGGTTCTTGGAGATGCAGGGTAGGACAGAGTCCTTTCTGTCTCCTGTGTGAGGCCACCTACATTCCTCCTCTTGGGTTCCATGAACTTCCTCCATATTCTTTCACAAATGTCTATCATTACTTTTTGCTGGAGAGTAGATTTTTTTCTGGCGCCCCAAATATCTTCCAAAAAACAATCCAGATTAAGTTTATTTCTTTCTAATCTGTATCTGACAATAGCAATTTCATTTACTCACTTTGACAACTTTACTACTTTTTATTATCTCAATTATTATATTTCTTTACATGTGTATAATTTTGAGGCTATTTTTATCTTTAATGTTGTTTATTAAATAAATATTTGTATATGTATACTTGTATACTTTTTCTCAGCTACCTTGTATTTAGCGTGCACTAGATGTTTTATCTTAATTAGTATCAGATTGTGCTGCATGAATAATTATCATGTAATAAATATTTTAGAATGAATATAAGTCATTGAATAACTATTTTTATTCTTGCCTAGATATAAGAACAAATATTGTCTCCAACTTTAATATGTGACCATATATTTTGAGCATAAAAAAATATTCACTTTCTGTGATGTTAACCTTGGAATAAACAAATCTGAATTATCAGAGGCTGTAATTCCTCTGAGGGCCTCTAGTGGCAACAAAAATCACAAGTGCATAGCACTAATATTTTGTGTTTTCACCACAAAAAAATACCCTCAACTTGAAATTATGGTTCAATAATTCAGATTTTTCTTTATGAGATGTTTTATTTTTAATTTTATATTCTACATAGATCAGAGTACCAAGCATATAATATATACAAATAAAATCAAACCAAGCCTAGAAAGAATACTTAAGTAGTTTTACAGCACTCGTGACCAAGTCATGTGAGAACTTATTTTATTTTTATGACCATGCAATGCCGTGTGAATGTGCAATCATTTTGGAATGCATTCTCCGAAGCTGTGCTCTGGGGAAGTGATAGACATACACTAGAAATACCACTGTATGTCCTGAAGGCTTCCTATTAAGGTTATTTGTGTCCAAACAAACTATATTGAAGACTAGTTGGCACAATCTCAGAAAGTGCTGGTAATTACAGATCATAACCAACTAGAGATAATTGAATAGCCTTTACTTGAAATAATTAAAATTATTTCAGTAAATCAAACATAGAGTGTACGTAGAATACTATTCTTTTTGTCTTGGTTCCAGCAAGACTTTGGATGGGATAGCTTAGTTGTTGTTCTTCATACCCTTTGTTATGGTTTGGGTCTTAACTATCCACCAAAAGTTCATACGCTAAAATGTTGATTGTTAGCCTCTAGTGCTGCTGTGAGTTGCTGGAACCTTTAAAAATTGGAGTCTATTGGAAAGAGGGTAGGTCACTGGGACCTTCCATTAGCTCCTCCTCTCTTCTCTCTCTTTCTCAGCTGCCAGGAGGTGAGCAGCTTTGCTGTGCTACCCTCTCCATCCATGATGCGATGCCTTGTCACAGGACCAAAAGCAACAGAGTTAACCAAGTATGGATGTAAGTGTCTGAAGTCCTGAGCCAAAGCAAATCTTTCTTCCCTGAAGATGACTTTCACAGGTATTTGGTCACAGCGATAGAAAGCAGACTAATATATATATAAAAAGGGTCAGCAATGCATACTTAGAAAGCCTAGTATAACACAATTAAATTCCTAGATTCCGTTTTCCTTTTTTATAAATTAGCAGCAATAGTACCTATTTCTAAAACTTACTGTGAGGACTTAACCAATGAATGTACAGTGCATTGGCAATGTCGTGAATATAGAATACTGTTTGTTACTATCTTACTCTTTATTTTCCTGCCATTCCTTTAACTAAATTTCTTTCGAAACTATACTATGAAAGCATGATTTAAATTTAAAACTTGTTTTAGGAGTTAAATAAAATATCCTTAGCTTTATTACTTATTATATAAAGAGGGCTTGATTCAAAAGTTACCCTTTCAAGGGACAAGCTGTTCGTTTTACTTCCTGGTGCTACTGTCTGTCTAAAGATTAAGCTGTTCCCCCATATCCAGTGAAGTTTTTAGACTCATGTTGTGATATAAGGTCCTTCTCCTCTGGAAAAAATTTCATTTTAGACCTACATAATTCCTTTTAAATATGTTTCATGTTTTTTTTTTTTAACTAGGAATTTACTTTCAAGATTGAATGTAAACATCACCATTTTGCAAAAAATATATTGGAACCTCTTACTGTCTAAGAATGACTGTCATTTTTGTTTTAGTTTTCCTTTGCACTTATCTGATCTCCAGCTAGATTCTTAATTCCTCAATTATTTCATAATTCAATTATATTCAATACTATATTCTTTAAGCTTACACCAATGTCTAGATCATCTGAACTTTAATATGACTGAATGCAATAAAAATGTAGAAACTGTGTGAACATTTAAAATGAGCCTTATTTTCATAATCTCACGGCTACTGTCTTCTTTGAAATACACTGTTTTAGGTTTCATCATGCAGATATTTATCAATCACTGGGTTCATTTATCAAGTGGGATTCTGTTTGCCTAAATGAGTTAATATAATAATCAAATTTGGTGATGAAAATCTCCTAACCACCAGGAGAAACCAAATTAACTGTTATTAATTATAACAGCAAATATAAGAATGAGGCATTTGTCAGAAATAAGCAGAAGACATAGTCCCTTTAGATGTTCATTGATTCTGTCTTGCTACAAATAATTTAAATATGTTTCAAGTAGCTATGTTCAGCAATTTAGTATATTGGCTAAATGTTATGATGACAAATAGCCTGTGTATGGGTTTGGTACACATTCTTCTTTCAACTGGTAGCTGTTTAGTTTATGTAAAACTACAGATTTTTTAATCCGTATTAGAGAACTCTACCAAAGCACACTATAGTACAATAACTCTCAGAATTTGTTACACAAAAATTTTTCTTAAGTATCTTTAATCAACTTTTCTTAAATATAGATTACCTGAAATATTAAAAACAAATAATGTATTCATTGGACATCCTGTTTTTATATGCAGTGAAAAAATATTATGTTAGATATTAACAAACTGGATGAAGCGGCCTTGTATTTATTTCTAAGCTAATTTGTTACATTTGCATAGTCCTAATGTATGCAAAAGTTATGTTATTAAAATAATAAAATTGTGTGGACTATATTTTATTCTAATGTTATTTAATATGTATGCTTCTTGATCAAATGTGAAAGTTCTCAAAATACAAGAAGAGTCAATGACAGCATCTCAATGTAGTCTGGGTGTACATTTATGATCTTAATTACCTGCAATATAGTGAACCAAATATCTAACCAATAACTATGCCAAATTAATAGAAATTCAAAAAATAAAATTTCTGAAATATAAGGAGAAAATTTAGTTTATAACACACTCTGTATGTTTCTGTATCTATCTGTGGTATTTTTGTTGTTGTTGCTTTCTTTTTTTTTCTTTTTGACACATGGTTTCACTATGTTTTTCAGGTTGGCCTTGAACTTGTGGTGATTCTCCCCCCTCAGCCTCCCAAATCCTGGGATTAGAGGTGTGTACCACCACACCTGGCTAGTTGTGGATTTTTACTAAATTCTCATATTACACTATTTTACCAATGATATTCAGAAGTCATATGTCTTCATATAATCCTAAATATCTGATATTATGACTCACTTTAAAATATGAGATCACATCTAGTTAGTGTTACATCTTCTCACTAAATTAATTTGAGAAATTTTTCTGCCCATATATCAGATTATTTTAGGGATTCTAAGAGAGAAATGTTGTACATTTATTTAAAAGTTTGTGCATTTGAAGAAAAGGAAGTGGTGAGGCCCTTGTTTTTCAATTGTTATTGTTCATAACTTTTTGCAAATATTATAGAGCACAGCTTTGCAATAAATAATTTAAAAGCAGATTATTAAGCATAGAATAAGACTGCTTCTGTCTTTTATTAACCATAATCACCTTAATTAATTTAATCCTCAAATTTTGCAACCAGGAAGTAAGTTTAGAGTGTTTTCAAACATCTTCATGAAAACAGTTTTCTGGAATGGAAATATTTTTCATTGTGGCAAGAATATTCCAGCCATCATTTTCCCCCATTGACACTTCCAGATAGTCATAACCTAAAACACCTTCCAGAAGGATATTTGGAATTTCCATTCAGCGACTTCCTAGACACCAAAAAGTAATTCTGGTTTTAGATCTTGAAAGTGAAACCACTGTCCAGATTATACTTTCCATTGTCCAATTGTAGTCTTCATCCCACCAAAGTTACAGGATTTGGGTGTGAATATTTTTAGAGTCTAGGAAAGTTTCTTTACATATCCTGTACCTAATCATAGCAGAACAGATTGGTGTTTCACAAAGATTATGTACACAGTCTTTAAGAGCATTTTGGAAAGAGCAGGGACCTCAAATTCACATGTGTTTTTCATTATGTTCCAGCTGCTCCTCCTTACATTGTCAGAATCAGGATAATAACCTGCAGACTATCACTTTGTGCCTTGCTGAAAGGGAAGACTGGATTGCCACCACATCCCTAATTGAGATAGAATTAGAATAAATGGCTGTTAAACTCTCCAGCCTAATTGTGAATGGTGTGTATTTGACATTCTCTAAGATATAAATTAAAATAAAAAGAATATTCTCAGAGGCTCTGAGTAGCTTTGCATCAATTTAATGACAGCCTCCTTCGCATTACTACCAGTTTGCATTATTCATAATGTCATTATCAGGACTATTCAGTGCTGAATGATTTGTTCACCCAGAAATTGTACAGCTTGACCAGATAAGTAATATCTGTAGTTTGTATTTATTCTTATAACTGCTTACTCGGGTATGGCTTCTTTTATCTCTGTTGTGAGCTTACTTACTGTTGCTCAGCGGGATGTTCCATCTGTGACATAAGCTTTATTCATTTACGGTTCCAGAGTGCTGCATCAAAGTATTAAATCCTACAAATGTGGGGAATGCTCAAAGGCTTTAATCCTTGGACTGGCAATCACCATTGTACTATAGCCATGTCAGCAGTGAAGTTAAGTCTCAAGTCTGCGCCTTGTAAGAAAGGCATGTGACCTGCTTGTTTGTTTAAGATAGAATCTTCCCAGCCACAGCAATGACTCTGCCGTTCAAACCCCCTTTCATCTACAAAGGATGAAGTAACCAGAGACATACAATGAAATGTCCTTTCAGAACTAATTGGTCAGTTTTACAGCTCCTTTCTTTTGCTAATTAAACCAGCTTGAGAGAGAAATATGTTTTAACATCTTGGACTTCTGAAGAATGACACAGAAAGGCAGGAGAAAACCAGAGGATTCAGAAAGCTTTCAGCTACGCAGGGGGGTGGGGTGGGAGGAGGTGTAAAGGTCTAGAGGATTCCTTCTCCAGCAAAGAGATCATCTTTTGAAATCGTCTCCATCCTTTCCCTCTACACATACCAATTTTGGCTTTATAACACCCCTTGCTGTGTGTCTCTTGGCAGGAAACTTGCTCATCTTGCAGAGTCTTGCATGAATAATTCATTTAAGTGTCATGCTGACACTGAAAAGCCTGGATTACTACTTTAGAGGAAATGTTTAATAGGATTCTTCCAAACAATCCAAAATATAACCAAGTTCTATGGGTCATAGCTCTTAGAGAATCTGAATACAATACGAGACTTTTGAATGTGCTAAAAGTCCAGACACACAAGAGGCCATTCAACTTGCAGTGACCTGATCTGCAATGTAATCACCAAGGTTCATATTTTATATTAGGGTCACTGTTCATCACATGCTTCTTAAGCGTAGGGTTTGAGTTTCCTTTTTTTAGATCTTGGGGTTTGGGCCTTTCTTATGTAACATCAAACAACTTGAAGAACTAGGCAGACAAGCAGCTGAGAGAAGTACTGAGTTTCATGTGGGCAAACAAACCCTGCACAAAGCAGTCAGTGAGGTCCCTTGCTGTTATTCTATAACACAATTCTTCAAACAGAAGTGCCCCTACCAGCCAGAGTGGAAGATTCAAAGAACTTCTGTACACTCAGAAGCTTACCCTTTTTGGTCCCAGTCTCAGTGATTTTATTGAATCTTTTCACCTTCACCACCTCTTCCATTATCCACAAAGTCCTCTTTTGTGCTGGCATGAAAACTTGCCTTTAATAAAGAATTTAAATGTATTTGTATTACTTGGAAGTGGACTGATGTCCTAAATTTTAACACACTGTCATTCTTCTAGGACGGTTTGAATTTTAAACCAAGAGAGATATAAACTTAAACGAACCTATTGATGCCACTGAAGCTTATTTTTATAGTCTAATAACTTTGAAAATGTCAACAGTAACACAAGTTCATTGTAGAAAGCAGAAGATACAAGTAAAAGAAAGAAAACTTTAATAGACTGTAATCTTCAGTAACATCATGACATAGTCAAGTTGGATGTCTGTTTATTGATCCATCCATAGGTCTGTTGATCCATTTGTCCAAATTTCCAAAGATAATATATAGCAGAATTTTAAATAAAGAGTCTCTATTTCATGGTTCTGGATGAGTTGTCTTTAAATTGTGTGTCATAGAGCCCAGAAGGAGTTCAGATGAGATATCTTCTATTTTTTTCCTCCAGATGTATACACACCTTTTTTCAATATTTCTCTGTGTCACATAGGACTAACTTAGATAGATTTCATCACTACATTATGTACCCTCTAGCATCCCACTGAGTTCAGCCAATGAGAGAATCAGCAGGAGCCCATCAGGAAGGAAGATAGATTATTAGATCTCCCATTCTCTTCATTTGAATGAGAGAGTTGATAGCATACAAGTCTTTCTGCTTTTGGGTTTAGTACCTATTGCTTCCTTCCCCTCTTTCCTTCAGGACTAAAGGTAGTAAGTTCTAATTTGCATTATTATTGCTGCGACGAAAACCACCTCAAAACTTATTAACTTAAAAGTAAATCATTTATATTTTTATAAAATTTAGAAGTTTTTTTGTTGTAGAGAGACTTCTTTCTGTCTCCACTATGTCTGCTGGTATAGCTAACTATGGACCTAAAGGATCTGATTTCAAGAAGGCTCCCTTTCTTAATTGGTAAGATGTTGTTGATTGTCTGGAGTTCAGCTTTAAGAGGAGCCTCGATTCTTTTTCCCATGAGCTTTTTGTATTACATGGACTTTTCAACTGTTTAGATTTCTTCACAGCATGGTAAGTATTCCAGGAGTAAACTTCCTAGAGAAAACCAGGCACATAAATTTTTATCACCTTTTATAATGCAACCATGAGGATCATGAAGCATCATCACTTTCTACCATAACCATAAATGATCTGAGAATCAAAGGAAGGGAACTAAGATATTACCTTTCAATGGGAGGAATATTAAATAACAGTAAAAAGAATACGTGTAATGACAAAATTAAAAAGTTCTGTTTTACTGCTTCAGCGTTTATTGACATTAGGGTATTACACTACCTTTTCAATTTTTCATATATCCTGTCTTCACTCTTTAAAATAATCTCCATTAAATTATGCTCACATTGCTAAATGTGAGTGTACCCCATATTTTCCTGCTGTAATGCTGCTTAATATAGGAATGAGAGTAGATAAAGTAGATGGCATGGTTAGAACTAACATTTTCCCCAGAAATCTCATGTCTTCTGAGGTACGTATGTTACCTTTGGAAGGTAACATAAGTTCATTGATGAGTTTACACCTGATTGTACTGTAGAAGGTGGGTCATTCTTGGAAGTGTGCCATTAGGGGCACCATCTGGAAGGGTGTATCCTTGTGCCCAGATCCTCTTCTCTCTCTTCTTCCTGGCTGCCATGAGTTGAGCAGATCTCAGCTTCTATGCCTTTTTGACATATCTGTTCTGCCTTGGAATAACCATGGACCAAATCCTCCAAAGTCCCAAGCCAAAATAAACCTCTTCTCCTTTAAGTTGAAGCTCTTGGATTTTATTGTGCCAGCAACAGAAAAGTGACGAATTCATTAGAAAAGTTAAAGGGGGATATTTCCATGAAGCAAAGTTCTAAGAACCAATCTCAGCTTCAGCTCCTATAGCACCATCATTATTTTTTTTTCAGCTTTAATTGAGTTTATTGGTACATTTTAGGGATACAGTACAGTTACATTCATTGTTGGAATCTTGTACCTCTACATGACAAGTCTTGATTCTCATTTTTTCCCCTTACCTCTGCCCTCCCTTCACCCCCTCCTCCCCTCCCCATCTACAAACACTTTATTTTCATCTTTTCATTCTCTCACATTTTTTTCTTTTCCCTTTTTACTCTTCCCCTACCCATCCCACTTTCCCTACACTTTTAGCTCCTTTGTTCCCATTTCTAAATGTCAGTAATCTTATTAGAATCTTATGCATTGTTGCAGATTATTTACACCAGGGAAACTATTTGGTATTTACACATGTGTGACTTATTTATTTCACCTAGGAGTATATCTTCAATATGTATCCATTTTCCTATGAATAAATCTATTTTCTCGTTCTTTATGGCTGAGTAATATTCCATTTTATAGAAAAACCACAACTTCTTTATCCAGTTTCCAACGGATGGGCAAATAGGTTGTTTCCAAGATTTAGCTATTACAAACTGTGCCGCTATAAACATGGGTGCACATACTTCTCTGTGATATGATTCTTTTAGTTCTCTTGGAAAGATACCCAGCAGAGGGACGGCTGGGTCCAATGGAACCTCCAGTCCAAGCTCTTTGAGGTATCTCCATATTGATTTCCATAGTGGTTGCACTAGTCTGCACTCCCACCAACAATGGAGAAGGGTTCCTTTCTCCCCACAACCCCGCCAACATTTGTTATTGTGTGATTTCTTGATAGCAGCCATTCTTTGTGGGGTGAGGTGGAATCTCAGTGTTGTTTTCATCTGCATCTCTCGAATGACCAGTGATGAGGAACATTTTTTCAAATATTTTCTTGCTGCTTTTACTTCTTTGTCTGAGAAATGTCTGTTCATTTCGGATGCCCATTTATGAATCAGGTCTTTATATTTGGGGGAACTGACTGTTTTGAATTCTTTATATATCCTTGATAATAGTCCTTTGTCTGAGGAACAGCTGGTAAAAATTTTTTCCCACATTGTAGATTGTCTCTTAGTTCTCCTGATGGTTTCTTTTGAAGTACAGAAGCTTTTTAGTAAGATGAGATCCCAGTTGTTGATTCTATCTGCTAGTTCCCGTGATACTGAGGATTTGTTCATAAAGTCTCTTCCTATACCAATGTCTTCCATAGTTCCGCCTAACTTACCTTCCAGCAAGTTTAATGTTTCTGTTTTAATATTTAGATCTTTAATCCATTTGGATTTTAATTTAGTGCACACCATCATTATTTTTAATGCACAAATTTTGATACCACACCAGATTCTATATAAAGTGTCCTTCAGCTAAAAAATATATATATTTTAATATCATTGTTTATGACCTTGTGCATAATTTTAAAAAATTGTTTCCTACAGTAATATCTCCTGATCAAAATTTCTACAAGTCTATACTTCTTAACAGAGAAACTTGTTTTTCCTTCTGGGTTAATTCCAGATATGCATAAAGAATTCCTTGCATTCCAAGATGAATTACCAAGACATTATCATCACTAGATCCCAAAATGTATCCACATTGACAGTGGAGATATCTTTAACTTTAAATTTTAGTTGTTTATTCCAACAGTGTCCTTGCCCTGAATATATTTTTAAACACAGAAGAAATAAATGGTCAATAATAATAGGAAACCTTAAATTTCAAGTAACTAAGCATGTATTTGTCCATGTTTAAATGTGTAGTTGAGAAATAGTCACTTTATACTGCAAAATAAAAATCTACGCAAGTCTGCTATTAAAACATAAAAAGTTGTAATTCAACTGTAAACATTTGAACTTGGAACTATCCAAGATTTTCCCATGTTTGCCCCATTATAAGGGTCCACCCCAGCAGTTAACAGAAAACACACAATTATTTAAACAGGGAGAATGTAGTATGAACAATTGGTATCTAGATATGAATTTAGTAACTGGGTAACTGAAAAGGTAAATGGGAAGTTAAGGTGTCACAGAGATGAAGATTATAAGGTGATGCTGGAATCCATAGAGCAGTATCTTTTATCCAATTCATTCCAATGGATTTATCTTGAAAAATCTAGTAATTTTCAGTACTTGTCTCACTCATTAAAATCCTAATAAGGTAGGGGATAATGTCATTCTTTTCCATTTTCTATAAATATGGTATTTATTACTGCCAGCACCAATAGCATCATTATAATAATATTTTTGTTGGAGACTTTTGTCTCCTTCTATTGATTGTTTTGAGTCTCTTGGAGTATATTTAATATTAGTTTGAAAGACTATTCGGTTATTCATTATTTTCCGTATTGATTTTAGAAAACAAAATTCAGTAATCAAGTTATCTGAGTACTTCTCTGCAGTTTTATTTGCTGGAGAGTTATTACCAGTACTCTGTGGTAGGTTCTAGTTCTATAACTTAGTACCTCAATACATATGTACATTCTCTAAATATATAAATATATATAATATATTTGTATATTCTCTAAATATGTTACATATATATTGTCTAAATACATATTGTCTAAATATATAATATATTACAACACATATGTTTATTCTCTAAATATGTTCTCTAAATATATAAATATATTATATATTCTCTCTATATATTAATATATTACATGTATAGTCTCTAAATATATATGTATATTCTCTAAATATAATTTATTACAATGTATATTCTCTAAACATATATTACTCAATTTCTTATCTTCCTTATATTTGTCTATCATCTGCCTATCCTTTATCTCTTCTCTGATGCTCAGAGGTAAATAGTTCAGAGCTTTCTGCTGAGCTTGCCATTCTGTTTTCTACCTAATGATTGCTGTAAGAGGGAACATTATGAATTTTGCTTCATTTGGTGAGCTTGCGATTTCTTCCACAAATAGCCATTTTATTCTGCTAAATTCAAACAGTTTGAAGGCTGCATGAATCCATCCATCACTGCACTCTGCACTAACATACTGAGCTTGACCCTTTTCAAAAATTAATATAATTTTTGATAATACATTTATATAGATATTTTTATTCTCATTTTACTAGTAAGAGCTGAAATTATATAATGTATGCAAAGGCGCATATACGATAAATGAGGTAGGCAAAATAGAAGCTGGAACAGGTTCTCCTTCAGGAGGCTGTCTGTCTGCGTCAACTTCGAAACCACTGCTAGCCCTGATGTCATCTTTGTGCTTCTTGGGGGAAAAGTGCTTCCTCCAGGTGGGCAAAACCCTCTGGGTGAAAGTCTTGGCAAGAGTCTTGCACACTTGTGAAAGTAAGAAAGGGGCACTGCTATTTCTGGATAGATCCAGTTCTGAGCCAGGTCATGCAGTTCAGAGCAGAGCGCGCATTTGATGTTTAACCGGTTTCTTTCCTTTCACAATCAGTCAGGGCACTGTGTGTGTAGTGCAGTACAGCACCATCCACACAGGTGAATGTGACGACATTCTCTTTTCAACACCATGCCTACCAAACTCAGAGGGAGAGCTAAAAGTAGGAGGAGGAAGAGAGAGGATAAAGGAGAGTAAGTTGTGATGGTGTAAGACTATTAACCCAGAACTTTGGGAAGCTGAGCCAGGAGAATTCCAAATTCAACCCCAGCCTTGGCAACTAAGTAAAAATATGACTTGAAACAAAAAGCACTGTAGGTATAGCCCAATATAGAGGCCCTGGGATCAGTTTCCAGTACTGCATTTTTTAAAAAGTCCATTTATTCTCTCTCCTTTATTCAGATTTCAGCATTAAGAAGTAATACACACCCTACTACCCTGAAACGTTTTTATTTTGAACTTTATCTATAATAATTCAAAATATTTGGTGAATTAGTAATGTATTATTGTACAGCAAATTACACTAAATCTTAATAAGCGAAAATAAAAAAAAATATGAGGTCACACAGTGAAGTTCAGGAATACAGCAGCTCCCTAGCTGGATGGTTCAGCATAAGGATTTATCAAGAAACTGCAGTCAAACTGTCGACAGAGGCATCAGTCACCTAATGCTTTCCTCTGTGGGGAGGATCAGCCCCCCATCTCATTCACATGGCTGTTAACAAGAGGCTTCAGTCTTTCAACACATTGGGCCCTTTATGGAGCTGCTTTAATCTCATGGTTGATAATCTTGAAAGCTAAAGTGACTTTCAGGACATAACCTCGGAGAAGAAGTTCCAACTCTTCTGTAGTTTATTGGCCACACTGACCAGTGCTGGTAGAAAGTTGACCTTCCCTTGTATACAGTGTTGACTGGCACTCATTTTGATCAAATGGATTATTTGTTCTGATCTTTCCACACTTGTGCCAGCCTATTTCCCTAAATACTTTGATCATCATTTTTAAGGATAGGTATAAAGATATGGTTATTATCCTTTTTTTATAGATACTGAATGTGAGGTTTTGAGATGTCAGTTTCTCCTCAAATAAATGCCAGGACACCAAGACTTTCAATTACCATACAGTTAATTCCGTGGAACCCTAAAACTTTCAGTTGCCAAACCAGTAGCCTCTTTAGTATATTCAATTTTAACTTGAATTCATCACGTCTCTAAGTGATGGCACCACACTAATACTAAACATGTTTCAACATGGATGAGTTTCAGTAATACATTAAGTATAATAGACTCTTTTAAACTAGCTTTTTGTTAGGACTGTTAGACAAATTAGAGGCTCACACCCTTGTGCTCAAAGAGGAGAGTCCATGCTTCAGTCGCCCACCAAAATTCCTGTTGAGGCATAGTCCCTGGGTGAGACATTTTTCGGAAGTGAGGCCCAGTAGGAGGTATTCAGGTCACGGGTCTGCACCCTCATGAATAGATTAATCCTTTTTCACATGGTCAATTCCTGCTCTTCAGGGACTGAATTGGGGTGGCTGGAAAGCAAGTTGGCTGTGCTTGACTTCTCTCGCTTTCTCTTATACCAGATGATCTCTTTCTTGTATGCCTTTTACCTGTGCACTTTCCTGCCACACACAGACCATCCTGAAGCCTTCCCCAGATGCCTACCAAATGTGATCTGATTTTGGAGGTCCAACCTTCAAACCTAGGAGCTAAAGTACTTTTTAAAAAAAAATTGACCAAATCTTAGGTTTTTCTATTATAGCAACAAAAAACAGACTCATTTGTACTCCAGAAAGTATGAGATTCAGTTTTTATAAATATTATCAGTGAAAGCCTCTTGACAAAAAATAATGGCTCAGCTGGGCATGGTGACTCACACCTGTAATCCCAGCACTCAGGAGGCTGAGGCAGGAGGATCAATGTGAGTTTTGACCAGCCTGGGCTACATAGTGAGTTCCAGGTCAGTCTCAACTACATAGTGAGACCCTGTCTCAAAGCAAAAAACAAAACAAAACAAAACAAAAATAACAAACAAAAAATGGCTCCTGGGCTGAACTTTCCTATTTTCATGTAGAAGCTCTTCATGTTATAGAAGGTGCTGCGTGGAGGCCGGGTTTGCACTTGTTATTAAAAAGTGATAATAACAAACATACTTTCTGAGAAAAATAATTAGTGAATGCAATTCATTTATTTTTAAAAATATGAATATCTATATGAAAAATGCAAATTATTAGTAGCAATCAATTTACCTTTTATCTAGTTGCTTTTTTAGGCAAAATTTATAAAAGTTACATGAAATGGTAGCTAATGTAATCACCCGCATACAAGCCTGGGAACAGATTTTAGTACTTTGATGTTATCTATTAGAACGAATCCCACCCAGCTGCCATGGTTCCTTGGTGCAGGGTCAGTGTATACTAAGACAAAACCTGTGTGGTTTGCAAAAGCTTCAGTATTTCATTAGCCACGTGCCATCCACAAAGCTGTGAAAATTAAGCTTTGTCCAGGGACATGTCCAACTAAGAAAACTGGACCATTACACAATGTTAATGAGATCACAGATTTCAACTAAAATCTATTTTAATTATATTTCCACTTCCTGCCCAATAACAGCTCCCATTCTGAAAAGTCGGCGCTGAAATCTCTGAGTTTTTTTTTTTTTCCTGGAAATATCTTATCTTACTCAACTAGGCCATGAATAAACCCTAATATTCATATCCCGCCTCAGAATTTCTAAGCAAAGATCCAATACACCCTTCTCAATCCCACAGATGCTTTCTCTATAGTAGTTCTCCTTGGATACACACTCCAGAGGTTTCCTACATGATGGAAGTATTCTAGTTCAATTATCTGTGAAGGAAAATATCAAAGGAAAGCCATCAAGGCAAGGTATATACTCTGAAAATCATGTTGCCTTCAGGAGCTCATGCCAGAAGTGCCTGAGCCCAAGTCATCATTTGAACTCAATTTCAATTAGATTTTAATATCAGACCTCCTTCTGATCATTAATATTACACCACATGATTTTCAAACATTTAATTTGCCCTGCAGTACCTTTGCTGACTCTATATTCACCATCACATTTGCCTTCCTCCCTCTCCCTCATTTCATAATGTCAGAATGAAAAAGTTCTCAATCAAGTTCTTGTTACAAAAATCGTTACTACAAAAGTGTAACATTGCTAAACTAAGTTTGTAAAAATGAAACCCTCTTTACTCAAGCTTTCTAAAATGGAATCTTAACATTCATTGGTTTAAGACTAATGTGTTCTTACAAGAAACATGGGAAAGGAGCATTACACATTTTAATAATTTGCCCTTTGATCCTCTTAATGATTTAAGACTAAATGCCACTTAAGGAGACAATTATCTATCAAGGAAACCCGTGTATAATATCTTCTGAAAAACACATAAAATGCTCCTTGTTAGAAGAAAGAAGATAGTTTTTATGTTTAAATCATCTTATGATACTTGAAAAAATGAATTTACAGCCACAGTTTGAATAACTATGCTATGGTATGTTGTTGTTTCTTAAGTTTTGAGCAAACTAACAGCTGAATTTAGAGAACAAACTCGATCTCTTTCTTTTTAAAGCTTATAGAATTTATCTATTTAGTTAGTCAGTTAGTTATTCATTCATTTATAGTTAACTTCAGGTTCTGATAGCTCCCAGCATTGCTGTAATGAGGTCTATGTGATTATGCAGTCACCCAGAAAGATTATTATGATCAATGAATTATGTTCGTCCTGAGTCTGAAAGGGGAAAGTAGTGTCCTAGTTATGCACGATATTTTGCATCCCTGATCTATACAAAGTCAAAGAGCAATACAGACTAAACTTTTCTATTTCGACTATTTCTCATAGATTAGGAACTAGATTTTTCAGAGGTGAAGTGTAAGAATGCCAGCATGCAAAAGTGCTCCAGGAGATTCCAGTGAAGAGCCAAGTTTGGGAGCCTTTGCTTTGGGGATCAGGTTCACATCAAACCCAATTTTCCAATTCCTAGACAAGTAGTGAGCAGTGAATAAGCATGTGCCTGTCTGGGGCAGACTGATGGGGGAGAAAAGAAAAGGAAACAAATTCTTATTTATTGGTAGAGGCAAAGGGCTGCTTCAGTGCTTTATAATTTTTTCAAGTGTGAAATTTTATGATTTTGGAGGCAAACATCATGAAAACAAAAGGAAGACACAAAAGTATAGTATAATCTCCATCTAACGTCATGTCATTCTTGTTTCTCCCTAATTTATTTGTAAAAGTCTAAATAATTCACCTGCCTCAGAAACATAGCAGTTAAGTGTCAGAGAATGTAAAAATTTACCACAATGATTTCTATAGTCATTGACTTACCTGATAATTATTTCAAGTTTTCATTTCCATCATACCATGGAAATGTAATCATAGCTTACTTCTTGGTTGAGTGATCCTAACAATTCATGCACTGCTCTCTTCTAATACTGTATAATTTTATCAGAGACTACAGTGTCTTATAAATATGAAAATACATAAATGAATATCTATTTTTTACCAACATGTTTGGAAGTTTAGGTATATATATATATGTATCTATAGAATTCTCTCTCCTCTTTCTCTCTCTCTCCTTCTCTCTCTCTTTCTCTCATACACACACAAGCTATGTAGTCCTTTATATTAAGGCATCCTAATAAAGTAAACTTTGGAGAAGTCCACAAAAATTTGCAAAAAGTTCCTTAAGATGCATCATGATTTAATGATTAAAAATAACAATATTTTGCAACACGTAAAATCACAACATATTGCAAAAAATAATTGAAATTCCTGCATATGTCTAGGATATTAATATTTTCTCTGGGTTTTTTTTGGAATTAGATTGATGTGCTTAAAAATCTGCTGCCCACATGTGCTTAAGGATGCCAGATTTCTCCTGAGTCATTTTGCCAACTCACATACTGGATTTGAATATGTTGTCTATTCCAGTGGAATACACACATGTGATATTTTAGTATCACTAGAACGCACTGATGTTCTGGGAATATTAGCATAAATGTGGCTGCCCACAATTAGTATGAGGAAATAGTTCATTCACTGGGCATTTTCAGCTTTCTATTGATGATTGTGGCTGCTATAATCTAATCTGATTTATAGCCTCTCATCTACCTCTCAAAACAGATACACTTCTGGAATAAGTGAACATGTTTGAAGTTAAAGCATTGTTTTAGGTCTGATTCTCTAGACGTAGAAACTGCAGCAGTGATTTGGAAGTCCTTGACATATTGAAGAATTCTGCTTAGGAGAAAAGAAGCGCAGAACAAAAGAGGTAGAGGATGGGACCCAGGATGGGAGTTGGAGAAAGTGGTCTGTGTTTTGTATTCTCAAAGAACTGATCTGCTGGGGCTACCATGATGAACACTACAGACAGCAAGCTTTAAACTACAAATGCCTATTGTCTTTCAGTTCCAGAGGCTGGAACTCAAAGATCAAGGTGCTAGCGAGGCTGAATCCACTGAGGACCATAAAGCAGGCTTTCCTCTTTGACTTCTACTCTAACTTCTCTTTTTGTGTGTAAATTTTTTCATCTAAGAACATCAGAGATATTAGTTTGGGACCATGCACCAGGCTCTTTTTAACCTGATTTTCTCTTTACAGGGTACATCTTCCAACACAGTCACACTGTGAAGTGCTTGAAGTGTCTCAGTCACTCCCCTTGTTGCTGAGACACAATGCCGGACACCGGCAAAGTAAAGGAGAAATGTCTTGTTTTGGCTCACAGTTCAAAGAGGTTTCATTCCACAGTCTCTTGGCTGTAAGGTAGAGCCACATAGTAGAGGAGAGCTGCTCCAGACATGGTGGAGAGAGTACATTGATCCTGAAGGCAAGAACTGGAAAGGAAAATATACAGTTTCAGTTCACCTCCCCACCAATTCCCGTCTTTTAACCAGGACCCACTTCCTAAAGTGGCATTTAGCTACAACACCACTGTAACACCTCCAATTACTTTTGACAAACCTCATCTTTGAGTACATGAGCCTTTGGGGTGCATCCAGATATAAAGCAGGACATGAGGTCTGGGCTTCGACCTATGAATTTAGACATGATGCACTCATGTACCACCTGCCAATCTCTCTTATTGGCTGTGTCACGACTGGGGAAGAAGATACAGAGAAACCTTCTGGGTACACCTGAGAACACATTTAGCACAGCAGCTGGAACATCCTACAGTGTCCACTGAAGAAATTACCATAAATGGGCACAGCCAGTCCCTCCCGAGCTCTTAAGATGTGGTTCATTCATCAAGTTTAGGACTCTATAATTTAAAAAATGCACCATGAGTTTAAGTGCTGTAGAGAGAGAAAAGAGTGTCCAACATATTTAAAGTTTCTCTCATAGAGAAGCTTTCAGAAAAGTGGGACACCGAAGAATGAAAACCTCTGTGTCAGGGCAAGCGAGTAATAAAACCACAATGCAGAAAGGGGAGGAAGAAACTGTCTTGTTTTGACTTTGGTAGGTGTTGCAAAGAAAATAAAAACTCGCTTAAAAGTTAGGATTATAAACTTGTAGTAACACGGATTTTCAGCTTGAAATCACACTAGTGGGGTACCCCAAAACCCTTAAGCAGACAGTTTAATTTAAAGTGTTCTCAGATAACGTGGTTCCCCTAGAGAACTGGAATCCAAGTACAAGTCTACCTAAACAGTGAAGATGCCACTAATTTTAAAACATTTTCTCCAAAAATATAAAATAATGACCATAACGAGGATAGATAGAATTTAGTATATTCTAGGGCTTTTGCTCTAGATGTCGACAAAGTACAATTTATGGCCCAATTCCAATTGATACTTCTTTTTGCAGATAAAGTTTCACTGAAACATAATCACATCCATTTAGTCATGTGTGATCAGCCTGTGGTTGCTTTAATGCTATAACATTAAGTTAAATAGTGCAACATAGATGATCTGACTCACAAAACTGCAAATAGTTACTATGTGAGTCTTTGCTAAAAATGTTTGCTGATGTCTGAATTTCCTTATACTAGTTGATTTAATTTGCATCATCATCTCATGTAGTAGATATTATATCCTCACAGCGTAGACAGAGGATCTGAAATATGAAGAAGTTAAATTACTTCCTCAGTGTGAAAGAGCTGGTGAATAGCATGAGAACATTCTGTTTGTAGGTGTCTGCCAGAAGGTAAGAATACAGAAGGCTAGGTGTGCAAAGACAAGGGACTGGCTGATAATAGGAACAGAATATGTACCATGTCCTTTGAATAAATGTAAAATTGAAAAATGAAGACAACTAGAATGCGGTAGAAGCAATATTTTAACTCAGACTACTCTGAATCCAATCTCAGTGTCTTCTGAAAACTGGATGTAAAAATGCAATGAACAGTAGAGTCTCTCCTCCTCTCTCCAGTTAACTAAATTATCAGGGAAACACAATTTCTTTTATTTAAAAAGTTGTTGGTTTTTTTTTGTTTTTTTTTTTCCCCCGGTACCAGGGATCAAACTCAGGACCTTGAGCTTGTGAGGCAGGCGGGGGCACCATACAGCTAAATACTTGGCCGCACAATTTCTTTTAAGAGAAGTGTGCTGGGTCATGCATAAAACTTGGTTACCCACTAATACTATTGCTTCCAACAGGAAGAAGTACATGAATCCCAGTTTAATCAGTATTTTAATTAACTGAATTTCTATTGTCCTGATTATGCTGAGGATGAGGTCATCTATTGTAGCAGATACAGAAAGAACTCTCTGAGAATTAAAGTATGATTCAAGGACAGGAAATAATTTCCCATGACCAACTTTAGTTTTCTAAATATACAAGAAATCATTATTTGTTTTTAATAATTAAAATTAAATTAATTAAGTCAGGTATGGTGGTGCATGCCTGTAATCCCAGCACTCAGGAGGCTGAGGCAGGAGGATTGCAATGAGTTTGAGATCAGCCTGGGCTACATAGTGAGTTCTAAGTCAATCTCAACTGCACAGTGAGACCCTGTCTCAACCCCCACCAAAAAAACATTAAATTAATTAAAAGACCTAGCTGTTTGTTTACTATACAATATATCTAAAAATCTTTAAAAATTTAAGTATTTATATCTGTACTTATAAATATTCCTATCAAATGATCCACTTAAAATCTATTTTTAACAGATTATTCTTTAAGTAATAGGAAATGATTCTAAGAAGTATTATGAAAATAATAGGGAAAGGGGGCTTCTAAAAATTATTAAAACATTAAAAATACAAGCAAAATATATTAATTCCCTTTTGATATTAGGGAGTAGCCTTCAGGAGTCCTCCAAGGGAGCTGACTTTCCACTGGCAGAGCCCACACTGGCCCCAGACAAGCTAGGGCCAAACTCTTTGCTTTTAATTCCTATATTGTATGCTTTTCCATGGAAATATCATTGGTGCAAGGTCTATACCATGTAAGTCAGGAGCTTTTATAACTGGAGCAGAGGGAACTGAGTTTTATGACTAGTGAGAGCTTAGTCAGAGAACAAAAAGGAGAGAAAACAGGAGAACATGTGCAGAGACCAGAAGCATGAAGCATCATATCAAGTCGAGAGAGGTTAGAGTGATTCAGACTTAGAAGAAGGTTAGGAGGACGTTCGGACATGATAAACAATGAAGCCAGAAAAAACACATAGAACACCTGAGGTGGGGAAATCATACCTAGCTTGGTTTTTAGCCAATAAGCAATGCAGAGACACTGAATAATTTCAAGTGCACTGGAAAAAAAACAACAAAAAAAAAAACACAAAAAAACAACAAAAAAACAAAAACACCTCATTTACATTACTGAACACTATTTTCTGAAGTGACTTGGAATGGGGCAGGACTGGCTCTCTCTGAACCTTCCTTACAGTGTTCTTTGCTGGCTTTTCCTCTCCTGCCTTTTCTGTTATCTAAATTTGCTGCGACAAAAGAGCCAGGCCTTGGCGTCTTCTTTTCATTCTCTACACTCAGTCTTACTCATTCTGATGCCTTACAAAAATATCCCCAGGATCTTGCCTGGGATTCCTATTAACAGCAGCTCAGGGCAGGGGACTCAAGCTCCGCGTAGGCCAAGGATTTCACTCCATGTATCCAAACCAGACTGACGATCCTTTCACCCTTTTCGTTCATTGGAATGGCTACTTGACCTTAGCATTCCCCCTCAGTGAGCAAACCCAGGGGATTGAAGGACTTCTACTTACTCCCTTTTTCTTTCAGCACGCTTTCAATTTTGTCTTTTGGTTCCAAACTGATGCTTGTTTCCTGGCGTGCTCCGCTTAACAGGCTACATCCCGATAAAGCCCTTGTTAGGCAAGTTCACCACTGTGTGAACTGGAGCGCACCACGGCAAACCTAGAAGGCAGAACCTGTTGCATAAGGCAGGCGTTACAAGGTAAGACCTTATACTCTCAGGCCCCAAACATGCAGCTTTTTCTCTGCTGAGTACTATAGAGACGTGTGGAGAGTAATGGTAAATATTTTTGTACCTAAACATAGCTAAACGTAGAAAAGTTAACAGTAAAAACACAAGCCAATATGAATATTTCAGCTTCATTATGTAATCACGGCACTACTGTTGCCTATGAAGCCCACCCGTGAACCAAAATGGTGCGTGGCCCATGACTAAAGTTTCACCCTGTCTTGGTGTGGTCTTCCTTATGCCTTTCTAATTTTGCCCCCTCCCATCTATCTTCTACACACTGATTAAAAAAAAATTCTAAAAAATTATGGTTTCTTTTGCCTACAACTCTTTTATGGTTCTCCACAGCCTAGAAGATCACGTCAAAACCTTTCTTTGGCTGCTGCTGTAAATTGAAATTACAGGAGGAATTTGCTACACTGTACAGACATTGGAGTATCTGAGCTAAATGGTCTCCTGTGAGAGTGGGAACCAGTAGCTTTAAAAAGTTCTCCAGGTGCTTCTTGTTTTGCACTGGGGATCGAACTCAGGACTTTGTGCTGGCAAGGAAGGCATGGTGCTGCTGAGCTAAATCCCCAGCCCTCTCCAGGTGCTTCTGATGTACAGCTTTATGAAAATCACTACTATGAGTTGTATCAGCTGTTGGTGATCTGCCCATGGCTCACACCTCCAGTGCTCTGCCTCACAGACCACAGCGTGTCCTTCAGCCACGCGTTGAGAGTGGTAAGTCCGTGCATGTGCCAGTCTCTTGCTGGTGCAGACCCTCCTGCTGGGACTTATGCTGTTGTCTGTGCCTGAATTGCCCATCTTTCTCCTGCACTATCTGCCTGGGCATTTTCACCTCATGTCATAAATCTGTTCCCTTCTTTAACTCCCATGCCATCTGTTTTTTCCCCATTCTTTCAGTTAATTGTACTGTTTGTTAATCTATGTGACTTCTCACCACAGAAATAACTCACTGACAGACCAAATCCAATTTCATTCCTAAACCTATACCAGAATGTTACATTTAGAACAGAATCTCTTACTCTCTGAACTTATGTTTGCTAAAGAATCTGTTGTGCAGCCATCCTGCATATGGTGGGAAGTATAGCAGCACCCCTGGTCTCTACCCTTTAGATACCACTAACATTCCCACCCCCTTGTGACCATCAGAATTATCTCTAACTAATGTCCCTTCTTTGGAGCGGGGGCAAAATCACCCTTTAGGACAGCTGAGGCCCTACAGACACAGACGACCAGAGGAGGGAGATTATGTGGGAAGTGTGGTAGACTGCTATGTTTCCTATGAATCAAGCCTCCCACTATTCCCACCTTGCATCATCCTCCCTTCTGCTGACTCGGGTTTTAGTCACATGACTTACTTTGGTTGATAGATGATCAACAAACAAGAACAACTCTGGAGAGGCTTGAAAGACCTTGCTGCATGGGACCTTGCCCTCTGCAAACTCAGTTACCTGGTATGAAGCTCAGGCTAGTCTCACCTAGGATGAGGGAGACACAGGGATGAGACCTCCAGCTCTCCTAGCTGAGCCTAGCAGCATAATGTGCCCAGGCGAGATGAGCAGTAAAACCTGTTAGCCAACCATGAGAACGAGTAAGTCATTGATTTAAGCCACTAAATTATGGGGAAATAAATGTTTAGAACATAAGGATTATTTTAAAAGCCTAGCAGAAAGAAGCCAGGCAAGGTGGCAAATGTCTGTAATTCTAGTGCTTGGGAGGCTGAAGCAAAGGACTGGAATGCATTTGAGGCTAGCCTGAACTATACAGCAAGACCTTGTCTCAACAAAGCACGTAACAAGTAAGGCCTAGCAAAAGGAACTGGGAGTCTACACTTGGGCAGTAGAGGAAAAGTAAGTGGCATGGGAGTAGTTTTAAGGTTTTCCTTCTTCTTTGCCAGTCTTCTAAGAACCCTGGAGGATCCTGTTTATCGACGATTTATGATTTATACTTGTCACCTCTTTAAAGACTTGGAAACCCTTATAAACTTCGGTAATTACTTCAACAAATGTTGCTCATTCATGAGACACTCTGCAAGGGTTAATTCCTTTAATCTTCATGATGAAACTACGAAGCGTGTTGTGCCATTATTCCATTTTGTAGTCCAGAGAGCCAAGGATCAGGAAATTAAACACTGGCCGTATCTAATAGTGAGAAGTGGAACTAGGACTCAGTGAAAGTGTCTCGCGTGCCCCTTCGGGCGCCCCCTCCCAATCAGGTTATTTATGCACCGAGAGGTCCGGCAGGAGATCTTTAATGAAGGGAGTCAGGCGAGGCACAAAGGTCGGGAGGCGAAGAAAAGGAGGCGGGTATCAAGGGAAGGAGTGTTGGTTCATTTATAGGGTCTTGGGTGGGAGTTTTGTAATTTTAGGGGAATTAGTTGTTTTTTAATCTATTGCAGGCCACATTGCCTTATAAGGTCTTAGTCCTGCAGGAGTCCCTTATCAGATGTTGGCGTCATTTCTGGGAAGAATTCAACTGGGGGCGGGAAAGAAACTTAAATTGAGAAAATGAAACTTAAATTGGGAAAATGAAATTTAAATTAGGAAGAACCCGGAAGTCAGGTATAAAAATGGAGGAGTTTAAAGTAACATGTACAATTTCCTAACACTCGGACTAAGCTCAGTTTCCTAGGCATTGCTTTTAAATACTTTTCTACACTTCTCCAAAACAGGATTTTGTTGAAGTTAAGCTTCTGGGGTTCATCTTTGTGTTAGTAAATTAAAGCAATTTATGATTTCCTTCACTAACTCCTTTCCCATGATGATGGTATCTATCTGTTTAACATGGGACCTTTTCACTGCGAATAACTACAAGGTAAGTTTCTGGTACATCTTGACTTCCTGAATGGTACGAGCTACAAGAGGTTGGATGTGTGCATGGACTGCAGTCACTTAATTTGCGTGTAATTGATCAGCTCCTCAGGTATTTTCCCCTCCAAAACCTAAGAGAAATTCTGTTCGTGCCAGTTGACTCCAAAGCTCTTTGAAAGGCAGAATTGCAAGCTTGCAGTAGAGGAGAAGTCAGCTTGAGCAGCCAGAAGCCAGAGATAGGCTTCTGCTTAAGAAATACATCTGAAAAGAAGGAGGGAAGCCCCAAGACAGCCTGTTCTACTCTGGTCTTTTGACCTATTGAGGTTATATTGTTTTATTTATAAGCTTCTTGACTGTTGCTTACACCTTCTGGAGCAAAATAACCAGACTCTAAACTTTCTTGAGAAAACATCAGAAACTTCTCCCCACACTTGGCAAAGTCTGTACTTACTCATCCTTATCATACCTGCAGCTGTGAGAGCTTCCTTTGAGATTCTCTCCTCCCCACATCCAAAGCCATATCAGGAATTTGCACCTGCAAAGCTGTTGCTTTGTAGCCATGATTTGAAAGAGCTTTTGGGATTTCAAATTAAATGTGCCTGCAGTATTGGCTGCTAAGGAGAAAATGGTGCCTAAGAGGCCTAGACATTCTGTGGTCTAAAAGTTCCTTATTGTGCTTACATTTCCTACTGTCCCATCAACGCTAGGAATGTCTAGCTGTATTTTCTGAATGCAGAATAATTGTATGTTCATTTGTTTTCCTCCAATTTTTAGTTGCATTACTGGCTCCAAATAAAAGAGTATTATTTCACCAAGGTAACGGGAGACTAAGGGTGACAATGTAACACGTGGCATTGTCAAGTGCTGTTCATATAACTAAAGTGTCGTTTATTTGAAAAGACCTCATTTTGTGTTTGACTCTAGGGCTAGACCAATGAAAATTCCGATAGGACCTTTAAAAAAACTGTTTATGGGGAAAAATAAGAATCACGATCTGTCATATAAAGGTACAAGATCCTAATGATAAATGTAACTGTTTTGTTTGCTTTAAATGTACCAATAAATTTAAAGGGGGGTGGTATTTATTTTTGCCAGAGGCGGGGAAAAAACTGTTTAATCCAGCACATGAACAGCAGAGGGCGCCAAACAAACATCTGTGGTTTTAAATTCAGAAGTTTTAAATTCTGAACAGTGCTATTAGATGATTTTTCTCCCCAAATCATTTTCTATCTGGAAGCAAACTTTTGAAAACAATGTGTACACTGGCTTCTTTAAATGGTTTCTAGATTAAAAATAATTTTTGACACAACTGTAAATTATATTCTCTGTACTTGTCCAAAACAGTAGCCGCTCACCAGGAACACCTGAAACATAGACTGTGTTCATTGAGATTGCCTGTTAAATGTAAAATATGCATTACATTTAAAAAACTTAGTACCAAAAGTGTCTCAATATTTTTTGTCATGATTTTAAGTTTTTTGTTTGTTTGTTTTGTTTTGCACCAGGGATCGAACTCGGGTCCTTGTGCTTGGGAGGCAGGCGGCAGAAGCGAGCTAAATCCCCGGCCTTTGATTTTAATTTCGAAAAAAAAGTGTTGATACATCGTGTCAAATAAAATTTACCATTAAATTAATTGAAGTTCTTTCTTTTTAACTTTGAAAACTAGGGACTAGAAAGTTTAAAATTTCCTAATATGGCCTATATTTTTATTGGGTATCTCTGACCTATACTCCTACAACTCCTCTTCTACCCGAGAAAGTATTTTCTACTTTCTCCCTTATTTGGGGTTCCAAGTCTGTTTTTTCGCTTGCCCACAGTGTTTCTTGTTATCCCAGATGAATCCAGAAACCTCAAGTTCCAAATTTAGCGTCACTGTGGGAATTACACGAAACCTACTTTTACGAAGGGTAACGTGACCCCCAAGCTCTGGTCCTCACCCCTCCATTGTAGAACTCAGAGGAAGAACCATCTGATCCTGACCTTGTGTGACATCAATCAGGAAAGGTTTGTTTGACTAAAAATAATAATGTCCTTGGTTAAACGCTGAGGTTTCGCCATGAGCAAATATTCGCTGAGCCCCCAGCATCCGCCAGAGGGTTTTACATAATTATCTCATTTCACTTTCACAAAAGCCCAGCAGGTATCATAATTATCGCCAGGCTACAGATAAAATATTGAGACTTAGAGAGGTGTGGCGACTTTGTAGATATCACACAGCTGGAAAATGGCACGAGCGAACCCAGAAGCCAGCTCTGTTCAGGCTGCTTGGTGCACTCACCGAATGCTACTGGCATATCAAGGACACCGCAGGTCTGAGATGGCTACAGGCAGGTAGGCAGCCACGGCTATGCTGCGCTCTCAGGTGGTCATTAGCAATACCAATGAGGCAAGGCAGGGCACGGCTCCGGGCACTTCGGATCAGGGGCATCACCATTGGTAGCAATGCCCTGCTGAATAGATCAGTCCCTGCCCTGGAGGGGAGGTGCTGCCACAAACTGGTCTTTACTGATCTTGCTGAGATAAACTTTTCATTGTTCTCACCTGCGGTTGGGCCCTACTTGCAGCAACGAAAGAACTGCTTTGAAACTATAAATATTCTGCTGATTAGACACACTGGTTTTGTTAGCAAGAGCAGACAGAAAAGGGAAAAAAAAAAATAGAGGACAGAATTTATGAGTGCAGTTCAAATTCTCAGGCAAACAGTGGTATCATTTTCACCACCACTAGAATCCTGAAACAGCAAAGCCATCTTTTCTGTCATCACCCCTACTGTTCTCCAGTGTAGAAACCCGGAAAATGTTGTAATTGTATTCCTGGTGTCTTTGTAATTTTTCTTAGTTTTAAGTGAGCCAACCCCAAAGCAATGCAGCTTAAATTGGTTTAGGCAAAATTAAACTCAGCCTCCTAAAACTTACACATTTGGTAAAGGCTGAGCTGATTATAATATTTTTTGAGTGCTGACTCTTTAACAGATGGTTATATGCATTATTTAATTTAATAGACTAATCCTGCAGTTATTCCTATTTTACCTAAAAGGAAACTGAGGCTCAGAAAGTTTATGTATGTTATTACAAGTTATAGAACTCACTAGAGTTTGGATTTCAACTTCTGATTCTTTCTCAAGAGCTTTGACTCATAAAGAGTACACTGTATTTCTCAGAGAACATCTCATTTTTCTGAGTAGGTTATTTTATTTCTTTGGCCCATTTCTTGAAAAAAATGCAAAAGTTTGCACTGAGGACATTTGCAATGCACTAGATACTTTTATCCATTTTTATTCTTTCACTAACAACAACAACAAAAAAATGATACCACTGTAAGCCCATGTACTTATGAAGGCACTTGCTGCCTACTTGCCTCCTTTTATCGTTTAGTTTCACTTGAAGAAATGAATAACTGAGAGCAATCTTTACTAATATAATTGGATTTTTGCCCTCAGTTGTGGTTTGATTCAACTGTATCCCAGGAGAAATAATACACATTTTGGTTTTAGTTTTATAGAACCTATTTTCCGCAGCATTGGATGTCTTAAAAATTTCTAAGAATGTATTATATTCATAAATTTCAACTTTCGTGTAACCTGCTAGGAAAAAAAAAACAATAATTTAAGATCTTTCTACTCTTGTCTTCTCCCATTCAGTGAACATACCCACCTGAAATTTACATTTTTAATCATCTTGAACTTTGTATAAACTTCTAAAGATGTTTTTAGCTATGGAACCAGAAGGATAATTTGGTCTCTGCTATCATTTTAACGTATTTTACTATCTTTTGTAATGTTTAGAGATTTTTGTCATTTCTTTTAGTGCATGCTTTATAAAATTATTTAAGGCTGTAAATATCATGTATATGATATTAACTGGGAAGCAAAGTCTTACAGAAAGCATTTATTAATATTACTTTAAAGCAAAAGGATGAAGGTCAGGCGCTGGGGCCGGAAGATGGCGGCGGCCGCGGATTTGAAGCTTCTAGAAAAGTCCCTAGGGCTGAAAAAGGGGAAGAAGTATAGCGCGCAGGGCGAGCGACAGATTCCAGTTCTTCAGACAAACAATGGCCCAACTCTAATAGGATTGACAACAATAGCAACTCATCCAGTCAAGCAAGCCAACAAGGAACATTTGCTGGGAAGCACTGCAGAAGAAAAGGCAGTAGTCCAGCAGTGGTTGGAATACAGAGTCGCTCAAGTAGACAGACACTCCAGTAAAGAAAATATCCACACTCTGTTGAAGGATCTTAATTCATATCTTGAGATAAAGTCTACCTTACGGGATATAACTTTACCTTAGCAGATATCCTATTATACTACGGACTTCATCACTTTATAGTTGGCCTGACAGTCCAAGAAAAGGAGAAGTATCTTAATGTGTCTCGCTGGTTTTATCACATTCAGCACTATCCAGGCATCCAACAACATCTATCGAGTGTTGTCTTCATCAAGAACAGACTGTATTCTAACTCCCACTAGAAGTTACCAATGCCCTACAGAAGGGTGATTAAAACTGTTTAAATGGAAAGTGTATTCTTTACACAGGACTAACATCAGTTGATATGAAGTCACTGTGTATTTGTTGGAGCTGAAATGTCTGAATGTCTTATTTGTTCATTAGTTGAAGTCTTGCACTATTTTGTGTGAAACTTCAACCGCTATCAAAAAAAGTTGATCAGGCTATAAACAGTCTTGTCTTTATAGGTGAATTTGTTTTAATAAAGTTTGTAAATCAGTGGCTTAATCTTAAATTCAGGTTGTCCTCTGAATGGTTGACTTATTTGGCTATTTATTAACTTCTTTCATATTTTAAAATTTATTTTCCTCTTACAGATATTTACAGTAGTTTATTAAAAACTGATAAATTATGCCAGTGATACAGAAAGGAAGACATGTATTTGTTTTCAGATATTTATGTGAGCTATAAATGTGAAATGTGCTTTAAAAAAAAAACTTTTTTGTTTGTTTCTGTCCTGTATACCATATCCATTGGGGTGCAAATAACTGCTGACTTGCTCTGGAAGGGAGGGGAATAAAGTACATTCCTCTTGAAAAAAAAAAAGAAAAGAAAAAGGATGAAGCTTGCATTTTAAAGAAAATTGCTGGCTCTGCCACAGTTCTGGAACAGAGATTTCATCTTGGGTGGGGAAACAAAAAGTCTTTTGAGTAGAAGTTAGGAATAAAATGGAGAAAAGCAAGAGAACATTTTGTTGATGACCTTCTAGTTTTTAGTGAAAATGGAATCCATCTATTGACCATAGAAATTCAAAATAGTTACCAGGAAACTCATAAGATTGTATTGTGCTCAGTTAGGAAGAATGCTAATGACAACGTGCAACTCAAGAAAGGAATTCTGAATATTCTTTTTAAGGACAAATCAAATTCTATGAATTCTGGTGGATTGTTCTATTAGTAGAGATTTGTATTAGTTATCTCAAAAATTTGGTTATAAACCTATTTTTCTTTCCTGTTGTATAAATGTCTTGTCTGATTGATCCTCTTAAAATCACACATTAAGAATAAAATTCTTACCTAATACATCTCAAGAGTCTAAAACAAAGTAAGGCCCTCCATTTCTCTGTTTCCCCTTCCATCTTATTTGCTAAGATTTTACTGAACTTCAGCTACAGTGATTACATGCTATTCTTCAAAATACCAAGTGCCTTCTTACCGCAGGGTCTTTGCATTTGCTATGTCTTCTTCATGAGAAGTTTGTCCTTCAACTCTGAATAATTCATCACTTGCCATCATTCAGGTCTCTGTTCCGGTATCTGCTCTTCACATAAGCACACCCAAATGTTTTTAAAATATCCACTATTTCAGTTACTTCAGATGTATAAATAATTACTGAACAATGCGCTGGCTTAAGACAAAACCATTTATTTTGTTCTTGAATCTGCAGTTCAGGCAGGGCTTGTGGAAACAGCCCTTTTCTATCCCATTTGAATTTGATCAAGAGAAGTGGCCAAAAGGCCGGGAATTAGAATCAGAAGGCTCACTCACCCACATGCCTGACACCTGGGCTGGGAAGACTCAGCAGCTGGGGCTCCACAGGCATCTGTCTCTGCTTCTATGTGGTGTCACCACATGCTCACTCTGTCCCAGCTGCTTCAGATTAGCCAGACTCCATAAGCCCAGGTGGAGAGAGAGCAAGCAAGCAAGAGCCAGGTGGGAGCCAAATAGCCATGTGTGACCTAGCTTCAGAATTTACTCATGCACCATCACTTCTGCTTTACTCATGCCTGCCAAATTCTGTTTGTTGGAAGAAGTCACTAGGGATGGCCCCTATTCAAAAGGAGGGAAATTATATTCCACTTCTATTGGGGAGTGATATCAAAGAATTTGCGAACAGTTTCTAAAAACCATCAGATCATTCAAGTGCTAACTCAGTATTCTGCCTTATTTTGCTTAGCACGTTTCCTATGTAAAATCAGCATGATATCTTGTTTCTCCTCCTACTGGAATATGCGTCCTGTGAGAGGAGATTTGGTATTTGTATTGGTTAGATTTCCCATTGTGGGGACACACTATCTGATGCATATACTTAAGGGAAGAGAGGTTTACTTGGGCTCATGGTTTCGGAGGTTCAGTACATGGTTATCAGGCTCCATGGCAGAAATATCATGGCAGAAGGGTTTGGCAGAGCAAAGATGCTTACTTCATAGTGGCCAAGAAACAGAGCAGAGAAACAGTGCCAGAGAGGAAAGGGTCAGGGCCAGATATGTAAGTAAAGTCACACTTCCGTGACTCACATAGACACACCCAGAATTGTGGTTTACTCTTCCCGTGGGCAGCTGTCAATCCAATCAAGTCGGCAGTTACATTTAACTGACACAGTCTTCTTTACTGCTGTATCAGCATTTATTCAGAACTTGATGGGCAAAGACTAGACATTTGCAAGTTCTTGTTGCATCATTCTTTATTTAATAAACCTATTTTCTCTTTAGAACTTGTTCAATTTCCATTTAATGTGATTACTAATGAATTGAGTTAATATATGGTATTTTAGAATAGCATAGTTTATATTTCTGTGCCAAGTCAATGCTAGGAATTGTTCTACATAACAGCTAGCGTTGGTGTATTTAATATACACCAAATACTTCATACAGATTTATCATTCTCTCAAGAAATCTAGGAGATGGAAATGTTATTATATTCTTATTTTGTACAGATACTTGGTAACAGAACTGGAACTTTATCTGATTTCAAAGCACACACTCTCCGTTCTCACTTGTGGGTATATTTTGATCATTATTACATTGGCAGTATGGTAAGAAGGTGATTTTGGATTAAGACACTGCATTATCCTGGCACCTCAATTTGACCTCTCTAGACCTCAGTTTTCTCATGTGTAGAATTGAGATGATAAAAATATTTGAGAAGGATACTGTCTGGTCAAATAAGGTACATGCTGGAGAGGTTTGACAATTGTACAGTGCTACTGGAATATGATATTTAAATAAAGAACCGAGAGGCCAATTAAACTGAAGTGGCTCCAGTGGCTTTGGTTTTATGTCAGCAAACTGAAATATTACAGTGTTAATGAAAAGAAAAAAAACAAAACCACAAATAAACAAAAAGCAATAAATTAACCCTAGCCATCCCCAAACTGCCACTTAACCTCTACCTTTACCTTCTTCATTTAACCAATCAGTATTTTCTTTGGCTTGCTTCCACATTCACCTGGCAAAAACCATTCACTTTTCAGTGGATCCCCAAACTATAGTAAAGCTTTGCCTGACTTGTGAATTTCTGTTTACTTAAATGCTTCATATTTTAATGTCCCTGAGTTCATCTTTTAACAATAACATAATTCTCAGTGTTTCAGTATCTGCCTTGTTATTGCTAAACACATCATTGCACATATTTTATCTTAATTGTTTACGTTTTTAGTTTCCAGATGAGACTGGCCATATTTACCTATCCCAAAATGACAGTGGTAAACACTTGAGAAATTACGTTCCATCAATCATGGCGGTGTAGTCATTTTTCTCGTTGCTGGGATGAAATTCCTTGACACACACAATTTCAAAGAGGAAAGCTTTATTTTGGCTCACAAAATATGTTTATAAAGGTTTCAGTCCATAGTTGGCTGGCTGCAAGGCAGGGTGGCATCCACAAGGGCATGGCAGAGGAGAGACAGTTCACAGCATGGCCGAGAGTGATATTCACTGGAGGGAGATACATCCTTCCAGGACACATCCTGAGGGGTTTGCTTCTTTCCACCAGACTCCGCCTCTTAACAGCAAGTGAGCTATAATTCCTTTACAACCCAAGCCTCCCAAAGCCCATCTTAAAGTTTAAAAAGTGTATATCATTTATATCAAATGTCCAAAGTTCCAACCCATAGCAAAGAAATTATCATTAAAGCAAACATTTGTAGGGAGGCAAAGAATTAAGAATTAATTAAAAAGAATTAAGATGTATCATGTGTACATACCAAATACCTACAGTGAAATTTTGAATCACAAATGTACTAATACAAAGAATGAAACAAATGACCAACATGATAATGATCCTGGTGTCTCTCAAAAAATGACATATCAAGATTAAAGGTGGACCTTGGACAAACTGTTAACAGTTTCAAATTTTTTTTACAAGTAAAACCTTGTGATTGTGATATGCAAACTAGACATCTAAAGTCTCCTCATGTATAACATAGGGGTATAAGAAAAAGTACACCTAACCCCCCTCTTGATCTGTTAATTTCTAATAATTAGCACATTGTTGCAATTATAACCATAATTCTTAAAAATATGATGAAATAAACTTGTTAAAATTTTCAGTGTTATGTGTAAATACCAAATAGCTTCTCTGGTGTGAGAAACTAAAAGTTGTAAATAAGGATCAAAATATAAAATAGACAAAGTGAAATGGCAAGAAGGTGTAAAGGGTAAGAGGAAGTGGGGCAGGAGAAAGGAAAGAAGGGGATGGAATAAATATGAGAAAAGGAAAAAAGGGAAACAAAGTCTTTGTAGCTAGGGAGGGGTGGAGGGGTTGAAGGAAGGGCAGGGGAATGGGGAAAATAAGAATCAAGATATATTATGTCAAGGTACAAATCTCCCATGATGAATGTCATTATACTGTATACCTAAAATGTACCAATAAAATTAATAAAAAGGTTTTCAGTGCTAAAAAATGCTACTTGTATTTTTATAGTAAAGCTCTGATAAATTGAATCATAGAATTGGAAAGATGGAAACAAATAAAAGCTTCATTCAAATTTCTAATGTGCCTCTTAGTAGAAGGGGGAATTGCTAAATATTGTTTTATTTTAAGGGTCCATTTGCTCATCTGTGCAAAGGAGGTGATAATACCAATGTCACAAAATTTATCAAGTGGTACTTTGAAGGCATAAAGTGTTATATAAACCTAAGGTATCACTACTTGTTCCCTATAATTTCTACTCAGTTGAGGAATGATGATTCCCTTGATGATTTTTTTTAAAAAGTTACTAAAGGTCCTTTTAGAAATTGTAGAAAAAAATGTTTTTTTAAAAATGCAAAAATGAGGGACCAGTGAAGAGTCTCTATTTAGCAAGCTTGAGGCCGTGTGCTCAGTCCCCAGCCCTAAGAGAGAAATTACAAAAATGAATTCATGAAGTTCATCATGGAACACAGATTTTGCTATTATAAAGAAAAATCATCTGATGTGAGAACATTACCCACCAGCACTGTGAAGACTTGATTATTGATATGTATCCTCTTTTGTCACCAAGTAGAAATAGGGCATGTCCCAGGATGAATTCTTTAAGTGATCACCCAGTTATCACCTTGAAGCTACTTACTTACTAAAAACTGACTGCTATTGTTTGAGGTTGTGTCTTGGGAAGTTTCAGCTAGAAGAAAAACTTCCCCTAGACTAAGGGGCTTGCACAACAGGTGTTTGGTTCTGACAGTTCTGGAAATCCAAGATGAAGTCGCTAACAGACACCAAATTTGGTCCACGTGCATTCTGGTCTACAGACCTCCTGGCCTATGGAGCTCCTGCTGTTTCTGTTGTAACCTCATGTGGTGAAGGGAAGAAAAGGAGTGCAAATGCACAAGCTTTTGTGTACTTCTTGTAAGAGTACTTTTTTTTTTCAAACTCCAATACAGAGTGTATTTTTGACAATGAAATATTCTGCTAAATTTTTTTAAATAAAAAACTTCAATCATCTGCTACAGATTCATTTCAGTTTGCACTACTAACCTGGTAATGACAATCCTATATTCTTTAGAGCAGGGTTTCTCAAACTGGATGTTACTGGCATTTGGGGCGAAATAATTCATTGTAAGGAATTGTCCTATACAGCACAGATCATTCAGCAACATCCCAGGCCTCTAGCAACTACTTGCCAGCAACACCCACCCAACTGAAGGATCGGAGAACTTTTGTAAATAATTTTGCAATAAATGACTTCTGTCTATAACAGCAATCTGCTTTGTTTAGTTCAAAATTAACAGACACTGGAGGCACTGACCATGAAGTGGGACTTCTGGCCTCATCCCTAACTTTGAACAGCCACTTCTTGTGCACTAAAATAGACAGCTAGAGGAATCTTAAGGTAAACTCCCCAATTGCAAAGAACTGCTATGTCTGGGTTAAAGTTAACTATCTTGTAACCATGATGTGAATTATGAGAATGAAATGTAGCCACCCCAATGAAGTCAAAGCTGTAAAACCCTATAAAAGGAGAAGTTGTAACCCGGTGTGTCATCCATCCAGGCACTGCTTATGTGCTATCGACCCTTGGTGAGGAGTAAATTTGTTATTTTTCCATTCTGCTGCCTCTCTGTGAGTCACTTGCAAATTCCTTCTGCAACATATACACCTGAAAACATCTCTAAATAATGCCAAATGCCCTTTGTAGGGTAAATTCATCCACTGAGGACCCCTGTTGTGGTGCCTATGATATTCCCTTCCTCTGTCATTCAACAGTGAAAATCAACTTTTAAACATCCACCACAATTCTGAAGGAAATACACAGCTTAATTAAAAAATTTTTCTTATAAGAGCATTTATAAAACAAAGGAAAAGAAAAAAACCATGGCCTACATGGGAGAAATATATGGAGGAGGCCAGATAGATGATTGTGGCTGCTGAAAAAGTAGGATAGACAGTAGGGTGGCAGAGACAGTAACACCAATGACTCAAAGAAAGAGAGGAAAACAGAAACTCAGACTGCAAGAAAATGTTTACTTAAACAAGTGAAGCCGGGCGTGGTAGTGCATGCCTATAATCCCAGCAGTTGGGAGGCTGAGGCAGGAGGATCACTGTGAGTTTGAGACCAGCCTGGGCTACATAGTGAGTTCCAGGTCAGTCTCAACTACATAGTAAAACCCTGTCTCAAAAAACAAACGAAAACTAACAAACAAACAAGTGAGTACCGGGTGACTTTCTTATGGATCCAATCTGAACAGCTGGTTAACTTCATTCTCATCTCTTACAAATTATATGCTAAAAAGGAAAAAGACACAACTCAGGTTGGTTTCCTTTCTCTTAGACTCACTCTGTGCCATTCTTGGCAATACAAGAGAGGATGGTTAAAATGAAGAGAATTTGAACCCCAGAGGTAGCATGGTTGCTGACGGACCAAAGGGAATGATTTCTAATGTGAAAAGAGCAAGAGACAACCACATTGGGCTTCCAGTACTTCCGGCCAGTTCTTCCTTGGTTGGTGTCCCTCAGAGGCAGCTGCTAGTTACTTGAGGCCCTTCCTCTTTGATTTCAGATCACCCTAAAGGAAAGTGGTTCTGTGGTGTTCAGCCCTCATTCTCCAGAGGCCTCCTCTGGCTTTCTATGCTCAGAGAAAGTCATTTAGTATTTTGTTACACTTTCTCTTGTTGAAAACAGGTACAATTAGAAAGTTAATTACAAGGCATATAGAAATATATATCAGCTTCGCACAGCTATATTTCTGGCATGGATGGCTATGTGTTCACAAAAGACTGTTTCCTCTTCTGCCTGAGTGCTATATATGCTACATATGCCAGCCTTCCATGCAGTAATGAGAAATCATGTGAACTGTGTACTGTATGCTGTGAGCTGAAATGTTGGGTGACTTCAAATCTTCAAATATTTTCATATATTATTGTACTTTTCAACTGGCTGGGATAGCAGCAACCTCAAATGCAAAGTTAGAAGCCACTTGACTATTACAGAACCACAAGATAGAAAGAGTTCACACTTCTCCACCACCTGCAGCAGAGCTCTCTGACAGTCAAACGTCATTATCAGCAAGAATACATTTCTAGGCTGTTAAAACTATTACTCTAATGCTTATGAGTAAAACACTCCAAAATAGTAGCATATATTATTCATTAATGGTAGCAACAGTTTCCGTAGATTAGATACCAAACACCATATAATAATTGTATTTTTTTCTTATTACCTGAATGAAGTAGATACTATTGTGCCCAGTTCACAGCAAAGGAAGGAATCAAGGTTTCAGAGTGATTAATAAACTGGTCCTAAGTGCATCCAGGTAGGTCTCAGTAAGCTTTTTAGGACTTAGTCTTTACCTAAGAGATTATTAAGGAACAAAGCTTAGAGTGTTTGCCCCTTCTAAGCTTTAACCTCAGAAAGAAAGTAGGTTCCTTATTCATTTTTAAATCAGTAGTTGTAAAACATTTGTGAGAGGTAGCATCAATATACAATAAATAACAGTATATATATATATTTTTTTTTGTACCGGGGATTGAACTCAGCTCCTTGCGCTTGCAAGGCAGGCCACCAAAATGCTGAGCTAAATCCCTGGCCCAATAAGTAATAGTATTCTAATTCATAATAATGTTTTAATTACCTGAAAAATATGAAATGTTCTAACACATATATGCAAGGTTGAGTTCTTGAGTATCTTTTAAAACAATCACAAGGGAAAGATTTTCTTGTCATTGAAATAACCCCAGTAGAGGAGAATGTCATGTAATTAAAACTTTCCAGAGATACCTTTTACTTGGTGTGACCTATTTAAAATATACAGGTCAAAATCAGCCTGGCTTGACTTAAGTGTATATGCTCAAGCATGGCATGATCTCGCCTATTCCCCTTACAGTTCATTGAAAAGGCAATGGGCTTTGCAACAAGATTGACAACAAAAGGAAAAATGATGAAGAAAATTGCCTTACTTATCTGCTACAGTACTCTTGATTGCCAAGTGTAATTTTACGGTTCATTATAAGAAGGCAAAAAGTTTGACTGTTAACTTGAGTTCTCATAGGTTGTATGCCCAGAGAACAAGTTGCTGGAAACACACTTTGTTTTTAATGAAGCCACTGTAATTGTGTTTTTAAAGCATCATCAATTTTCATCAGTTTTACCCCTGTTGGAGTTTTATGTGGGCAAAATATTTAAAGGTCATCAGATGCTGTGGGACATGAGTCAACTATAGAAAAGTGAAGAAGTTAAAATCACACAAGAGTGACACAAGCCATTTTCTGAGTTATTGCTTGACATAGCATGGGATTTGACTGGGTAATTGAGGTAAATAGTCCAGCTGTTATAAATGTCATGATGGATCAGACAAGGGTCAGAAAGCATAACAACTTTAATCATGTTTTATCATAGGGCAATACTGCTCTAAAGCATGCTGGGGGATGCCCCCATTTAAAATCGTATTTCCCCTTTCTCCTTCAGCCCCCAATTTCATTTCCCTATAGGACACTTTTCTCCTTGAAACACTTGATTATCTTCCCATTGTCTAGAATTATGTTGTTCTAAGCTATAGCCAGTAGGCATATGTGGTAATTAAATGTGAATAAATTAATATGAGATAAGATTAGAAATTCAATTTATCTGTCACAAAATCCACATTTCAAATATTCATTAAGTTTTGGGACTAGTGGATACTTATTAGACTATGCAAAACTTTGCAACTTTGTCATTTACTTAGAAAGTTCTATTCACATGCTTAGCTGTAAAGCTAAGGTATCCAATATGGTAGCCATGAATCAGAAATGGATATCGATCTCTTGCAAGGTGGCTTAATCCGAAGTGAGATGTGCTACCAGTACAAAACACACACCGGATTTGGAAGCTATTATTTAAAAACACTACAGGGCCAGGGATTTAGCTCAGTAGTTCCACTGCCTGCCTCACAAGGATCCTGAGTTCGATCCCCGGTACCAAAATGAATAAATAAATTAATGAATCAATTCAAAAAATAAAAGCACTACAAAAAGTCTAATTAAAAATTTTGTGTAAAGGACCCGAGTTCAATCCCTGGTACCAAAAAAAATTATGTACTTGTTGAAACAATACTTTATATGTACTGTTAAATTTTTAAAAATTATGTTGATTTCCTCTATTACTTTCAAAGAAAATAACAACTAGAAAATGTAAATTTGCTGGGTCTACTGTAGTTTCTTTTGAAAATGGTAATCTACAGTAATAAAGTGTATTTGATAAAGATAGTTAAGTATATACCTGTAGCTCAACAAAGTTGGGCGTGTCACTGCATCCAGGAAGCTTTGCACTAAGAAAGCATGTGCATGGGAGGAGTGGCCACGAGTAACCTGCCTGGGTAGAGTCGTATTTATAGTAGGAATCTGGAAAAGAGTAGAATTGAAGTAAAATTGAAAAGATACAGCCTTTTAGCCACTTTCTCAGAGTTGAGACACAATATCCAACACCCACAACTTAAAGGGAAGGTTTATGTTGGCTCATAGTTTCAGAAGCAGCAGTCCTTGTTCAGAAGATCGAAACAGAGAAACAGCATTGTAGAAGAGCCTATGTGCAGGAAAGAGGCTCATGTCATGGCAGCCAAGAAAGAGAGAGAGAGAGAAGCTAGCGCAGAGTAGATAGACCCTTCAGGCCACACTGCCAGTGACCCAACTTTTCCAGCCAGACTCCATGTCCTAATGGCAAGTCAGGTATCTTGGGCCCATGATTCAGTCACATTACAAAAGCGCTGCCTAAGAGCATGTGAGGCCTTTGGAGAGCATTCTAGACCTAAACCATAACGGGATGTTTTGGCAGGCCCAGGAGGGCTACCTGTCAAGGGTTAAACCTCTGGCTTGACCTGAGAAGCAGACCTTGAGAGGAGCTTTGAAACCTAGAATCAGGGTTAAGTGTGGAATGCATTTGAAAACCCATAATTGAAATTTTATGACTAGGTTTGAAATTAAAGATGCTTCTTTGTGTCAGAGTGACTCAGATAATGCAGTCAAAAGAGGGGTCCTCCAATATGTGTCCTTAATGGAAGGACATGGGGACTTTTTCTTAATTATCAAAAGTGATTTTTATAAATTCATCATGAAATAAAGTTCATTTATCTTGGCCCAACATTAAAACCCACATACACTCTCCACGTATACACTCATGTCCCTTACTATTCTTCCTGATACACATTTAATTATGCAAACATGCTCTCACAACATTTCCTGTGGTGGTCCAGCCGTCACAACACGAATGTGCCTGAGTCGGAGAGTGCAGATTGAGAAAGGAAAGAACACCCCAGCCTGAGTGGAGACGAAGAGAAGTCTGATTTATTTCACAGAAACAGCTCCTTTTATAGGTTCACATCAACAGGAAGCTTTTAAGGGCACACAACAACAGAAAACACCAAGCAATCTTTTTTATCTTTATGCAAAGACCGGATTTCCTGACTCTTACAGATAACATCAGATCTTCGGCTAACGAGTTTCCTGTTATGTCAGGGTCAAAGATTCAAAACAAGCTCAACAAACAGTTTCCTTGAAAAGTAGCAAATGTTGATGCCTTAGTTATACAGGAAGAAGTTATTTTCCAAATGTCAAACTCCAGTGGGCCATGACTGGGCCCCCACAACTTCCTATCCTTGCCACCACTTTTATTTGCTCATAAGATTTCCTCAATTTAGAATGCTTTTCCCATTTTTTCTGTTGAAGTTACTCAAGGCTCCCTTCAAGTATCACAGTTTCTTCTAAAGCTGTCCTGACTGTTACTCTCTACAACTAAGCACCCATAAAACAAATACCTTAGAACGTTTGGTTTTGACCTTTTATGGGTAAGACAAATACATTTTGTACTTTAGGTCATAAATATTTGAATTTGTGCGTTCTGTTTTGCCATTTACCGGGGCATCTCCCAGAGACTTTCTTTGTCAATACCTTCGCTTCTACTGCCTTAAAACCATTCTTTTCATTTTTGAAAAATCTGGTGAGTGAGTGATTACTATTTTAAAAACAGAAGATGTAATTAGTAATGAAACAAAATGTTGTGTGTAGGTTATCCCTAGACAAATGCTGCAACATGCATATCATTTATTTTTGTAAACACAGCTATAGTTAATGCAATAATTATTCACAGGTTGAAGAAATTATGACTTCAGATCCTGCTTTGCCTTCAGTCTAATGCATTCACTTTTGCAGTTAAGTCTGCCCATGTAACACACACATACACAAACACACAATCAAAATCTGGGCACATTTGAGAAAAGGAAAGGAAGAAAAATAAAACAATTGCTTTAGAAGGTCAGTTCAGAGTCAAGACATCATTTATACCATCCTATCTGAATCTTGGTAACAACTATCAATATTCATACCAACATCAGATTGACTAGCAGATGTCTCTTCACACATCAGTCATCTACTATGCATTTGATTCATGGCAGACATTTCTAGTGAATGCAGTTACATGATGAGAAATATTCTAAGCATACATTTTCAAGCTATATAGTAAGTACAGGTGGAACAGGCAGAGAATATTAGGTAGTCTTTTTTGAGGGCCTGTTGTGAAATTACCCATTTTACTTCTTTCCTGTTATAGTGTCAGGAGTCCAAAAGAAAGTGTCCTAATTTTTCTCTGAAATTTGTAAAATATATAAGCTAGGAAATGCTAGTATAAGATTGAGCATTAGTTAGAAAACAAAACTTGTATGCCAATTGATTAGGTAACTATGTGATTAGGGAACTACCACTTTATTTGTCTCTGTCTTTTTTTTTTTTTTTTT
>NW_022900940.1:9342738-9372809 GCF_012274545.1 Fukomys damarensis
TTGTTTTTTTTTTTTTTTTTTTTAATGCCTAGGTAACTGGGGACATAAGCTTTTTTGCTTATTTCAGAGGTGAAGAGATATTGTTCTCCAAAGTTGTTGAATCATCAACAAGATTGCAGGAGGCTTGGTCTTTGAGAATTATGATTCAGTGGGTTTAGAGTAAGCTCTAGAAATCTATTGTATTTTGTTTTGTTTTTATCAAGTGTTCTGATGATTAAAGGAAAGCTTGAGAAACTTTCTGATTTAGACCTGGATTCACACTTCAAAGTGTATAAGAATCACCAAGAGGCTTGTTAGAAATTGCATATGGTGAGGTCTCACCTCTAATGATTCTGATTCAGCATATCTGAGATGGGGCCCAGTAATCTGAAATTTTAATGAGTATTTCCAGGTAATTCTAATGCAGATCCACAGAACACAATTTGAGAAAGTTTGAATTTTGGAAAGCTGGAGATTGTTTACTCATGGCTATAATTTCAGTAACCAAGCAGAGTAGGTTTGTAATAATTACTGCCAAATTGGATGCGATTGCTCTTTGGTGTGATATTTTATTTTATTTAGATAAAGGAATCCTTATTCGGGAAGTATAAATAATTAATTTGCTAATAAAGTAACCCTGATTCATTTATCTATTTTGCCATATCTCAATTTCTTTGGTAATTTGATATTTCTAATTTATTCATTCAATATTATTTCTTTAAGGTCAACTAATGGCTATGCACCACTTGATATCATGATGAACAGCCAGGTATGATTCTAATCTTCTGAAACTCATGATCAAGAAGGGTTTTCTGGTTTTCTATTGCTGGGTAATGGTACAGCCTAAAACATATTGGTTTAAAACCACAAAAATCATTTATTCTGTTCAAAAATCAATACACTGAGTAAGTACATAGGACAACCTGTCTCTGTGCCAGTTTGAGCAAAGAAATATGACTGGGAGATCCACAGCTGGATCCTCATATGACTTCTCCAGTAGCTTCTTAGAGAAAGTCTCCGGTCATTCAGATATTTTCCATGGAGCATGGCTTTTCTCTCAAACAGTTTTAGTGCAAAACACAATGTAGGCTGCAGCAATTCTTCTGAGTTGAGACAGGATATCACTCCCATTAAACTCTATTGGTCAGTCAAGGAGCTCAGGCTGCTGTCCAGATCCATGGGTTGGGGCCATACCCTTGCTCTCTGCAAATTTGTGGCCTTCTTAAATTTATCACAGGGAAACATAGACATTTGACAGTTAACTAAGGGTAAGAGGGAAGGGTAGGGGAAAAGAAAAAACATGAATAAAGGAAATAATGGAAGCAAAGTCTTTGTATATAAGGAGGGTGAAGGGAGGGCAGGGGTATGGGGAAAAAATAAGAACCAAGATACATCATGTAAAGGTACAAGGTCTCGATGATGAATGTAACTGTATTTGTTTACCTTAAATGTACCAATAAGCTTAATGAAAAAAAAAACAGTTAACTAAATACACTTGCAGTTCTCATACCTAAGGAAAAGTATGTGGTACTCTGACAATATAAAACAGGGAGATCATTAGGTCATTTTAAAGAAGAGACAGTCTTCAAGTCAAAGTGCTACAGTAGCATGTAAAGAAATAGTAATTAGGAAGCAGGTAGAATAATTAGACAAAAGAAATGAGGATTAAAATGATAAGAGCTAGTCTTAATTATTTGTTCTTTTGTACCAGATACTATTTCTGTACTTGTATGAATGATCTCATTTAAGTTTTACAAATATTTTTGATGATAAGTATTCCCATTTTATACAAACTGAGAATTTCCCAAGATTGCACAGCTAGGGAGAGACAGAGCCTGGGTTTTAGGGTCTTATTTTACTCAAGAAATTTTGGAGTATGGACATTCTTATACCTTTGGCTGTCTCCACAGGGGTCCAAGAGTGGCCTAAGAATTTCAACAGGGGAGTAGACACCCAAGGAGGAATTATACACAAAATCAGACTGAACAAATTCCAAAGAGGAACTTCATCTCCTGCACCCGAGCTCTGGTGGAGGCTTGTAATTTCTCTCACAGCAGAGTTTTAAAAGGAAATTGAAAAATAACAGCTGGACTCCCATTTTTAAGTGGCAAAGGAGAATCTTTCCCTTTGATTTGGTTCCATTTTTCCAATCATATATACTTTTTTAAAGTCCAGAAAGATTCTGAATGCTTCTTTATACAGGTAAAATGTACATGAAAACTATAGACTGGATTTTCTAAATAAATAATATCCCTTTAAATAAACCTTGAAAGGTCTCTGTCACCTGTATAGGTTTCCACAGGTCCAGTGACAGTACAGTAAATGTATTACCTAAGTGATGTGGGTCTTATGATCTACAGATATAATACTTCATCCAGACCAGCATGATATACTATCAAGTTGGTGTTGCTTTGATGATGTATTACTTGATAAAATAAGGTTAGCTGTCAAAAACTCATTCCAGGGAACTGAAAGTTTGGCTGGGGGGAAAAATTCATTTCAGGAGTTAAAAAAATACATTTTTCATTCAAGTTGAGGGAATGATGGCATGGCACTGAGGGCCCCCTGTACCCTGGTGAAAACTACATCTTTCAGTCTAGATGCCTCATAGGAAAGGCAAGGGCCAGCTCACTGAAGCCAGAGCCCTTCCAGTTTGGCACTTTTTGTAGGAACCAATAACCTTCAATTGTAGAATGGCAAAACGTGGGAGACTTTTTGTAACCTTTCACAGATATGTCCTTGAGACAGCAAACGCTGTAAAATCTTTCTGAGCAGGTGTTTCATGAGGCTAAGCTTCTATGAGGAACATCTGGAATTAGGATTTTGTATGTATTTTAGAAAACATCTTATTATTTTGCATATCCCTATTTATGGATGCTTTAACAACTGTTACATTACAGAGGGTGATAATGTATTCTAAAATGATCTTTAATACTGGTATTTCAAGATCTGTTCTTAAATATGTATGTGTCATCTGAAATATTTTAATAAAGCCATCTTGTAATCTTTGCCTTCATATGTGCTGACTAATCTTGGAGCTCAATTTACACTTGTCACTAAATTAAGAATTTTAGCTCCACCCACTTTTAATGTCTATCTGAGCTTCATACTTTTATGATAATATAATATTTCAATAATAGATTTTTCAGAGAAAATAGCTACCTAAAAATAAAGGAAAACAAACACTTTGAGGAAGCCAAGATGAACGAACTTTTTCTTTTAGACAAAGTAAACAACTCCTTAGGAAGTCTCAAAGTTTTAGAGTTGGGCTTTTAATATGGTGGTAAGTAAAAGATGCAAAAGAGAAAGCAAATTTATTCATTACTGAGGTAAATTTCATTTATGATACTAAGACAGGCTAAAAGTCATACAATAAAAATTTATCAATTAAAAATGATCAAATAGGGATTGTGAAATAAAAATATTTACTTCTGTTCTCTTTCAAAAGGTACTATAGAATTAGAAATAGAACACATAATTTTTGTTTTCCAAATGTAAAGAATGATCCAAAGTGTGCTCAAATTTTATATATAATAGTTTTCTTTGATTACTGCAATTATGTCTAAATTGTTGTTGTTGTTGTTCCTTACGTTTATAAGTACATTTTAGGTATGCAACATGATGATATTCATCATTGGGAATTTGTTCCTTTACATGATAGATCTTAGTTCTTATTTTGTTCCCATTCCTCTGCCCTCCCTTTAGCCCCTCCACCCTTTCCTATGTCTACATATTGATGCATTCTGACCTATCTTGGTATACAGATAGATTTCAGTGGGTTACAGTAGGGTGAGAAGATTGGCTCAACAATATATGAGGACAGATAAAATGAATTGTAATATAGACTCAATAATAATTTTGAATAAGTTCATGTACTGACATTCATTTAGACAATTATCACTTTTCAATGAATAAGCACATAAACAGCACTTTTATTTAAAAAAAAAAAACTCATGAGGGTTGGGGATTTTTCTCAGTGGTTCTACCCCATGCATCGCAAGTACAAGGACATGAATTAATCCCTGGTACCCCCCCAAAAAAATCATGATTGGTTATGGAGTTCCTTACCACATTTTGCCAAAAGAACATGTTATCTCGGGACAGACAGTAAGATTTTCATATCTAGTAAGTGGTATTGATATTTTTCATTTCCATTTTTATTAAAATATATCTCTATTTAAAAAATCATAGAGTTTTTAAAAATGTTGAAGGATTAACAAAAAGTAATTTATAATACTGTGTTGTAAACATTTTCAGTCAGCATGGTTAATATTTTAATTGTTTAATATGTACATTTTGATGAGCTTAGAACTGATGATTAGGTCTGTTAATGTAGAAATTTACAGTAACAGACCTGAATTATATAAAATTATATAAAAATAATTATATGTAAAGTATATCTAAAATAATGCATTATTTTAAAAGAAAATTAAATTGAAATCTGTGTTTAAATTCCCAAAGAAAAATCCACAAAGAACAGTTAAGATGAAAATGAAGGATATATTCAATTAAAAAGAAGAATAGGGAAGTTATAGGGAAATATTTTTAATGTGTGAAAAGCAAGGAAAGTTACAGGAGCGTTTTTAACTAGAAACAAAGTGGTTTGGAAAGAGGTTGGGGTGGAGGATAAGAGAGATCTGAGACATTCTTTCATGTAGAAAGGAAATACTGAGTAACATAAGAGCGAAAAGAATACCTGAGTCAGAGAGTGACTTGGTAGGTCATGTTTGAGATAAAGTTGCATCAAGGTTTTACAGTGAAAATATTTAAAAGCTGTGACCTAATACCAGGCCTATTAGCTGCCTAATAGAGCAGAGCGCTCACATCTTGAGCTCTTCAATTGGACAAATGAAATCACTTGTGCAGGAATCCACATCTGACCTGGATGGATGACTGCTGTCACCTTGCTCAACACCTGTGGGAATAGCAGAATAAGATGCATTGTTAAGTGAGGAGAATACAGAAAGTTACAGGGGTTCTATGATAAAATAATGTAGACTACATGTCAGGGATTCATAACTTGCCCTGCTTAGGTTTACTGTTAGGAATATGACAATTGCCTTGCAGGGCAGGAAAAGGGTGGTGCTCACCCAGCATGAGGGTCATGGTTGTCTCCTCTACAGAAAAAGACAGGTTAACAAGAAACAGGAAAAGCATGACAAGTTAATTTAACCAAAGTTATATATACCGGGGAGCTTCAGAATGAAATTCTACTTTGGAGCTTAGGTTCCACAAAGTCTGAATGATCATGCAGAAATTGGATGGAACAAAAAGGGTCTGATCTGATGCTAATAAACTGAGAGGTGAAACACGCCAAGGCCTGTTTGTTCAAGTTCCTTTTGGACTCACTGTGTGGGGCTCCTTGTTTCTAGGCATAAGAAAGGCCCCTTCTAAAATGAGGGTCTATGATCTCTGCATTATTACCTGATACTTCAGAGCCAACTCCAAGACAGAAAGATGGGCAAAATTAGAATAATCATTTTGGGCTGGCTTTAGGGAAAATGAGTTCTAGTTTCTATAATCCACCTCAAAGAAGACAAATTCCAGATTTCATGGATTGTCTTGGGGGGATAGAATCAGGAGCAGAAACAAGACATCGGAAGGTCAGAGAGAATCTCTGTATCTAAGGCTCCTTCTGAGGTCTTCATTTGGAAATATGGTTTTCCAAGCCCAAATACTTTTAAGAAAGAAAGTTTCAGGCAAACATTCCTTTCATTAGATCTCAGAATGTCTTGCAGTATGGCAAGCTTACTACCAATAGGAATGACAATGGCTTTAGAAAATATGCCAAAGACATTCACTCTTTGAGTTAGTCATTTGTTCCCAAAATATAATAGAAGACATATAATTTCACAAATATACCATTGCTGAAATAAGCCCAACTCAAGTAAATTTTTAAAAAGTGAGTCAATACTTAATAGAAATGTTTAGGGTGCACACAAATGTAGTGAAAATAGTCAAGAGGTTAAATGGAGAGACTGAAATTTAGAAACCCTGCTCCATATCTTTTCTTCCTATAAAGTTTTGTTTTTGTGTCCCTGACAGTATTGATTCCATTGCCTGTTGATCCAACTTCTGTTCTCTCTTCTATGACTCATGGCACCAATTTTGGGCCCAGTGCAAAATAAAAAAATGTGTGGACCATATTCAAACTTGTTAAATATTTAAGCATTAAATCAAGGGTTGGGTGATTTTGAGCAGACAGCTTCTTTCAACTACAGAAGCCCTACGTCCAGGAAGACAAGTAGTACCAGCCAAAGTTAGATGTTAAAGCCTAACTCTGAGTTCCAGAGTCAGAATATGTACACAGGTTTTGTTGTTGTAGTTGATGAGTGTTGTGGGTTTGAGCTGTTGCTGCCCCCCGCCTCCGGCATTGAATTCAGAGTCTCCTGCAAGTGAAACAAGTGATCAAGTACTGAGCTCCGTCCCCAGCCCCTACAATCACCTGTTTTACATGGAAAATAAAATTCCCCACACTCTTTGTCTAGGTTCACATGGAACTATCAGGAAGTGCCCTGCTTAGTACAGGGAATTTAGCCATGCTCACATGCCGTGGATGGCTTTCCCTCTAGGTAGAAGTCATCCCCTGCATTTTTAAAGCTTCAAACATTAAATGTCTAACCCTGCCTCTTCCCTTCTCTCCTTTGTCCCTCCTTCCTTTTTATCTTCCAGGTTCCAATTTGAGGGCATCTCTCCAGGATGCACTTGTGTTTTCCTATGTTTATCTGTTGCTTGATTCTTCCTTTTTTCTTTCCCTACCAGGGTGCTTAAGATGTTGACTTGAAGTTGCTAGCTTGTTGGTCTTTTCTATGTCCGAGATGCAGGAGGCAGGACTGATCACTGCGTGCTCCTTGTTCTTTGTGGGCTAAGATCTTTCCCTACCAGGGTGCTTAAGATGTTGACTTGAAGTTGCTAGCTTGTTGGTCTTTTCTATGTCCTGAGATGCAGGAGGCGGGACTGATCACTGCGTGCTCCTTGTTCTTTGTGGGCTAAGATTTTGCCATGTAACATACATCCATGCATATTTGGTAAATAAATGATTTTAAGCATGCATTAAAATGGATTGAGGCATAAAAGCATTGAAGTTGTTTAAAGAGGACCCAAATGAGATTATCTGAAACATCATCCTTACTGTTTCTGATTTATATACTTTATGATTTCCATATGAATTTTAGGCATTTATGAGCATCTTCATCCTGTTAATTTGTGTTCATGCCATACTTGTCATGTAAATGATGCTTTGTAAAACTATTTATTTAAAGTCAATTTTTAAGATCTTCTAATGGCAGTCTGTATATACCAAACAGTTCTATTGCAATTTTGTAGTCCTTTTTAATCAGATTTAGTTGTTTATGTCCTTATAGGAGTTTGTCTGTATCATAAAAATCATCCACATTTTGACAGAGATATTCATAGTTCTCCTATCTCCTCTTTAATTTCTGATTTTGTTAAATATTTTTCTTTTTTGATCTGTTTTGGTAAAGGTTTGTCAGCTTGTAAAATTTGCTGTTGCTGATATTTTTCTGTTCTTTTTTACTGTTTCACTAACGTCTTGAATCATTACTTCCTTCATTCTACTTACTTTCTACTGAGTTTGTAATGTCTTCCGTTTCCCTGGGGTCCTAAGGTGGACCATTAAATTACAGATTTGATTTTTCACTTATTTTTTAGATAGGTCTTTCGAACTACAAATCCTTCTCTAAGATTGCTTCAATTGAATTACATGAGCTTTGGTATGTGTACTTCATACTATTTCAAATCTGTAGTTCTGTATTTGTACCACAATTTGATACATCATGATAACTGTCAACATACTAAATTAGCAAATCTTAATTATATTTAAAAAGTTTCAGGATAGTTATTTTAAAATAGTAATATCATTGTTTGCATATCCAGAGTCTTGCAAATCTCCCATTATTTATTAAGCATTTTAGGTTTATTTTAAATATTCTTATATGCCAATAGAATACCAAATATGTTACTGGGGAATCTGAATAATTTCTGTAGGTAAATGATATAGAGACCCTGGACAATGTTTGTTTGTTTGTTTCTCTCTATCCCCCTTTCTGATCTCCTTTCATCCTGTCCTTCCTTCTTCTCTCTCTCTCTCTCTCTCTCTCTCTTTATTCCTAATAGGCAAGCAACATAAACTATATAATAAACAATGTCAAATATACAAACCAGAGAATTGTGTAGAAAATTCACTATTTTTAAACCTTAACTTTTTTCATATTAGCTTTATGATTAAAGGAAGGAAACTTTGATAGAACTGAAAAATCTGGGTATACACTCACAACTTCTTATGCAGTTATAAAATGCATGAAATTCTTATGTGTGTTTTAGTCTATATTTATAAGTAATATATTTTTATTTTTAAACTGTTAATATATAATGTCATCCTGTATGCATATTCTTGTAACATGCCCCTTTTTCGTTCTCAGAATATTTTTATATTTTTCTAAATGTGTAAGCCTAGTTCATTTTTTAATTACTGCTATGTTGTATTTCTTTCTCTCATAAAATTATACTTTATTTTATATCCCAACTTTCATTTCTAAAAACAGTGATTCATATTTTTATGTTTCTTTTCTATGTGTACAGAACTTTCATTTTGGATATTACCTTTTTTTTGCTGGTAGGATTTTAAAATTTATTTTTTTATTAGTAGTATATGTTTGTGATAAATGTATGGATGCAATAATTACATTCATCTTGGGGAACTGTTAATATATGTATCATATCTTGATAACTTTTATTCTGCCTACTTCTGTTTTTATTCTATAGCATTGCACACATTAACTTGTTCTACTATCCTGATACAAGTAGACTTACCTCACTCACTGTGTTTAGGATTTTTGGCTGACTTCATATTGTACAGATACTCTGAGTACTGGATCAATCTCAGGCAAATTTCTGACTTATTCATGAGACATATACATTGGGAAATTATATGATAGAATATATGATAATGAGTAAATTGCTAGTTTAAAAGGTATTTATATCTAACTGATATTATTGAATTATTGTAAAAAGAGATTTCAAAAGTGTTGCATTCATTTACCTACAATAGTAGTCAAAACATTTCATGTGTGCTTATAAAAGCACATATATTTTTAAGGTACTCGGTTGGTCTATCACCTGTTAGAGTAATTTTTATTATTTTTATCTTTAATACTTCTATAACATTTTTGGGATTTTCTCTAATTACTACTTACTAATAGAAGTATGGAAGCACATTCTATGTTTTTTGGATTCATCAGTAGCTCTTTAAATTCTATTAATTTTTTCTAAATTTGTATTGTATTCCTATACTCATGATAGTGTGTGATGTTGGTGCTTTTTTCTCTTTACTGCTTTGATTTCTCTCTTGTTATATTTGTTGCCACACTAATTGTTATCATTGTTTAAGTAGTATAATATGTTTTTCATCTAATTTTTAAAATTTATGGCTATTATAATTTTTAAAATTTTTATGGCTATTATATATATATATACACTTTTTTTTTTTTTTTTTACCGGGATCGAACTCAGGTCCTTGTACTTGCAAGGCAGGCACTGGAACCACTGAGCTAAATCCTTGGCCCAATCATATATTTTTAAAGATATGAGTTTAAATGGATTTCCATGTGAATACTTACAAATTTAAACTTTTATTTATATTCTCATCTGTTCTATTTCATCAATTTTTGGCATTTTTTTTTCTTTCTATCTCTGTCTTTTGTTGATTTTGTAGTTTTCTACATTCTTCATATTTCTTCTTTTGATTATTTTTAGACAATAGATTATTTATTGTGGTTATACTTAAATATATAGCAGACATGATAAATTATAAATAGTCCTAATCTTATTTAAAATTATTAACATTTCCATCCAGATAGATATTTCTTTCTTAATCAATCCTGATGAAAACTTACTACCCCAGACATATGTATATCTGTTTATGTACCATATGTGTATTTGTGCTTTACATATTTAAAACAGTAAGTGCTTTATCCTCTTAATGAAACTGATTTTTTCCTTGTTAGAGGCAAATTCCTTCTTTTTGAGAATAACACTTTAAAGTTTAAATGTTGAAATTGAATTTTGTAGTTTTAACATTTTTATTAGTTAGAGTTTTAAATTTATTTCATACTCAAATATAATGTCAATTTTTTAAAATCGCTTTTACATTTGACAGCTGGGTTTATTTTATTACTGAGAGAATAGCTGTATGCCCTTTATTAGAAAGACAACCAGCTAAAACATAAAAGGAGATAACCTTTGAAACAATAATTTCCACTTCCAGGGATGCATTTTGTGCATGAAGATCTGTGTGTAAATGTTCACTAATATCTCACCCATACTGCAAAAAAATCCCTGGAACAGTACGGATATCGATGTGTTAAAAGATGCCAAGAAATTCAAAATATCCTTATGTTTGATCATACACAGCCAGTTGGTTTGCTGTAGTAGTTTCCAATGTGTGTTAATAATCCAGGGGGCATTTGGCAATGTTCAGGGGTGTTGGGCATTGTTACAATGGAGGGAACAGGGATGGATGTGCTACTAACATTGGGTGGGTGGAGACCAGTGATGATATAAAACATCCAAACTCATGGATTAATCTTCTCCCTCTTGACTGCCAACAAATAATTACCCCAGCCTAAAATATCAATAATGTTAAGATCATGAAACCCTGAATTATAAAAACATCCAGGAAATATGGCAGAATGAGAAAACAACATGCAGAAAAATCTGCTCCATATGAACTCATTTCTGTAAGACAGCCAAAATATCTCTCCCCCTCAGTTTATGTAAATACCTATTAGAACAAAATAGACATAGTATTATAGGGCTACTTAAACATGGAAAAATATGAAAAAACATACTGAAAATTTTAAGGTCATTTATATTACCTCAGTGAGAAAATAAACAGGAAATTGAACCAATAGAGTGAAGAAAAAATAAAAACAAAGCAAGTATTTATGAAAAAGTATGTTTATATTTAATAATACCTAAACAGTTTAAGCAAAAAAACTATAGCTATTTTTAAATTTACTTAAGTTTACTAACCTACTTCCTCACATATTGAGCTATCATTTCTTGTGTTCTAGTCTTTCTCTTTGGGTTTAATTTTCTTACAGCTGAAGTACATCCTGTAAGAGCTTTTAGGAAAGGTTAGTGTATAGTAATCACTTTTAGTTTTTTTATTTCTGAAAACATCTTTACTTTTGTCTTCTCTCTTTAAAAATCAATTACTTGATAATAAAACTTTTGAGTGGCAGATGTTTTGCATCAGCATGCTCAAGAAATCACTTTTCTGCCTTCTGAAACCCAGAGCCACTTGTAAGAAGTCTCTTTGCTATTCTATGGAAGATAATATTTCTTATTCTCTCATAGCTTTTAGAGTCTCTTTGTTCTTCTTCTTGGCTTTATGATCATATAGCTAGCTTTGGATTGCTTTCTGTTCATTGTGCTCTATAGAAGAAGTAAACTTGAATCTGAAAACCATGACTTTATTAATTCTGAAGATTCCTCAGCTGTCATCTTGTAGGTTATTATTTGCCCACCTTCATGTCCACTGAGTAGCCTAATCTGCCTTCTGATTTTACAAAGATAAGGTTTAGATTCATTGAACCTAATGGAGGGAAACTCCTAGCCATGGACACTTGCCTTTGAATCTGTGATTTGACAGATAAGGACTTTCACCTTGAAACAATTCTAGATTTATTTTGATTAGTATATACAAGGGGTCTTATCTTACTTCTGGACAGTTATAGTCAGTTCTCATTAGTTATATTCTGTAAAGTTACCAAATATTTTGGTTTCTACTTATTTTATTTTATTTTTTGGTATTGGGGATCAAACTCAGGACCTTGTGCTTGTGAAGCAGGTGGTGGAACCACTGAGCTAAATCCCTAGTCACCATATATTTTGAATTAACAAATATTGAACCACTGCTCCTAGGGGAAATAGGAACAGGCTGCTGTGAATCTCTGCTAGCAACATTCTTATCAACCACTCAGAACATAATCTTTATATATATCATTCTGTTCAAAGACATTTTAATTAAAAATATGGTTGATTCATTGTCATTGAACTTAGAGCCATTTGTACCTTACTCATGCCTGAACAAGCTTATCTGACCTATATGGTTTCCTCCATACTGCACATCACAACCTTCTTGCTCTTAAGAAAACTAGACAACATTTTAGCACTGTGTGTGTGGAGACTATTTGCAACACTAAAGTCAGCAATAAAGATAACAAAAAAATTCTAAATATGGCACTAAATAACTCACAAAAAGTACACTTATTTGTAGTGAGAACAGAATCTCAACCAGGAAGTTTACATAGAGTGCCTTTGCTTTGCTTTCTTTTTTCCTTTTTCTTTGATTTACTTGCTCTTGTCTTTTCTCTTTTCTTTACTCTCTTCTTTTTATTCCTTTGTGCATGTCTACAAACAACAGAAAAAGGAGTGTGAGTACTGATTTTGAGATTACAAATAAATTTTAGCAAATGAGATAATATGCAAATACAGAACTCAATGAAAATTGAATTTATATATTTATGGTTTTATTTTATTTATTTATTTATTTATTTATTGCTTTATTTGACATTGTTGGGGCCAGGGATTTAGCTCAGCGTTTTGGTGGCCTGCCTTGTAAGCGCAAAGACCCGAGTTCAATCCCGGGTACAAAAAACAAAACAAAACAAAAAAAACAACAACAACCAAAAAACAAAAAAGACATTGTTATACATTACAAGTCACAGAGTTATATCAAAGCTTGACCTTAATCCTTTTGGCTATATGTTATATTTGATTCTTTATGACTTACAATGTTTATGTTCAGTCTCTCAAATCAGGAAAACAGGAAATTATGTAGCACTGTAAAATGTGTTCCTTTATCAATAAAATGTGAGTATCCATTCTACTAACTTGATGAAATAACTTATAGATGCTTGATACAAAGTTCATAACAAATGTCAGCTATAGTTACAATTAATTGTCATAGGTCTTCTAGATGTCAATTATAAATTGTCTTTTAAAGAAAACTATAAAATTGAAAGCAGGACCAGTATAAGGATCTCCTCTTGTGGTTAGTATATTGCAGGCTTTTACACATTCTTTACTATTGATATTTTGGATGGGATAAATCCTTGTTCTAGAAACTTGACTGTTTCTTATAGGGATCTGTAATATTCCTAGACTCTACCTATTAAAGATAAGTATTCCTACTGTTCCAGAAGTTGCAAAAACATAAAATAACATCAGTGATTGGCAAATATCTGCAGGGTTACAATAATTCTTGGCTGAGGACTCCAGATATATTAATACCCAGTTAGTCAATTTTTAAAAAAATGGGTAAACTCTTAGGAAATTGGTATGGCAATCATAATTAGTTTAACAAAATTTTCCTAAATTGACTCTTATGGCTGGAGAACTATTAGTATGAGAATTTCTAATAGGGTAAACACTTTAAACCTGAAGCAACAGACATTTTGAGGGATGTTATTTGGTGGATCCTTCTTTTCATCCAGAATAGAAAGAAAAAAAAAAAACTTATGCACCTCGAAAACAATGTATTTTCTGATCAACCAGATACTTTAGCAATTAGTACAGACTATATGGAAAAATAGTACATGCTTACCATATTAGTAAGTCCTTTATATAGTTACCTTAAACAATTCTCCTTGTCTTATAAAGGATATTAGTAAAATTTTTAAAATATTGATTTAAGCTGTTAAGTAACTTTGTTAAGGTCACAATGTAATATGCTTTCAAGTGAAAATTAACTTTCTGACTTTGAAATTCATTTTCCTTTTAAATGATTACTTAAAGATCAGCACAAATATATTGAAACTAAAGGACTTAGAGGAAATACATTTACATTTCTGTTTATATATTTGCCATACTGAAAATTAAGATTAAAAAAGCTACATGAAGAAACAATAACACCGATCAGGTCAAACGATCAGCATTAGAGGGTTGTTACATCAGTAATTCTTCTTCATTTTTGAAACATACTAGAACAAAGAAATTAGTTCAAAGATTGCTATCTGGAGAGGCTTCACATACACTTTCCCATTTCACTCATACCCACTTTCCTGATTAAGATACATATATACATATATGTTACATAGGCAAGCAAAATGAGCATGGTATACAAATTTAGTATTTTTGAAAGTAAAATTGTAATAAAAAAGCATTGCAGTTGCCTAAAAGTTTTATGTCTTCCCTGAGCATTTTAATAGTTTTTGTCAAAACTTAAACATTTTTAAAATATGAGGTTTAAAAATTAGGAGTTCATGTTCAGGTACAATGAATATGAGCATCATGAAATTTGCATGGTTAATATTGGACAAGTCACGGACATTGAATAAAATTTCTTTGGTTATTTTTATCCCCTTAAACTTCCTTGATTTCATGAATTAAAATGGTGTGCTTTTGGCCTCCTGGCTGCTGCTGTACCTGGATTCACACTGCAGAAGCATAGGGTGTCATAAAGATGGAGCAGAAGTGAAGATCAGTAAGAGGGCCTTGCTCCTTCTAAGTCCCCATCCTGGAAGGTAATGTTACTATATTATTCACTATAAACATATTTTGGGCTAGTCCTTGATTTTGATTTATTTCACATAGTTAAAGATGATAGGTTAATAACTATCAAAAATTGTCATCTTCTAAGCTGTGCTTGATTCTATTGTTGCTGATTGTGTCACTTGGGCTAGTGTTGTGATTGTTCAAAAATGTAATTGCCCCAAAGTCACTAGAGACTCAAAACGTTAAGACCAATCATTTCACAATGTTTCTAAATACAAGCAACAAAGATTCTTACAATAAGCAGTATTGAAGTATCAACCCAGGAATTAAACCAAGAATTGTACCAACAAAATAATAATTGAAATGAAAAGACATTTAAGCAAGACACAGTCTTCCAGCTTATCAAAGGCAAATTCCAGGGGAATCAATGTGCAAAAGTCTCATAATCAACCACCTGGACACCTTGAACTGATACCACAGGAAATAACAAAACAGATGAATGCAGTTCTAGAAAATCTCAAAACAGAAATAATTTCCCAGATAACTACAGAGATGAGCAGAATAAGAGTCTCTAGAAGAGAAACAGATAAAAAATAGATGAGTTCAAGACCGTGATGGAAGTCATGAATGCTCAGCCTAAGAAAGAAATGGAAACCATGAACACTCAACAGAGGAAAGAAATGAAATCCATGAAACAGATTCAAACTGACATCCAGGAGATTAAAGCTCTACTGAAAGTATTCATAGCAGAATGAATGAATGAATGTGACAATAGAATATCAGGTATAGAAGACAGGATGGTGGTCAGTGACCATGAAATGAGAAATCTCTTAAAAATAGTAAGGGACCATGAGAAATCAATCCAACTGCACCTAGATAATGCAAATAATAATATAAGATTGATTGGAGTCCACGAAAAAGCAGAAGAAAGTACAAATGACATTAAAAAAAAAACTGTTCACAGAATTAATGATAGAAAACTTTCCAAACAGAGCAAAAGAACTTGCCATACAGATAAGTGAGATAAGTGAGGCATATAGGACTCCAACTAATCATGATAAAAAACAACAACAACAACAACAAAAAACTATACCTAGGCATATAATAGTCAAAATCCTGGAAACCCAACAGAAGAACAAAATAGTACAAGCAGTTAGAGAAAAGAAACAAATTGCATGCAAAGGAAAGCCCATCAGAATCACAGCAGACTTTTCAACACAAATTCTCAAATCAAAGGAAAGCCTAGAGTGAGGTATTTCAAGCCTTAAAAGAAAACACCCTCTAACCAAGGCTGATATATCTTGCAAAACTTTCAAAATTGATGGAGAATAAGTACTTCCACAACAAAAATCACCTGATAAATTTCATGAATACCAAACCAGAACTCCAAACAATTCTAAACAATATCCTAGAAAAAGACAATGAAGTTGACAATTCCAAGAGGCCCAACAGAGAAAATCCATCAAACAAGACAAGAAACTATTAGGGAATGGGGGAAAAATCAAAAAGTGCCAACAACAGGACAATAACATGACAATGATAAGTCAATACATATCAGTTATAACCATCAATGTTAATGGCCTCAATTCACCAATCAAAAGAAATAGACTGGCAGAATGGATTAAGAAGCAAAATCCAACAATATGCTGTATACAAGAAATGCACCTAGCTCAAAAAGAAACTCATAGACTGAAAGTAAAAGGACATAAAACAGTTCCATGCAACAGGAACCTGTGAAAAAAGCAGGGGTGGCTATCTTATTTGTAGACAAAGTAAATTTCAAACCAAAACTAATTAAGAGATACAAAAAGGTCACTACATCCTTGTAAAGGGAACAATCTAAGAGGAAGAGATGATAATCATAAATATATGCACCAAGTACTAATGCCCCCAACTATACAAAACAAATATTAAGGGACATGAAAAACCGTATAAGCACTAATACGATTGTGCAATACAATACTCCATTGTCACAAATAGACAGATCATCTAGACAAAAAAATCAACAATGAAATACTAGAACTGAACCAAGCTTTTGAACAAATGGGCTTAATAGATATCGATAGAATGTTCCGCCCCACAAGATTAGAATATACATTCCTTTCGGCTGCACACAGGTCATTCTCAAAAAAGTGGATGCACATTAAGGACATACTTTTAAGTGAAATTAATAGGACACACATGTGTAAATACTGAATATAAAAGCATAAATAAGGATCAAAATGTATAACTGATTTGTGTCATAGGAAGAAAAATTCTAAAGGAGTAGTGGAAGTGAGAGGGGTAGGTAAAAGGTAAGAAGGGGTAAAAATACTGAAACAAAGTCTTTGTAAATAGGGAAGGGTGGAGGGGTAAAGAGAGGGAAAGGGGATGGGGCAAAAATAAGTGCCAAGATATGTTATATAAAGGTACAAGATCCCAACAATGAATGTAACTATATTGTATACCTAAACTGTACCAATAAACTTAATGGAAAAAAATAAAAATAAATAAATAAATAAATGGGATTATGGTGGTAAGGTCAGAATCTAGCAATGTAATACTTACAAAACATATTGGATACAAAATTTGTATTAAAGCTGATTAATGAGACTCAAATATTACAGAGACAAGCTAAAAATCTTATAGCATTCTATACATTTTATTTACGGATTTGAATATTTGAGAGTACAATATGCTAAAACTGTTTAGGTTTCCAATGGCTAAATTGAAATAAATGATTTTTGAAAGTAAAATGTCTGATCACATAGGCCCTTTTATAATTTTGCCATGTCTTGTATAATCAGTATTTGTAGGACTAAGGACAAGCAAATCTAGTATGTATTTCTTATAATTTATGTAATTATGTACACTAATAATTTCCCCTCCGAAGGCCAAAACTTTAAGCTAATTTGAAGAGAATTACAGTGGAACATTTGATAAAACCACAGATTTTATATTTATTTACTTAATTTTTGGGGGGATTTGAGACAGGGTTTTACTATGTAGTTGGGACTGACCTAGAACTTACTTATGTAGTCCAGGCTGGTCTCGAACTCATAGCTATCCTCCTGCCTCAACCTCCCGAGTTCTGGGATTACGAGCGTGAGCCACCACGCCTGGCTCCACAGATTTTTTTGATCAAACACACGTGAGCTAAAATTTTCAACTTTTCATTTTGCTTTTTCTTGTTGGAAACTAAGAAGAACCTTCTTCTGTTTTTCTCTTCTTTGGCCATGTGTTTCTGGTTTTCTTTGCATTCAACACTAGTCATTAAACACTGAGACTAACTTCTGCTTCTGCAAAAAGTCAAAAAGAAGTTCTTCAGTCAATCAACTTCAATTGCTTTGAATCATTGCTAATACCTCAGGGGATCTATCAATATATGAAAAGACTTGAAATATGGTGAGTCACTTTTGAACAATAAGGTTAATAAAAGAAAATCTAGGTGGTTTGTAGTCAGTGTTAGCAAGGGCATTTTAAGGGAAATGACTTTCGAATATGCCTGTTATTTTTCCCTTTGAGCTGTAGACCGGCTTTGTTTGTTTTGTTTTGTTTTTCCTTAGGAAGGAGGTAACATTTCTTTGCAATATGACCAGGAAAACCTTTCTTTCCACTGAATCAAATATTTTCATAACTTCTAATCTTCAATTCACAATTGACAAGGCAAATGGAATTGTAATAAATTTAGGTGCATGACAGTTCTCATGGAACCCAAATTATGTCTTTTGCAGCGGTTGAAATGAAGCAGAAAAGTCAATCATACAATGCCTACCACTTGCAGTGGACAGTGTTTTGAGTTTTGTTCATCTTTCTCTTACTCTGGAAATCCAGCATGTCCTCATCCAGATTGGGCAGCTGAGTGCAGATGTTGCCAAGTCCCACACCCACAGTTATTTGATTCATAAAGGGGCAAATTTACCCCCTCTTAAGCAATCAAATCTTTTCCCTGAAAATTGGGAATTAAGAGAATTTAGTCTTCCCTGGATGTTTCTGAAGGATAAAATAAGAATTTAGCAGCAGAAGCCAGTGGCTATTTCCGACTTTTTTCCTACTAGTTAGAAGTAAAAGCTACATGAAGTAAGAAAGAGAATAATCCCCCATGCAGAAAGAAATCAAATGAAAACTACGCAGACTATTTTCAAGGTACTTTATTTCAAGCATTCCTATTTCTTATTGTAGTTCATTCCTATACCCTGAGACATCCAAATAGCCTTATTCCCAGTCTGCCTCCTCATTTAATCTAAATTCAGGTGAGTTTTCATTTTTCTGTACTCAAAAGAATTCTAAGGAAAAGAGACATCTTTTGCTTAGACAGCATACTTTTTGGGGAAGAAATTAACCCTCAACCCCCACACACATTCATAACATGTATATTATTATTGGGAACTAATATAACAGTGGAGCTAGAAAACTTTAATTCAAATTATTATATTTAAGGCTTTGTTCTTGAGATGATCAAGAGAATACAGGAACCAGTAAAGTGAAAGCCTTTCTTATGTTCGTAACTTGATGTAATGTGTTATGGTGATTAGAGGAGACAGATTTTGGACAACACTGATAATGATATGAAAGTAGCTATTTACACTGATCTATAAAATTTTGTTTGCCTTTCTTTTCCTTGTTGTTTTTTTCTGCCACCAACCCAATATCAAACTGATCCCTTGGGTCTGCTATACTGAAAAGATTCTAACTTCCTGACATTTTACTTTTCTGAAGTATCATAGTCAGGAGAGCAGGATGAAAGTTATTAAAGTTACAGGCCACTGTTTTGGTCAATGACTGAATGAATGATCAAGTAAGCAAATCAAGATGAGATGTTCTATAAATGTCATATTCTATATTTGCTACAGCAGAAAATGTTGTCTTCTACTTTACTACCAATCCATCTACTTACAGAACATAAAATTTCAAAAATGTAAATTCGTTGTCATTTACTCTAGAGTTGTTTAGATTCTAGTTACATGAAGTGTAGGTCAGAAATCAGAAACAGCTATTGCATTTATATCATTTTGGGAATTAAGTGTAGAATCTGAAGCCTCACCCCACCAGTCCAATAATAACTTGTAATTAGAAATGAAATCCCCAAGTATTACAATGCACATTATATTGTTACAGAAGTATTGGCTTACATGATTATTTACTGTTGTTTTAAAATTATAGACTAAAACTAAGACTGAAAAACTATCATGTTACATTTTTCATTTAAACTGCAACATTTATTACTTGCCACAGACATTTATGACTAATTTTGGTGTTACATCTTAAGAATTGGTAATGAGATGAGATTGCCACTAAACCTAAATATTGACAAACGTGACATTGAAAACATAATGACATTTTTAAATAGAAATATTCACTATAGGGTATCATATAAATAGTGCTGTTATGGGATTTGTTTATAGGAAATCCATTACCATTAAGCTAAATGAAATGCAGCAGTTTACAAAGGTATCTAAGGTACTAGTTTTTCTGTTTGTTGATGTTTTTATATAGTTTTGACATTATTCAAGGCACATAATTTGGTTTAGAACATTTGAAGGTTTAATGTATTCGCAATATCATATTATTTCTTGATACTAATAGATACCAAACCAAGAAAAATCACCAACTGCATCAAGAGTTATGCATAAATATCCTTGAGTGTGCCATTATTTCAAATCTAGATGTTGTCATAATACCATTATCTTTTAGAATTAAAGCTGTATATTGTGTTACTTGACTGTAGCTTTTAGAGGGAAGCAATATTTATCAATCATTCAGTTACAATGAATTAGAATGCATATATAATTATCTATGTATATCTATAATTACCTGAAATTAGTCACAATTTTTAGAATTTATAGGTAAAGTATTCATATTAGTACCATGTAACCTAGACACTGATTACACAGAATTTCCCAATTCATTCTTCTGTTGTACCAAATTAGCTCATTATCTAAAGCTTGATGAAGCAAAATTTCTCCCAACAATTAAATCCAAGGACAAAGTTACTATGGTATTTTTTTTTCAAAAAGGAACTTTAAAGTTTCAATCCTTTCACCAAACACTTCCTATATTCCTGCATGAAGAAGAATTCTAATTATTGCGTGGGGAAAAACAAACATGAACTACAATGAAATATACCTTTTTTCCTGTAGACCACAAGTAGAATATGTGAATATAAGTTGGTTTTTGTGTGTGCAACCATCATTTACAAGAAAGGCTTATTGTTTTAATCCTGTCATTTTCTATGTATTTCAAGCACAGAATATGACTTTTTATATCTAATACAGGTGGCAGTAAGACTTATATTTCTTTGATATTTTGTTATATGATTTGCTAAACATTTCAATTTCATTACCTTATTGAATTTCCTGAAATGTCTATAAGTTAGATAATACTGTGTTATTTCCATTTTGCCTAGTAGAAAACAGAGAGGGAGCAAGTTTTTGATATTTTCTTCACAATAACAGAGTTAATAAATAGTGGACTCTGATATCATAAGCAGCTTTCAAGTTGTGTGTGTGTGCGTGTGTGTGTGTGTGTGTGTGTGTGTATACATTGCATACTCTTGATTCTTTCAAGTAGCGACGAATAAACACCTTATGAAAACATCTTTTGTAATGGTAGAAGGAAGTCCATTTTGGGAGCATCATTCCTGAACACAAAAGCCCCTAACAGCCATCAGAAGGGTAAAACAATTTATATTGAGCTTATGTGCTTCTCCACAAGCAAAGATCTCTGCTTATGCCTACTTTGTAATAGAGGATAAGTTTTCACACAAGCAATACTAGTCTATTAGCACAAGTTACTGTGCCATGACAGTACAAAGACGAACACTTCTCCAAGGATAGAAAATGAAAAGAAAGTTTGAGTTTGTTGAACACATCTATCAGAGTGCGATTACTTCCTTTTTATATCTTTCCCCACTCTACTGCAACTTTCTTTTCCAGAGGATGCCTCTGAGTGTTCCTCTCTGACTTGATGATTTTTCCTGGAAAAATAATAACATCCAGGCAGGCCTAAGATAGAGAGGCCTACCTCATAGTAGCTGGGGGTACCAGACACTCACTTTTTTTTCATTATTCCACAGCCAAACTTTCAAAGGAGAAAATGGAAGTCAGGGGACCACACTACTTCCCTGAGGGCTTTTAAAGTGACTAAAGTATACTTTGTTTTGCGCTGGCTTGGGTCCTGTTAAAATAGAGGAGTGTCTATTTTTATCTAATTGGGTTAGAGTTGGGCTCCCCACGGAATCATAAAGAATGGGAATCTAGAACATCATTTTGAGGTAGTTTCAACTGAAAGAACATTAATGCTTGAGGCTCGAAACAGGGGTTGTGTTTGTCTCAGAAGATTTAGAGCCTTTTATGTAGAAGATTCCCCCCACTGCCCTTTATTGTTAACTAATACAAGGACTATTGATGTTTGTGTGTCCTTTTTTATTGTAGCATCATGAAGTTACGCTTGTGCCGAAATTTTATATTTTCAAGTAGTTTTTAGGATTTTGCAGAATTTATACATATTTAGACTGAGTCATCACTCTCCACCTCCTGCTTTTAACACGTTTGTAACTGGGAAGAACTAGTTCATTTGAGCCAGACTAATCACACGCTGCCTGCATTAATATTCATTTGCATAAATTATACTGATGTGTACTTCACATCTTTACCTCCTTTTCTTTACACCCTTCTTCCAAAGCCCACCCAGCTGTACTTCCTTGAAAACAAAAGAAAAGAAATAAAAGAAATAAAAACAATCCAGGCCCAGAGCTGTATCGAGGATAGTGACAGCTAAGACTCAAACTGCTGACAATTTTCTGAGTGAAATAATGGACACTCTTCTGAAGCAGACGCTTTATAAATTAACAGGCTAATAATAAGGAAGTGATCAAAACATTACTGCAGGGCCAGAGATTTAGCTCAGTGGTTCCACCACCTGCCTCTCAAGCACAAGGTCCCGAGTTCAATCCTCAGTACAAAAAACAAAACAAAACAAAACAAAACAAAAACCACACAGTACTGCAATTAATAGAGTTAATACTTAGCAACGTCGTTATTCTCTACACACTCCAGTGGAAATGATAATCCTTCAGTTTGGCCAGGTGTGGAGAATGTACTCCTTGTGCACTGTAAACTGTTACCATCCTGTGGTGTGCTAGTCTCCACCTGTAAATCATCATTACCCAGGTCTGTGTTTAGTGATGTCACACCTGTTATCATCAGCACTGTTTGTGTCTTTACAAATTCATGACATTATGCTCAAAGTTGGCCACATATTTACCTAAGGCAACTTCAAAATTCCTGGAAAAATGTCTTGGCTAAAGTGCACAGTTCATATTTCCTGGCTACACAAATCAGTATTTGAGTCAATAATGGCTGAACAAATAAATCGCTATATATAATAAAATTAAAGCTTTATCTATTTTCATACATGGAGTTCTCTTTAGACACAGGTGCATTTAATGTAGAGTAGCTCTTGCGAGAAATCACAGCATGCTATTTCCTAATAGTTGAGGAGATGTTTCGTGTGGTAAGAGAATTATTAGAGAGAGTGTGAAACACAAGTTCCAGGTGAAGTACTTGCTGACGTTGAAAACATAAACCAGTTATTTCTATTTCAGAGACCAGTTTCTCATGTGAATATGCAGAGAATTATATCCACTTTTAGTTCACTGTGACAATTATATGGAGACAGCCTGTATTTAAAGATGACAGTAGTTAATAATACTATAAAAAGCACTTGCTATTACATTTATTGTTATTTTAAATATAATAATTTGAAGATAACAGATTTGCCTAAATATGAAGTGGCTGAAGTTTAAAAAAACAGATTTTTCAGTGATGAAGTCTTGAGTAGTTCATTTAGCCACACTGAGAATAAGTTCAATGAATAGAATCTCCCACTAAGATTCAGAATTCAAGTACAATTAGTCTATCTACTTCTGTTACACAAGGGTAAAATTTATTTTCAGTTGTCTAGCTAACACTGGCAATTAAATTTGGCTAAATAAGTGACTTATTAAGTAAATTTCTAAGACCAGACAAAAGTATTTTCCTAAATATGAAAGAACTGGTCCACGTGCCTATTTTGGCCTTTACTGTCACCTCAAAAGAATAGAAGTGGCTATGTAACAACGTTATTATAAAAATGTGATGTCAAAAACAAGCATGCAAAAAATCACCAGAGAAAGCTTTGAGAAAAATTAAAAAGATTACTGAGATTCATTCCACTACCTTCCTATGAATGAAAAAAGGGTGTTATAAGAGGAAGAAGGAAGTAGAATGAATGGGAAAGAATGAAAAATTGAAAGAGGAAAAAACAGCACAGAGATGAAAGTACATTTTTGGAAAATATTCTTATGTACTTTTGAATGCATTGTGATATTGTGAAGTCATATAACTCTGCTACTCATTCTTTTTTTCCCCCAAAGCCCTAACATTTGAAAAATAGATTAAGGTTGATGCTCACATAATTTAGAGAGAATTTAGGTCTTAGGGAAAATCAGTCTCTAGAAATTGTACCATTAGTTAAGATTATACATAAAATCCAATTGCTCAATGAAGCAATGAAACAGACCAGAGCCATATGCAGCCCACATCAACAAATAAGAACAAGCACCATTGTTGATGAACAGCGGGTGATATACATATGAGGCATAAAACTTCCTGAGGGGCATGAAATGGCTATGCCAGGCCACAGAGTGACATCAAATTGCACTTGAAATTATGCTGCATTCTAGCATACTATGTAAAGCTATTATCTCTTTACAATTCATGTTTCATTATTAATGTGGTAAGGTGTAAAGGAGAGCAACGTCCTCGAAGTTGAAAGGGGCTCTACTTCTTGGGGAAATTTGTCAGTTTTTTTTTTCTTTAATAGGTAATTGTGGGACGATTAAGCTCGATTATGTCCATTTGGTTGTTAGGGGTTCAGTCTGGAGAAATGGTGATGCATACTTTTGAGTATGTCTGCATAGGTCATGGAGACGTGAACATGGGGGCCTACATCTGCTCCCTGGTCCCTTGCAACCTGTCACTGCTCCCCTGCTCTGCTTCCTGACCATGACAAATGAAGCAGCTCAGTTCTAGCATACCCTTCTGCCATGATGTTTCTGCCTTACAGCCATCTGACCTTGTACAGAATCCCCTTAAAACATGACCCAAATCAAATCTCACTTTAAGAAGTGAGTGTCAGAAATTTTGTCCAGCATTAGGAAGTTGACAAAAACACTATGGGATGATGAGGATACTCACTATCTATTTTGACTTAGGAATATCTTTCCTGATCACTTTTTTTTATACTATAAATTGCTATGGATCAAGCGATCAATAAGAAAGATCACTTTGTTGACCTTTCTGCTGCTTTGCAGAAATGCTTCTGCCTTTTAAAGGTAATAATTTATCCATATTACCTGACACATACTATGTGCTTCAAATGAATACATAGGTGCCTTAAAAATACAAACTGACACATGTTTAGCCAATTTTCAGTATTTTATTTTTTTAATTTAAAAGTTTAGGCTGGAATGTTAGGTCCAAAAACCCTTTAAACTGAATTTTGTCTCTATTCTATAGTGTCAAATATTCCCCTTTTGAAAAACACTATTTCATGGATGAGGTTTTTAGTAAGTGGGGCAAAACTCCTAACCTCCACACCTGAAGGAAGAGAGGTTTATTTTGGCTCATGTTTTCAGAGGGCTTATTCAGAACCCTCTGAAGGAGGCCAAAATGTCATGATTGAAAGCCCTGGAGGAGCTCTGCTCATGGTTTCCAGGAAGCAGAGAGATCAGGAAGAGCCAGAGAAAAGCCTTCCCTCCACCGGCTTGCCCCACTGACCTACTGCCTCCAACCAAACCCACTTCCTAATAGCACATTCAACTATGGATTTGCCAATGGATTAATATGCTGATGAGTGAAGTAACCTCATTATCTAATCACCATTGAAAGCTCTACTTCTGAACACTTGAGACTTTTGTAGGATATTTTAGAACTAAAGTATAACAACTGTTTTTAAGAAATAATATAGTAAGTAGTACATCCTCAATTTCACTACTGAGCCATCTCTCAATGTACTAAGATGTAAACCTAATGTAATTAGTATTGCAGAAGCAAACTCAACTGAATCATATATCAGTCAGGATTCAGGATGCAGAAATCCGCCTAAGCATTTTAAACAGATAATTTAACGCAAGGCTTTGATGACATAGGTAACATGAAAACTTGCAAAGTTAAAAAGAGAATGGGTAAGCAACGCAGAGATTATTAACAGCAGACTCAGCCACCATATGTAGGGTGCAGAGAGAGAAGAAAAAAATAATTTCTGAAGCCTACAAGGCGTTGTCAAGCAGTTGCCTGACAAAGGCTGCTGAATATATAGGACTTCAGCCATCTCCCATATACAGGCTTGAGGCAGGTCTTGCAGGTAAAACAAAAACAAAAACAAAAACAAAAACAAAAAAAACTAAAAAATACCCTAACTTCTGCCTTCTTCTTTGCCAGAGTAGGTAGAATACACAGGAGAATTTGATAGTCAAAGAAAAGCCAAGTTAATATATCCATATATGTGATGTTCTTTAAAGCTGTCTGTTTGAAAAATTCTACATTTGCTCTAATGATAATTCTATTGCACAGTACATTTTATATCTTTACTTAGAGTTCTCACTATCCAAAGAAGAAAGATCTGTCTTTCTCAAAGCCCGTGAATAGCATAAGTTCATTTATGTCCGTTTTTACTGTCATAATTACTGCACATGATAACATGACTGTAATGTGCCTATGCTGTAAAATGTGAATCACCAGATGTTGATTGCCAGAAGATTAGAGCTGTCTGTGCTAAAAAGTTTCAAGCGCTCTCCCATTAAGGAAGTGAAGGATGATATAGTTTTGACTGTATTCATTATCAGAAATCTCAATTTTTATCATAAGCAAATGGAAATTCATAACATATTTTTAAACTACTAACTTCTAATGGAGCACAGATTAGGAGTTTAGGGCCAATGAATGGTGACATAAAGAGAAAGCTAAGGTGTATTAAATACCTCCTGTGTGCTAAGCAATATGTGGGTGCTTGGCATTTATTACCTTATAATATTATGAGGCATAGATTATTATTAATATGATCTAATATCTCTTTCCTCCTCTTTGCAAATGTATACCATGAATATTTTGAAGGGACACTATGTTGCAGTTCACCACTGTGGCACAGCCCAAAGGATGAAAGATTATGTGGAGTCAACGTCCAATTTAAACTGCAAGAAAACCCAGGGGGACTGCCCTGAACCAAGACCATTAGCACGAGTGAGTCAAATAAAGACAGCCCTGAACTGAAACTTTTTATTGATAGAACTAGGAAGCAAGAATAAAGGAAGAAATAACAGCATCTGGAAGGGAAGCAGGGGACAGAGAAAAGATGGAAACGTCAAGGTGTCAAGTTATGTGACTGTTCCATGACTGACCTGAGGGCCAACCTAAGTGATAAATCAGAGTACGTGCAGAATGAGGGCCAGAGCCCTCGCTCCCTAAGGCAGTGCATTTCAATCCCACTGTGACTTGTGGCCTAGTAGGTTATCTTTTATTTTCTAATTGCATTTTGGGAGGTTTTGGACATGTGGCTCCACAAGTCTCTTACCTCTGCATATCCATCTCATACACACCTGTAACCAATGGCCCCACAGAGCTACTTGTAGCTTTATGTATTTGTTTTGTTTTTCTCAAATATTTTCAGCATTGTTTATGTGTGCATTTTTGTGAGCAACTTTTAAACTTAAAAGAATGAGATAGGACCTAATTTATACAGATTACTTTTTCTCAAAGTAGAATTCTGAATTTTCATATATTACATTGTGAATTTTTCTAAGACAGACCGTTTTATTATCACTCCCCTATCTGCTAACAAGTGCGTGACTTTAGGGTGTGTGCGTGTATGTGCCTGTATGTATGCACACCTAAATGCACAGGTCTATTTGTTATTTCAGTTACGCTCACCTAGTCATATGCCATGAAGAAGTTTCTGCAGTGGTAGCTGATCATTCTTCTGCTTCTCAGTCATTCATGTAAGTGTGCACACTTATTAAATAAGAAAGTGTGAGCCGGACATGGTGATGCAAACTTGTGGTCCCACCACTCTGGGAGGCCGAGTAAGAGGATTGTGAGTTCAAGCCTATCCTGAGAAACCTAGAAATTCAGCATGCCTCTGTCTCAAACAAAAGCATTTCTGACCTGCTTTCTTTTTCTCCTAAGAGAATATTCTCCTAAGAATAAAAGTTCATTGACTTGAGCATTGTATTTTCACACTGTAACTCAAAGTAACATATTTAACTTACAAAAATTCTCTTCCTAATTACCAAAGGACAAAGATTTTTAAAACTCATCTTTGTATTTTTTTGGGGGGGCTTGGCTGTAATTGTTCTAATTCTACGGTGCCCTTACTCCCTAAGACAATAAATAAAATTTATAAAATAAAGCAGTCTTCTGCATACCAACGGAATGTTTCAGCCTACAAAAGTCTGACAATTCTGATAGTTCTCTCACATTTTTTTAATAAAGTGGGATCTCTAATTTTAGAGTAAACTTTCTTTGTCTTAGAACAGTAAGGTTGTGAGGAAGATCAGCATGGTCTCTCAACAATTCTTGTCAGTGGAAAACGTGTTTGTGTGTTGCTAGTGACACCATAAATCTCTCACTGGGGACCAAAGCAGATGACTCTGAAGTTCATTGTTTAAGAGTCTTAATGATTATTTTGCTTGGCTTGGGACCATGCGAAGGCACAAACAACTTCTGAGAGGCATTTTGCTTTGGTAATTTTGTGTTGTTGAGATCACAGTGAGAAGCTGGGAGCTCTGCAGACTATGGAACAATGAGATAACATATATAAAGCCAAGCTGCTACCTGGAGGTAATTCTCTCTTGCAAACTAAAAAGGTATTTGGTAATCAGCTACTGCTAATGTGTCTTCATGATAATATATTCTTGTCTTGAACACAACATCTTTTTCTGCTAACATATTCCTTCTGGCATTCCTGTCTCTATCTACCACTCAATTATATATGCATCAATTCATGTTTTCACATTGTGTGTTTTATTCACACCCTGCTCTTCACTTGAAACACTTAACCCAACAATGTTTTATTTATCTCTGCTCAGTATTGTCTTCATACAGGTGCAAGTTTAGTCAAGAACTTCCTAAACACCCCGTAATCACACATCGGAGAAAATCCACTTGATTTCATTGGATGTGTTTGATAAAATAACCATTTCACTAAGAAGGACAAAATATCAAGCAAAGCAGCTTTTTAAAAATTTAATTGAGTGCATGAGTGACTTGTCTGTTGAGATCAGCCAAAATACTATTTAGAATAGAAAAGACTCTGGGAGACGAATACTAAACTATTCTGTTAATTTAGATGTGTTACTCAGCTTTCTGTCACTGACAAAATACCTGAAATGATAGTCAATTTAAAAGGAAGACAGACTTTATTGTTGTCCATGGATTCGGGGATGTCAGTGCGTGGTGTTGGCTCTGTTTGTGATGGCGCAGTGTGATCACGGCAGGAGCAAAGAGAGTGAAGGTGTTGTTCAACTCTGCTAGGAGGGTGGGAGGGGACATAATTTTCTACAACCAGGCCCCACATCTTCAGGATTCTATCTGCTCCCAGTAGTACAGTGGACTGGGGACCAGGCCTGCCTTACATACATGGGCCTTTGGGGGGAACAATTTCAGATCCAAGCTATGTTAGACCAGTACTTTGCAACAAAGGGCTGGTAAAATGCCGCTTCCTTGATGCTAGAAGGAAGGTAAGGATGATTGAGTTCTTTTTCTTGAACTTAGTGAATTTCCCCCCATTGTAAACTTCTGCATGTTTATCCATCAGAGTAGCAACTGGACCTGGGACTGAGTAGTTCTGTGTTATTTCCTAGGTACTTTCTGTGTCTGTCATGTTCCTGGAAGGCAACCTGCCACTGCAGGTTCAAATAGAACATCTTAGTGGCTATTGTGACACATACCACTCACTTGCTTTTCTTTGAATCAAGAAGACTTCACAGCTTATTTACTAATTATTCCTCCTTCCTGACAGATGCTGCAATGGAAATCAATACTGAGTTTTACTGATGCTTTGATCTTTTAAATTTTACACCTTAAAAGCAAAATTTCTGGAAACAAACCCTGTGTATATCATCGCCAAAAGTGAACAGAGGAGGAAGAGGATTTCTCTGTGTTATTCAGTAATATTCTTTTCTTTTTTAGTAGGGGATTAAATCTTTTGTAACCTTCCTAAACTTTTGTTACCTTTGTAATTTAAAGTGACAAGTTAAATGCTAATGCAATTGATAGAGGTGAGTAACTGGTCAATGACCAGCCTGATCAGACTGCATAATGCAGCTGAAATTGCTAAAATATGCAGGCCCATTGTAATTTTGACAGAAAACAGTTTTCTGCTGGGCTTTATATCTCCCCGGGTGATATTAAAAGCCAGGAATGTTGTAAGTACCACATTTCTTTGGAAGAAAGTTGGAAGACCTCAGCAACCTAGATATGTTTTTTAAAAAATAAAAATCCAAGTATCTTGAAAAAAAAATTTTTTTTTTTTTTTTTTTTGTACTGGGGGTTGAA
>NW_022900940.1:9373059-9379307 GCF_012274545.1 Fukomys damarensis
TTTTTTTTTTTTTTTTTTTTGGTACTGGGGATTGAATTCGGATCCTTGCGCTTGTGAGGCAGGCCATCAAACTGCTGAGCTAAATCCCCGGCCCTCAAGCATCTTGAAATTTTACCTGTGTCTCTTTTGGGTGGGAGATTTGATGGTGGATTATCATCCTGCAATTAAAAAACTTTTATTCATTCTGCTCCCTCAATTAAATTGCAACTTTTATTAGGTAAGCATCTGATTTTCTGTTATGGTCTAGATTCTCTAAGGTTAAATAAATAGGGCATTTTGAGAGTTATTGAGTAACCGAGTGATGGGCAATGAGTATGGGGAAAGAGTGTGTGCATATTTACTAGGCAACATTTAAGAAACCAAATTCACATTTATCTCAGTGACTCTGGTTGAACCCAGATGTCTGTTCAAGTTTAGCATGAATAGACATCCACCATTATCTGCTACCTAAAAGTAATTCCATTCTTTTGATTACATCCCTTTTATTTCTATTCTTTCTATTTCTAATAAATGTCCTTCATTGGAGAGGGCTAGATCACTATTATCTCATTTTCTCATTTGTACAGTAGTTTTAAAAAAACACTTACCCTGAGTACATTTACCACTGCATATCAGAGTGATGGACAGGGCTCACAGTCACAGACAGGTGTAACTTGCAGGATTCTGTGCAAAATGAAATTGCAAGTGGCTGAAGGTATAGCATTACAGCAACTGTAAGGCCTTTCTAAGTTTTGGCTCTGTGCCATGGCATGGGCCAAATGGCCATAAATCTGGCCTTGGCTCCTGGCTAGATCAGTGGAGCAAATCTAGATTTTTAAACAACTCTTGCCCTGTCAGAATTAGATAACTTCCTTTGGGAATGGTTTGAAAATTATTTTGATAGATTGGGAACAGAATCTGCTATCAGTAAGAATTACATAAATTAAGCACATTAAGGTAGTTTTAACTCCAACTTACATTTTCGGTTGTAGTGTTTTCTGGGCTCTCTGATTAGATTTCTGGCCTGTTTCTCACAGCTCTCCTAAATGTGTGTTGGTCAGTAATAAATGGATCACTAAGTAATTTTTTTGGTCATCCAACTCATTCACTTGATACAATTTCATACATTTATGATCACATTCATTCTGTTACTTAATAGCTAGGTAAGAGATAATATAATTTAGTAGGCTATACTTAAGGAATTTTGATATGAGTGTGAATTCAGACTACTGCACTTCTTGTTCTGGTGAAATACTTAAGTTCCTTCTCTGTAAAATGGGAAATATATATAGGCAACATTGAATTTTAATTAGAATATCAGGTATATCTCTGTGACAAGCATTTAGCAAATGATATCTTTGATTATGATAATATAAAAGCAGGTTGTTTCCCTAAATGCCAATTACTGCAAATTTTTGTTAAAGTTATCACAAATGATATCTTTCAAAACTGAAATAGGATGGTTAAAACAGTGAAAGTTTGGACTCTTTATCAGATGAGAAAGGATATAAAATGAAACAGTGAATGATATCAAACATCAAAAATGAATATAGCATGCATGGCAATTTTCTTTAATAATACTATTATGGACTCTTAACTGAGAGGTTTAATCGGTGTGTGTGTTTGTGTGTGTGTATGTGTGTTTTTCATAAAAGAAAAATTTGTCTTGTTAATAATTGTATTTTCATTTAGGAGACCAATTATTTAAATAAACATCAGCAAGAAAATTAAGAGATTTACTCTGGATGAAGAGTACAAAAGTAAATAACTAATACTCTGTGGAGAAAAAGGAAAGAACTTAATCTGAAAAACCTTGTGCATTAGCCAGTTAACATATTTGCTTTGTGCAAAATGATTTCCATAGCAATGGGAATTTGGAAGTCTCAAAGCAATTTAATTCTAAAATTTTATCTCATTTTCCTAATATATTTCATCTTGATAAAAGGCCAAAAATTCTTGATACCAAAAGATATAAATATCAATAGATAAAATTTTTGCCAAAAATGTATTTTAAGTATAGAAAAAATTATAAAATTTGGGTCTAAAGAGACTACTCAAATTCCAGCTACCAACATTGAATCACAGTTTTGTAACTTGGAAAGTCTTTTAACCTCTCTAATCCTAGGTTCTTCAAAATGGGAATTAGGATAATAATGCCTAGTTTAAAAGAACTGAATTAAGAATGAAATATGGAAGTGTACTGAGAAAATAGATGCTACTCAATAAATAAAAGCTTTAATTAATAGCAATAACTTTTCAAAATATTTTTTACTTTTATGTTGTCATTTTATCTACCCCAGTAGATTGTTAGCATTTTTTGTATCAGTGCTGTGTTAAAACTTATTTTTTTCCTTTAAAGCACTCAGCACTACTTTAACTTGCTATTTAGCCACATAGTTGAGGAATTCTGAAAAAAGCCACCATGATATTCAGCAATAAAGAATTCTGTATTTATTTAGGGCAGGGTCAAAAGTTCAAATGCCTACATGATAGAATTCAGATTGTATAATTTTCTTATAGAGTATTAACTTTTGTTTTTTCCTTATCTAGATGCGTAGTGCATAAATATTCTCCACTGCATCAAGGTTGGTTCTTTTGTTTTATTTTTCCAAAATGCAGCCTGCTCTCATACTCATTTTCCCACATCAGATTCAAAACTAGTTTATTTGCTCTTCACCGTAAGAATAAACATGCACAATTATAACGACACATAGTACCTACCCGCCTACTCCAAAGTTAGTCTACCAGAGACCTCGGCAGTAGGTTCTAGTGAATGGCTAAAGAAAATCACTAAAAGAACTAAAAAACAGAGAAACTGGGTAGCCAAGACAGTCAATGCTGCTTATTCAGCCAAACCTACTGGTCAGTCCAAGCCAGTAATTTTTATTGGTAATCAGTTGGGGGTAACAGTAAACTATGTGCTAAAGGGGAATTGTATGTGAGGACACATAGTCGTGCAGTTACTATGGATACTAATGCAAGCAAGCTTGTAAAGGACAAGACAAAGCACACTTGAATTAGGAACAGAATAGACCAAATGTAAGGTTAGAACCTAGTGAGAACTTTGTCCTTCTAGTAAAGAAGGTTTTAACTATGGGAACGGAATTTGGGTGTGCGTTACTGTGACCTTGGCATGTAGGCTTCAGCAAGACTTGCTTCTCAAAACAAGACAGTTGAGGGGTTAACTGCACAGCCTGCACTGCTGACAGCCTGCCTTGGACCTAAGTAATATTGCAGGTCCCTACAGTAGGGTACAAAGTGAAGTGGTGGAGAGTATTGCAACTGGGAGAACCCATGCTCCACCCAGAGGTCCAGATTTCATTTTGGTTAATTTTGGCAACAAATTCTGAACTGTTTTCACAATTAGCTCAGGTGCATAGATTTCTAAGACTACTCCTGGCTTGTTGAAATTAGTCAAAAAGATGATGACAATATATTCTTCGCATATTTGCATTATCTCATGGAACAAAGAAATATTCTTACCAGATACCTACCAAGTAAAGGAGTCTTGAAAGGATATTTGACAAAGTAGTTAAGACAGGAATGCACCTCAGCACTTATGAAACAACTGCTCTTCTGATTATGAAAGAGTATCTGCTAGCCTCTGGTGAAGCACTGAATCAGTCATTTTCTCATCTCTGGGAGACAGTACCCAACAGTCAAAACTTAGAGAGTAGATTAACTTGGCTCACAGCTGCAAGGAATTCAGCATATGTTTGGCTTGCTCTGAGGCAAGAGCATCATGGTGGAGCAAAGCTTCTCAGTTCAACTCAGGTGGGACCCAGAGTAGGGGAATAGTGACAGAGAAGGGAGGGCCAAAGGCCAAACACAGTGGCCAAATTCTTGCCTCTGTGATCCTCGAGATAGGTAGAGAACTAACCATACCTTACAAATCTCCTAGACAGCTCCCAACCTAATCAAGTTGACACAATTAATCTTAAACACCACAAACATCAACTCCTTGAGCATTTGCACTATAAAATAAGAATTCAGTTCTCTCCATTGCAATATTTTGCTAATACAGGTACTCATTTTCTTTGCTCTCCTATCCATATGTTTGTGAGCCACTATCAACTTTGTCTGTTCTTGGCTTTGGGCCTTATATTTACTATTATACCAGATTCTCAGTAACTTGTGACTTCTACCTGTCTTCCAGTCATTTCAGCTCCATCTCCTTTACAAGGAAGATCTTACTGGGACCCTTAGTCAGCATTCAGCATATATGCTGTTCTCGGTAAAGCATTCAAGTCAGTCCACTGCCAGCTTCAGTCACTGAAGCTCAGTGAATCATTTACTAGTAACTCTTTTGAGGAGTGTGGAGGTCATGGCAGAAACTAGAGGTACTCAGAAGAAAATAGGTCAGCCTTTCCCCGTGGAAGGCCAGTAAAGATAGTAAAGTGTTCCCTGTTTGCTCAGCTTGACCACAGATTGCCACAGATTCAGGCACTTTTTTTTTCTCAACTGTACAACTCATTGTTTGATATTTTGTCTTCCTATATCTTCTGAGTCTAGAAGGTTTACAATATCTGCTCTGCCTGGGAAGGATTTATGCTTAACACTAAAACTCTATTAAGAGTTGGTAAAGTTTTAAACGATAACTGTAAATTTCTATATTGCTCTTCACAAAGCTCTTCTGCATAAAAGCTCAGGGTTGATTTGGAGTAGAACTGTTTGTGCAGCTTAATTCGCTACAGTGGGTTAGTAAAATATCAAATCAATTATTGGGAGAGATTTATATAAAGTGTCATTTCAGGCAGGCAACTAAAGTATCTGTCTTGAATACTTGATTTCTAATTAGCTATGAAGTTTTAGCGTTAGTGAGTTATGAACAGATCCAGATAGGAGGAAATAATTTGACAACAAGGCTAAAACTTCAGCATGAATAATGTCCTTCAAGTATTCATTTCATCATTTTGATTAATATCTGTATCAATCATTTCCTATTTCCATTAAAGTGAAGTAGAATTCAGATTTCTGAAAAAATATTAACATTTACTTCTAAACATCTGTAATTTTGAAGCTATCACATTTCTTATATCAATCTAAAGTTAAAACGCTCTATTGGTTATGAAATACATTTTTTAGAGCATTATTTCCTTCTCACACATTTAGGCCATGTGCACACTCATGTCTCATGAGAAGTAGGAAACTGAAATATTCTAATGACAAATAAATTAATACTTTCTGAAATAATTTGTTTTCCACTCAAATTTCGATTTAGTATGCTCCAAATTGAAATTCTTAGCCATGATGATTGGACAAATTGGTGAAAAGTAACAATTAAAAATATGTGAACAAAAGGATTACCAAGAGAATTTGAATTGTTAACCTAAACTAATAATAAGAAAGACTACCACTTTTCCTAACACTTCTGTTTTACTTTGATTCTCAATTTCTGTATGTAATAAAATAAAAACTGGCCTATTTTAAAAATAGTCCAACTACTAATAAAACATGCATTTTTGATTATCTTTTTCCTATTACATTAAAAATAAAATAATGAGGTCTAATCTCCTATCAAAAAGTTTTAGCATATGCCACAGTATTAGGAATAATGAACAATGAATTTCAGCATATCTGTAGAAAGTTTTTATCTGAATGACTAAACAGCACTTTTCTGTTTCCTTTTCTTTCATCCCTAGCAACTACCATTTAATGACTTTGTCTACCTTAGATAGCTCACATTAGTGCAATCATGCAATATTAGTTCTTTTATGAAGGGTGTGCTTTTCTTTGTATAATGTCCTAAAAGTTAATCTATATTGTATCCTGTGATAGAATACTCTCTTTTGTATGGCTGAGGAATAGCCCACTGTACATGTAGGCCACAGAGTCTTAATCCATTCATCCATCCATGGACATTTAGTTGTTTCAAGAGTTTAATTTTTCTATATTTTTGAATTTTCTACTTTTTCCTCCACAACTGATTTTTAGTGTTATCTCACCATAGCCAGAAAAAATACTTGATGGGATTTCAGTGTTCTTAAGTTGTTAACACTTATTTTTACCAAATGTGTTCTGTCCTGGAGAATATGTCAATGTGCCCTACCAAAAAATGTGTATTCCCCTTTCATTGCTGAAATATTTTGTATACTTGTTAGGTACATCTGTCCTGTGACTTTGTTTCCTTATTCACCTTCTCACTGGATGATCTACTACATAAAAGCATGGCATTAAAATCTACCGTTACTATACTGTAATCTGACTTCCCTTCTGTTTTTCTACTTTTGCTTTACAAATTTCAGTGCCTTAATATTAGGGGTGTGTGT